>NW_006283437.1:814205-823097 GCF_000327345.1 Myotis davidii
AGACACATCATACTTAAAATGCAAAAGGTTAAAGACAAAGAGAAATTCTTAAAAGCAGCAGATGAAAAGAGTTAGTTACCTACAAGGGAGCTCCCATAAAACTGACAGCTGATTTTTCAACAGAAACATTTCAGGCCAGAAGGGATTGGCATGAAATATTCAAAGTGACATACAACCAAGACTACTTTACCCAGCAGAACATCATTTAAAATTGAAGGAGAAAAGTTAAAGGAGTTTGCTATCACCAAACCAATATTACAAGAAATATTAAAAGGCCTTCTCTTTTTTTAAAAAAATGTTTTTATTGATTTTTAGAGAGAGAGGAAGGGAGAAGGAGAGACAGAAACATGGATGAGAGAGAAACATCAATTGGCTGCCTCCTACATGCCCCCTACTGGGGATTGAGCCTGCAACCTGGACATGTGCCCTGGCTAGGAATCGAACTGGTGATCTCTTGGTTCATGAGTTGATGCTCAACCACTGAGCCATACTGGCCAGGCAAAAGG
Organism: Myotis davidii; assembly: GCF_000327345.1. Taxonomy (NCBI): domain Eukaryota; kingdom Metazoa; phylum Chordata; class Mammalia; order Chiroptera; family Vespertilionidae; genus Myotis; species Myotis davidii. The sequence goes on from NW_006283437.1 coordinate 814,712, forward strand.
TCTTCTTGAAGAAGGAGGAGGAAGAGCAGGTGGAGGAGGAGGAGAGGAAACAGAGGAATACAGTTAAAAGAATAAAATGGCAATAAATATGTTCCTATCAATGTACATCAACTTTAAATGTAAACGGATTAAATGCTACAATCAATAAATTATGTAAAAAGCAACAACAACAATAAACAAAAAACCTCATAGACACAGATAATAGTATGGTGATTACCAGAGGGAAAGGAGGGTCGGGGGAGGTAGAAGAGGGTAAGGGGGCATGAATGGTGATGGAAGGACACTTGACTTCAGATGGCGAACACACAATACAATACACAGATGATGTATTATAGAACTGTACACCTGAAACCTATGTAATTTTACTAACCAATGTCACTCCAATAAATTCAATAAAAAAAAACTGTTAAAAAAAGACACAGGGTAGCTGAATGGATAAGAAAACAAGATGCATATGTATGTGTACAAGAGACCCACCTCAGAATGAAAGATACAGATTAACAGTAAAGGAATGGAAAAACGTATTTTATTTACATTGAGAGGAAAAGAAGCCGGGGAAGCAATACTTATATCTGCCAAAGGCTACTGTAAGACAAAGAAGGACACTTCATGATGATCAAGGGAGCGACCGACAAGAGGATAGAACCCAGGTAAACATGTAGCACCCAGGATGGGAGCACCTGAATATGGAAAGCAAATCTTGCTGGGCATAAGGGAGAGAGTGACAGTAATACAGTCAGACAAGGGGATTTTAACACCCCACTGAATCAATGGGTAGATCTTCCAGACAGAAAATAAACAAGGAAAAAGCAACCTTAAATGACACACTGGATCACATGGATCTCATTGATGTCTTCAGAGCATTTTGCCCCATAGCAGCAGAATAGACATTCATTTCAAGTGCACATGGAACATTTCTAGAATAGACTACATGTCAGAACATAAAACAAGACTCACACAATTAAAACAAATTGAAATCATATCAAACATCTGGTCTGATGGTATGAAACTAGAAATCAATCATGAAAAAACTAAAAGCACACAAAGACATGAAGGCTAAATAATATGTTAATGAGTAAGAAGTGGTTGCTGAAACTGGTTTGGCTCAGTGGATGGAGCCTCGGCCTGTGGACTGAAAGGTCCCAGGTTTAGTTCCGGTCGGGGGCATGTACCTGGATTGCGGGCACATCCCTGGTAAGAGACGTGCGGGAGGCGGCTGATCGATGTTTCTCTCTCATTGATGTTTCTAACTCTCTATCTTTCTCCCTTCCTCTCTGTAAAAAATCAATAAAATATATTTTTTAAAAAATAAGAAGTTGGTTAACTATGAGATAAAGGAAGAAATAAAAAGATACCTTGAAAAAATGAGGACACAACAACACAAAACGTATGGCACACAGGAAAATTAGTCCTGAGAGGGGAATCATAGCATTACAGGCTGATCACAAGAAACATGAAAAATCTCAAATAAACAATCTAACTTTATACTCAAAGCACTTGCAAAAGAGCAGCAAACAAAGCCCCAGGTGAGTAGAAGAAAGGAAATAATAAAGATCAGAGCAGAAATAAACAAAATGGACTAAAAAATACAAAAGATCAATGAAATCAAGACCTGGTTCTTTGAAGAGATAAACCAAGATTTACACACCTTTAATCAGACTCATCAAGAACAAAAGGGAGAGGAGCCAAATAAATAAAATCAGAAATGAAAGAGAAGTAACAACTGACACCAAAGAAATAAAAAGAATTGGAAGAAAATATTACAAACAACTATATGCCAACTAATTGGGCAAAATGGATAAATTCCTAGAAACATAGTTTTCCAAAACTAAATCAGAAAGAATCGGAGAATCTGAATAGACAGATTACAGCTAGTAAAACTGAAGCAGTAATAAAACATTTCCCGTCCAACCAGAGTGTTGGGCTGGATGGCTTCACAGGTCAATTTTACCAAACAGTCACAGAAAAACTAACACCTTCTCAAACTATTTCAAAAAATTTAAGAGGCAAGAAGACTCCTGCGCTCATTTTATGAGGCCAGCATGACCCTAAATCCAAAACCAGATAAAGGCACTACAAAACAAACAAATAAAACAAACAAACAAACAAACACAAAAAACAATATTCCTGATGAACCTGATCCAGCAATACATTGAAAAGATCATACACCATGATCAAGTGGGAATTATTCCCGGGAAGCAAGATTGGTACAATATCTGCAAATCAATAAACATGATATATCACATAAAAAATGAAGGATAAAAACCACATGATTGTATCAATAAAAGCAGGAAAAGCATTTGATAAGACCTAGCACCCACTTATGATAAAAGCTCCCAGTAAAGTGGGAATAGAGGGAACATAACTCAATGTAATAAAGGCCATATATGACAAATCCACAGCCAGCATCATGGGTAAAAACTCAATGGGTAAAAACCTAAAGCGTTTGTTTCTTTTAAGATTGAGAACAAGACAGGGATGTCCACTTTCATCACTCTTATTCAACACAGTACTGGAAGTCCTAGCCACAGCAATCAGACCAGAAGAAGAAATAAAAGGCACCCAAATTAGAAAGAAAGAAGTAAAAATGTCACTATTTGCAGATGACATGATAATGTATATACAGAACCCTACAGATTCTACCAAAAAAAATTACTAGAACTGATCAGTGAATTCAGTAAAGTAGCAGGATGCAAAATAAGTATCTAGAAATCAGTTGGATTTCTATGTACCAATAATGAACTATCAGAAAAGGTAACTAAGAAATCCCATTCACAATTGCATTAAAAAACACCTAGGAATAAATTTAACCAACGATGGCCGAAACCGGTTTGGCTCAGTGGATAGAGCGTCGGCTTGCGGACTGAAAGGTCCCAGGTTCGATTCCGGTCAAGGGCATGTACCTGGGTTGCGGGCACATCCCCAGTAGGAGATGTGCAGGAGGCAGCTGATCGATGTCTGTCTCATCGATGTTTCTAGCTCTCTATCTCTATCCCTTCCTCTCTGTAAAAAATCAATAAAATGTATTTTAAAAAAAATTTAACCAATGATGTAAAAGACCTATACTTGGAAAATTATAAGACACTGAGAAAGAAACTGAAGAGATAAGTGGAAGCATATACTGTATTCATGCATTGGAAGAAATAACATCTTTAAAATGTCCATACTACCCAAAGCAATCTAAAGATTCAATGCAATTCCTATCAAGGTACCAAGGGCATATTCGCAGAACTAGCAGGAATATTTCAAAAATTTATGTGGGACCACAAAGACCCCAAATAGCCACAGCAATCTTGAGAAAGAAGCGCAAGTAGGAGGAATTATGCTACCTGATATTCAGCTATACAAAAGGCCATGGTAATCAAAACAGCATGGTACCAGCATAAAAAGAGACACATAGATCAATGGAACAGAATCAAGGGCTCAGAAATAAACCCATGCCTCTGTGGCCAATTAATATTTGACAAAGGAGACAAAAACACTCAATGGGGTGAAGAGAGTCTATTCCGTAAATGGTGCTGGGGAAACTGGGTAGCTATGTGCCAAACAATGAAACTTTTTCTCACAGAGGTGGACAGATTCTCGTATCTGCTCCTGCATTTGCTCTGCTGACAAATGCTGTTTTACCAGAAGGAAACCTAGCTCAGACAGACCTGTGAGTAGCAAAGAGGTGTTTGGTAGCCTCTGGAGAGGACGGTGGCTAGTCTTCCTTGATGCTACACCAAAACGCGGCAAGCAGCGCTGTCTTAGAGACTAGCTGCCCCATGGAATCTGAAACCAATCAAATGAACGTTTCATGCTCTAGGGCCGTGGTCGGCAAACCGCGGCTCGCGAGCTACATGCGGCTCTTTGGCCCCTTGAGTGTGGCTCTTCCACAAAATACCACGTGCGGGCACTCACGTACAATGCGAAGTTGACTTAAAACTTTTAAGTAAAGTTTATTAAGTTAATTTTAGGGAACGTTGTGGAGTGAAAGAAGATGTAGTGTCGAGGATTGAGAAAGGTATGTTGAGATGGTTTGGCCATATAGAGAGGATGAACGAAAGGAGATAGACGAAACAAATACGAGTGTGGATGGGAGAGTTGGAAACTCCATTGTTCTAGTCCGTGTTGAGTGACTTTTTACCCGTGGATAATTTTGTAGCATCATGCATCGGTCATTTGGAAACGATTGGTTCACTGAGTTACACAGGTCTTTCAATGTGCTGAAGGCCTGGTGCTTTGTTTGCAAGCACATTTCATTTCACAATATTTAAAATATGAACTTGCTCATAGGAGCAGATAGAGGCAAAACTGTGATTTTCACTTAAAACTTTGAATTTTATCTTTGGCAACAAATACTGTCAGCTGCTTTTCTTGAAGTGACGAGCTCTCTTAGCTCCGTTTGGAGAAAAGGTCTGCCAGCTCCGCAAGCCTGAGAGCCACAGTTTGCCCATCAATTGTTTGTTCAAGTAAATACGGTGTTTCAGGGGGAAGCAGCCGGCTCAGCTCGCAGCTCAGCCGCACAAGGGCCTGCTGGGACCATCTTCGTACTTTGGCCAAAAGCCCAAGTGCTTTGTATGTACTCCCGTTTTGCTAAATTCAAGGTTCGAGATTTACTGAAATCTAATAAAATCGATGCTTTTGTGCTGCCTCACCAAGTGCCCGCAGTGCTTTCTTCCCTCTGGGCGGTGGCGGTGGCTGCTTGGGGCACTGCCCCTGCTCCTCGCAGTGGCTTTGACTCATCAGTGTAAGCGCCAACACAGCGCGAAAGGCAACAACACCTCACGACTACCATGAAGTAGACATTGCAGACCCCATGACATGGTCTGGGGAGGGGTCCTCTCACCCCCGGGGTTAACACCACACTTTGAGAACACAGGGCTGTACCATCAGCATGAAGGACAACAGCTTTCGGATTTAAAAGACCTGGAACTGCATCACCTCTACCCCTCACTAGCTTTAAAAATTTGGGACCGTTGCTCCCCAGAGATCCAGTTGCTCATCAGTAAAATGGGTATGACACCCCATAAGGCTCTTGAGAGGACCCGGTTAGCCAATGCATTAAGCACCCAGTGTGCACTCACTATTGTTATTTACTAAGGCCTAACGGTTTCACCGTGTGTCTCAGTCAGATTCCCTGAGGTTTTAACCACCCCATCAACCAGCACGAAAAGAATCAGGCCCAAGCATATCACCACCAAGGACTCCGAGTCTGGCCTCCTGCAGCGTCTCATCAGCTACAAGGTGCTGGGAAGCAGACTTGCGGAGATTCGGGGGGATAGCGGGGCAGGGGGCCGCGCCTGCAGGATTCCTTGCTGACGGCAGAAAATGCAGATGGGCAGATTCTGTCCGATCTGTTTACCACAGGAAGGCGGTGACCATCAACACCAAACTAGTACTCACAGTGCCAGGCACTGAGCGCTGTGCAACTATAGCCCATTCACCGCAGATGAGGACGGTGAGGCGCGGACAGGACAAGCAACGTGCCCAAAGTGACACGCTCTATGTGGTTGACCTGGGATTCGGAACCAAGCCTCTGACTCTAAGGCGGAGTTCTTATCCACTGCCCTGTGCCGAGGAAGCAGGAGCGAAGGAGGGGCATCTTCCGGAAGGTCCTTTCCTCTCCACAGAGCTCATGTTTAAAAAGCTCAATTTTATTCTAAAATGACCTGTTTTTTTTAAAAAAACACTGAGTTCAAGAGAAACTCCAGAAAAAAAGTGTACCTCAAGCCAAGTGTGATATAAACAAATATGTGGCCGGATTTTGAGCTGGTGAAGGGTTAGAAAGGAGCCTCCATTTGGACATTTTTCTGTGAATGACTCAGAGACTGTGACATTGAACCAGCAAAGAGGAGGACGGAATCCTAAGAAGAGCTTGGTCTTGCATTAAACATTGTCTACATCAAACAATGATCAGTGGTTTCTGAGTTCAGAATTGATCTGTAGCCCAACATAGATGTCAGCGGAGCCAGAGAGCAGAATCCGAATGGAATGAATCTGACAGCGAAAAGGTAACAGTGCAGCTCCTGGCCCTGGGCAGGCAGGAGGGGGAACGTGGACAGCCGCATCCCATAAGGTGGGAAGCTAAGACGTTCTACCCAAGGTGGAGGCAAAAGAAATGAAGATCTATTTGATTTTTTTAGAAATTGGAAAGGTAATCAATATGAAGGGTGGAGTGAGCTCGCTAAGTCCCCACCTATCGTGGCAGGAAGTCAATAGATTATAAATCAAGAAATAAAGGGCAAACATATTATTTAGAGGTTTGGATAGAACCACCAGAGGAACCGAGTAAGAGACGGCTACTCTGAGCAGCAAGACTTGGGGTGAGGACGCGGGGGGCACCGCGAAGCGATGCTTGTCATTAAAGCCCCTTCTATGCGCTATGACGTTTGAATAGTGTGCATGAGTAATGTCTTAATAAACTGTAAGATAAAAGGCTCTTAATTAAAGTGTGAAGTTTTAGCTTGAAGAGAAAAGTATAACCTTTCTAATCTTTTTGACTTAGTAGAGCAGAAAATTAGGGCAATGATGTTTATTAGCTATTTACTGAACTGGGATCGCAGCCATTGGGGGTGAGGAAATGAGACGGTAGTGAGGGTAGAGGGGAAACCTTGCTTTGTCTTTTTTTTGTTTTAAAAATTTATATTAAAATGCGTTTTGTGTTACTTTTATATTAAAAGTATTTTCATTAAGAACTGCAATAGGAAAAATATGCCACTCAAAAGAACATGACAAAAATTAAATACCCAGGATTTTTTTTTTTTTTTTTTTTTTTGAGGCACTCAAAATTCATTTGTAAAATAAATGAAAGGTTGATTGATGACCGAGCCAACCAGTTCGATGTAGTCAGCAAGAAGGGACGCTAAAATAAAAGGCTGTCTCAGAGGAGTGGGTGCGATGCGTGAGACAGTGGGCACTGGCTAGGGTTGTGCTCACTCCGTGTTAACGGCAGAGTGTATATCGCAGCGGAGTTGGCACAGGGAGCTTGGAGGAGGTGCTGTGTCTAGCACATAGTAGGTGTTCAGTAGGTACTCACAGAGCAGGTGACACAGGCTGAAGTTGTCCCCAAAGGCAAACCACGCACTCCCCACCCCCTAAGGGTCTGCAGGCTGGGAAGGGCCCGGGAGAAGGTGCAGGTGGGCGGAGCAGGCTGGAGCCCAAGCCAGGAGGCCCGCCCAGCAGGACAACGGCCCTCAGGCTCTGAGCACCGGCCTCCCACACTGCTGTCATGTCTGTGCCATGTTGCCACGTGAGAAGCATAGCACTGACACCGGCCGCCTGGTCTTCAGGGAAGGACGACAATGCCGAGGAGACGCCGTGGGGCTGGCCAGTCCTGGAGGCATGGGCCAGGGTGAGGCGAGGCTGGGGGTGAAGCCTGCGGGGAGAGGGGTCACAGGAAGCGCCCTTCTGTCCAGCAGTGAGCAGCGCAGCTGCGGGGAAGGCTGGGACATGGCGACCTTCAGAACGCGTCCCTGGGCTCAGTCAGTCCTTACAACTTCCTTCAAGACCTGCCCGACCTGCACCAGGGCCTGGGCTGTCTGTGCCACTCCCCTCCCCTCCTAGCCACACTGGCTCCTGACCCCCCACGTCTTCACCTGGACCTCTGCATTCATGCTCTTTCTGCCCTGAGTGCTGTTCCACCCAGAGCTCCTCTCCCCACACTTTGGGTTAAAGGTCACCTTCTCAGGGGACCCTGCCTCGGCCACACTGTTTACCATTTCATCCTCCTTGCCACCAGCCCACCCTCCCACCTGAGGGCCGCGAGCCCAGGGACTCTGCCAGGACCCTTAGGGGGGCGGGGGGGGGCTCAGACCTTAGTGTCTCTGGGACCAGCCCTGCCATCTCCCCCGGGCAGGAGCGAGGCCGCGGTGGAAAGCGGAGCAGCACTGAGCGCGCTGAGCGCTGAGCAGCAGAACTCTGACCCAACGCACATCATCGCCTCCTGATCTGATGGTCTCACTTTTCTCTAAACACGGAGTGCGAGCCGCGTCCGCCGTCTTTGGTGAAAAGTGCTATTTTGAAAAACCGGGGCTAACTTGCTAGTACGTATTTTAAGGCATTTGAAGCTGGTGAACAGCTCTCTGGCTCTGCGTCCTGTCGTGGCGAAGGGGGATGATTTGCGGTGAGTATGCATCTCTGTGAGCTGCTCTTCGCCCAAACCAGTGTCCATAGGGACAGCAGAGTCTCACATAGAAGAGGAGACGGCCGACCCAGGATTCTCGGAATCGCTTTGATTTCGCAGGTGGGTGTGGTTGCAGTTAAAGCAGCTGCGCGCGGTGCCAAATAGAACATGTGGCAAATGTGCAGGTAACTAACTGTGTACAGACTCTTACGCCGGAAGAATAGACACAGTGCCCGCTGGGTGTGTGCACAGCGTAGCCACACAGCCTGCTCCTCCCCTGTC
>NW_006283437.1:836557-836972 GCF_000327345.1 Myotis davidii
TTCTTTTATATTAAAAAGATTTTCATTAAGAACTGCAATAGGAAAAATATTCCCCCCAAAAAAACATGACAAAAATTAAATACCCAGGATTTTTTTTTTTTTTTTTTGAGAGAGAGAGAGAGAGGCGCAGTCACTCAGTGTGTCTCCCCGGTCTCTAGAGGCGGGCTACCAGCCTGCCCCCTTTCCCTGTTTGAGGACCAAAGCCCAGGAGGCTGGCTTCCTTCCCGCTCCAGCCCCGCTCTTGAGAGAAGTCAGTTCTCCTCTGTGGACCCTACACATGCATGCTTTTTCCATGCATTTGCCAAGAGGGTTTTGAGCACCTATTGTAGGCCAGGTGGCCTGGGGACACCCAGCCCTAAGAGAGCATTTCTGTAACAGGGCACCCCCCCACCCCCCCGCCCTAGGAGCATCCTGC
>NW_006283437.1:837138-839133 GCF_000327345.1 Myotis davidii
GCAGGTGGGCGGAGCAGGCTGGAGCCCAAGCCAGGAGGCCCGCCCAGCAGGACAACGGCCCTCAGGCTCTGAGCACCGGCCTCCCACACTGCTGTCATGTCTGTGCCATGTTGCCACGTGAGAAGCATAGCACTGACACCGGCCGCCTGGTCTTCAGGGAAGGACGACAATGCCGAGGAGACGCCGTGGGGCTGGCCAGTCCTGGAGGCATGGGCCAGGGTGAGGCGAGGCTGGGGGTGAAGCCTGCGGGGAGAGGGGTCACAGGAAGCGCCCTTCTGTCCAGCAGTGAGCAGCGCAGCTGCGGGGAAGGCTGGGACATGGCGACCTCCAGAACGCGTCCCTGGGCTCAGTCAGTCCTTACAACTTCCTTCAAGACCTGCCCGACCTGCACCAGGGCCTGGGCTGTCTGTGCCACTCCCCTCCCCTCCTAGCCACACTGGCTCCTGACCCCCCACGTCTTCACCTGGACCTCTGCATTCATGCTCTTTCTGCCCTGAGTGCTGTTCCACCCAGAGCTCCTCTCCCCACACTTTGGGTTAAAGGTCACCTTCTCAGGGGACCCTGCCTCGGCCACACTGTTTACCATTTCATCCTCCTTGCCACCAGCCCACCCTCCCACCTGAGGGCCGCGAGCCCAGGGACTCTGCCAGGACCCTTAGGGGGGCGGGGGGGGGCTCAGACCTTAGTGTCTCTGGGACCAGCCCTGCCATCTCCCCCGGGCAGGAGCGAGGCCGCGGTGGAAAGCGGAGCAGCACTGAGCGCGCTGAGCGCTGAGCAGCAGAACTCTGACCCAACGCACATCATCGCCTCCTGATCTGATGGTCTCACTTTTCTCTAAACACGGAGTGCGAGCCGCGTCCGCCGTCTTTGGTGAAAAGTGCTATTTTGAAAAACCGGGGCTAACTTGCTAGTACGTATTTTAAGGCATTTGAAGCTGGTGAACAGCTCGCTGGCTCTGCGTCCTGTCGTGGCGAAGGGGGATGATTTGCGGTGAGTATGCATCTCTGTGAGCTGCTCTTCGCCCAAACCAGTGTCCATAGGGACAGCAGAGTCTCACATAGAAGAGGAGACGGCAGACCCAGGATTCTCGGAATCGCTTTGATTTCGCAGGAGGGTGTGGTTGCAGTTAAAGCAGCTGTGCGCGGTGCCGAGTAGAACATGTGGCAAACGTGCAGGTAACTGTGTACAGACTCTTACGCCAGAAGAATAGACACAGTGTCCGCTGGGTGTGTGCATAGCGTAGCCACACAGCCTGCTCCTCCCCTCTCCCCCGCAGGGCTGCACCCAGAGCACTAGACATTCCTAAAGGAGACGGTGGGACCTCTCTGCATAATCTTTGAGGAGAAGATGGAATATAAGGGATGGAGAACTAACGTTGAAATTTTCAAGACTCTGGAGTCCGATGGCCCCGAGCTGCCGGCTCCTGCGTGGCCCACAGTGCGGCCAGGACTGCAGGGTGTGCTCTAGCGGGAGGTCTGTAAGCACTGAGCCCAGGAGAGCGACTGCCAGAGGTTAGGGGGGGCCTCCGAGTTCAAGGTGAGTGAGTTGCCTCACGAAGCACATTCCGTGCATGTCCCCTGGGCATGTGCTATATGCCAGGCTCTGGTTCTAGGCCGGGGTCCTGGGAAGGGTGGCGGAGAAGGAGTGTTTCCATGGTGACCAGGTATTGGACAGTGACTCTCTAGAGTGTGCGAGGAAAAGGGGGATGATGGTGTCAGGTCTTGCCTGCCCCACGCCCATCTCGGCTGCCCACGCCTGGACTGCTGAGGCCACGGTCACGGAGAACCAGCCTGGTAGGCCGTTGGTCTGTGGCAAGCCTGGTGGCGTCAAAGGAGGGTTTGGCCCTCTGAGCGCTGCCCTGGAACTGGCTGCAGATCCCTAAGCCACAGAGTTATCAGACAGAAACCTTGACCTCTGCCTGCCACAGACTCTAAAACACAAATAAGCCAAATGATGGTGTGCCCAAGTCCAGTCCTCAGGAAGCGGGGACGCCAG
>NW_006283437.1:839203-844251 GCF_000327345.1 Myotis davidii
TGTGCTGGCCTGCAAGTAGCCAGACTCTTTGGGAAAGAAACTGTTCTCAATTGAAGTGATCGGTGTTGCCTTTTTTTTTTTTTAAATAGTATATTTGGTCTCCAGAGATGCTGTATTTTTTAAAATATGTTTTTATTGACTTCAGGGAGGAAGGGAGAGGGAGAGAAAGAGAAACATCAATGATGAAAGAGAATCATTGGTTGGTTGCACTTGCACGCCCCCTACTGGGGATCGAGGCCTCAGCCTGGGCATGTGCCCTTGACCGGAATTGAACCCGGGACCCTTCAGTCCCCAGGCCGACGCTCTATCCACTGAGCCAAACTGGCGAGGGCCAGAGGTGCTGTATTTTTGCAGCCTAGAGCCACAACATCTAAATCTAGTTAGTTCTACCATTTCTTTTCCTTGACCTTGCTTTCTGGATTTGGAGTCAAAAAGGGCAAAGGTCGGGTTTATTATTTTTCGCAATATTTCTTGTTGAGGGGTTCAGAGCCCATGACTGACAGGAAACTCTTTGACACAGGAGTGGACGGGCTGGAGAAGGCCCTCCCCACCAGGTGAGGGTGGCGCTCCGGCGCAGTCCCAGCTGCCGCCACTGGAGGTGCTGTGTAGCCACTGGGCTTCTCTGAGCCTCAGTCCTTGTTGGTGAAACAGGCCTGCAGGTAGCACAGGGGCCAGCAGGGGATTCAGGTGCATTTGTTTATCCAAGTGCATGGGGCGCAGTAATGACAGCAGCACAGGTAGGGTGGGGTCCCAGCTCTGCCTCCCACCAACCATGACCTCTCTGGCTCTGCTTCCTCATTTGTAATGGGGACAATAGAAGTATCTACTTCCTGAGAAGGTGCAAGGATTGGATGAAAACCATGTGTCAAGTGCTTACAAGTGCCTGGCATGTACCATGTGCCTGATACATACATAAGTAAATGCTCAGGGTTTAGCCTAGAAATGGATGCTCATAGCTTGGCAAGGAGAAGGTGTTTATTAAATGTTAGCTATTTGTCACTTTACTGTTTTCCTTGTCACCTCTTCCTGGGATTCTCATGGCCCATCCTCTCCTTCTACAGCTTCTTTGGAAGCGGGTGTGAGGATCCACACTGGCGTCTCACCTGCTTGCTGATCCCAGGAGGAAGGGAAGACCTCCCCTGGACATGGCTTCCACGTGCAAACCCAGGAAGCAGCCCCAGGAGCCTTGCAGGGAGCTCTCAGACCAAGAGCTTCTAGTCCCGGCCTTGCTGTTTATCTGCGTCAGCTGGGAGCACGCCTCCAGAAACCCTCCCCACACTTGCCTGATCCTGACTTCTCCTCCTCGGTGTTCACCGGCCCCTCTGCCCTTGCCCGGAAGTGCCGGTGCTCCGCAGGGTCCTGTCACGTTCCCTCCGGGTGTCCCCTGGGTTGTCTCTGGCACTTCTGCACTTTCAAACCTTCAATTACCACCTATGCCTGGGTGGTCCCAAGTGTCACTTCAGGTTTCACCTTTATCCTGAGCTCTCTGTCAGCGCTTCTTCACATTTTCAGAGTGTGAGACTCTCTCCATAGAAGCACACACTCACATATTTTTCTTGAAGTTTCATGAGGTCACGGAGCCTTATGCATGGAGCTACATGGAGGCCCAATGCTAACTCCATGGGCCTCCCTCTCTCACCCTCACCCTCCGCAGCTGTGTCTGCTGGGTCTACCCTTAATCTCTCGCGTCATTCCTTTTACCGCAGTCAGAACATCGCCTCCCAAGGCTTCTTCCCATTCCAGCCCCAACAGATATGACTTCCTGCATGTTTGGTCAGGGGCTGCCTTTTCCCAGAGACCATTACAGAGAGGGGGTTCGCGCTGACTTTCTTTCAACCTCTCAGAAAAGGGCCCAGGACCCCTGAGCAGAGAACTGAGTGCGAGGTCTCCAGGAAAGAAGAGATGATGCAGCAGAACACCTGATGAGATGAAGAGTCTCAGAGAAAGGCAAGAAGAAGTGCGATTCAATACTCTTAGAAAAACAAAGGGTGCTTCCAGAAATAACACGTTGTTATAAATTTCTGTGATAACTGTCCCATTTATTCAGTGGCAGTAAATGTTTTAGGCTTTGCAGGCTAGGCAGAAAACTTGAGGATACTAAGTAGGTGCTTATGAAATAAGAAACAAACTCCACACATGTTTTAATGGGAACATTCAAAAGTATAGATGCTGAAATTTGAATTTCTTATTTGTGTGTGTTGTGCAATATTATTTGATATTATTTATTTATTTATGTTAAATATATTTTATTGATTTTTTACAGAGAGGAAGGAAGAGAGATAGAGAGTTAGAAACATCGATCAGCTGCCTCATGTGCTGGCAACCAAGGTACATGCCCTTGACCGGAATCGAACCTGGGACCCTTCAGTCCACAGGCCGATGCTCTATCTGCTGAGCCAAACCAGACAGGGCGATATTATTTAATTTTTCAACCATTTAGGCATGTACAAAATATTCTTAGCCTGTGCATTGTACAAAAATAGGCGATGCGCTGATGTCTGCACATGGGCTAGAGTTTGCCAACCCCTGAGATGAATGTCTCCCATTCTAACCAGTCAGGGCGATATTATTTAATTTTTTCAACCATTTAGAAATGTACAAAATATTCTTAGACTGTGCATTGTACAAAAATAAGTGATGCGCTGATGTCTGCACATGGACTAGCGTTTGCCAACCCCTGAGATGAATGTCTCCCATTCTCCACACGCTGAGTCCGACACTTCCATCATTTTAAAGGCAAAGCATGAAGTACATCCTGTTTATTTGATGAGTCTCAAGTCAGTGGCGTGTAAATGTGTCCCTGTTCTATCTTTTGACTGTGTTCTATCCAACCCCTCATTTCTTCAGTGATATTTTGGGCATATTTTATAACTTTCCAGCCACTTTGGGTTGTTAAAACTTCCAGTTGTATATCTGATTGCAAGGTTGTATCCCTGATCCCCTCTCTTTTGCATCCTGGCAGCTTCGGTATGTTGTGCCAGGGAGCAGGAAGAGAAGGAAGGTCACGTGCCACTTGGCCGGGTGAAGGTGCGGACCTCTGTCATTCATTGCTGCCGCATCTCCAGCTGGCGCCGATGGCCAGGACTCCGCGTGGCGGGAGACACCTGCCTGGTTAGCGGAGGCCCTGGGGCCTTCCCACTGCCACCTCCTCTCTGATGTCAGCCATCTGAGTCGGGTCCAGGCTTTTCCATCCCACATTGGCTCCCACCACTGACAGCTCCCATACCGCTGAGCCCCTGGTACCCTGTGAGCCTTTGTTAAAGGCCCTCCTCCCTTTGGATAGACTCCGCTGTGGACCAAGGTGCATGGTTTGGGGAGTGGAGCTCGGGATGGCTCTCAGTCCTTGCTGGACCCCTAAGCTGAGCAATCCTGGGCAGGGCAACATCTTAAACGCTGTGCCACCCTGGCTGGGATCTTCTTGCCTAGCAGGTTGCTCTGTTGGGTGGGGCACTAACAAAATGGCTCAAGCTCCGACACCCACTATTGGACCCCCTGCACTCCCAGCACCTCCCCATTGCGAACAGGCGGCCCTGCTGCCAGCCCCTCACTCAGCCCTGGCGCCTCCCTCCATGTCTTGTGAAGTAGGCACGTGAGCAGAGGGTCAGCCCTGCTGCCTAACAAGCGTCCAGTCCAGGAAGGGCGCGCCAGCCTCTTTCCCAGGCACTTGGATCTTGAATTCTTCTTAGAATCATCAAGGAACTAAAGGTATTTGGAGGAAGGAGAGTGGTATAAGAACGCTAACATCATTTGTCTTAGCAAAGGGACAGTGTCTAAAATGGATGGGTCAAGGCCTACTGATCAGCAGACTATGTAGAAACGTGAAGGAATGAAGGGACCACAGGAAGGACTGAGACAAACTGCTGAACGCCCTTGCTACCTTCATTTTCTTCTCTTGCAGGTGAGGAGACTCATGCTTGGAGGTTAACCAACTTCTAAGGCCTCACGGCTAGTAAATGGCAGGACCCAGGTAAGAACTCACATCTACCTGCCCTCAGAGCTCCGCTGTCTGGCATTCTTGTCATCTCCCAGGGATTATGAAAGGCCATTTGCTCCTATCAGGGCTGAGAGAGTGGGCTCTGGTAGAGTGGTGCGGCCAGGGGAGGAAGGCAGTATCGGAGTTTCGTGGGCTTCTCTTTACCCTCGGCAGCCCTGGTTCACTGGGGGCACTGCCACATGTCAGAGTCTAATTTCCAAGTTGTAAGAAACACAATTCTCTTAAAATACACAGGGAATTCACATCAAGTTTTATTCAACACATCAGTGAGGGAACCGGCAGAATGAGAAAGCTGGCTCAAAGGAGGATGCTATATATTTTTTCAGTGAAAGTATTCCGAAATAAGATAGTTAAGTTAGATATAAAACTGATTAATGTCCTAGAGGGTAGGCAATAAATCCACAACAGTTGTGTCTGTCTCCTCTCATGAACGGAAACCATTTGGATCTCAACTGAACAAAAAGCGTATGTGCATCTTCTGGAGCTTTCTACAAGTAAACCTGTAACTACAGCTGGGCTCGCACTCACAGTAAACGCTAAGTCAGACAATGTTACGTCCCCGGGAGAATCAGATGGCCCCATAGGTAAGCTTGTTGGATGCTGCTCTATGAGAACATTCAAAGGACAAACCATCTTTTTGCCCGATTTCTTGTTTTATTGTTTCCCCATGCATGTTGGTAACCCACACTGGTCACCCGACAATGGAATGCAAATCACTTGCCTTTATTCTAACAAAATTCCAAATGGTGATCAGAAGCATCTTCAAGCGTCTATTTCCCAAGATGGGTTGAGCCCTAGAGTCAGAAGGTAGGGGGCCGGGTTTCAGGTAGAAAGAAGAGAAGCAGTTCCTTTCCACCAATGATGACACATCTGGGAGTAAGATTCAAAATATTTAAACACCGGTAGGACACAAGGCCTGCCAATCAGAACGGACGCTTCCTTAGGGCTGGAGCAGGATCATGATGGCCCTGCTGGCTCAGGTCTGACCCTTTATGTGATGGATCTTACAGATGCCTGGGAGGATCCAGAAAGGACCATGGTGGGGTTTTGAGGG
>NW_006283437.1:844486-853012 GCF_000327345.1 Myotis davidii
CACTCTTTCACCTCCTCCCTCAAGACTCCAGTTCACTTCTCTCTTCTCTCTGCCTCTTGGGCTTTAGGGACAAGGATGAGCAGTGCAGAGACAAGAGCAGAGTCAGGGGTAGGGAAGAGAGCACCGAAGAATTCTGTACCCGTGGCCAAGGGAAGGCACACATTAGATCTGGGCCTGGAGGCACAGAAATGACTCCTTGATGCTGTTTTTAAGCTTGAAGGCAGGGGTTCTCAACCTTCCTGATGCCGCGGCCCTTTAATACAGCTCCTCATGTTGAGGTGACCCCCAATTTCATTGTTACAAATTGAACATAATTACAGCATAGTGATTAATCACAAAAAATTATGTAATTATATATGTGTTTTCCGCAACCCCTGTGAAAAGGTCATTAGACCCCAAAGGGGTCTCGACCCACAGGTTGAGAACCGCTGCAGGATATAGCAGCGCCACCAACAGGCAAGCACCTCTGTCCTTCCCAGTTTACAGTCTCCCAGGGGCACCGGCGAGAGAGGAGCAGTGTGCCTTGATGCCTGCGGAAGCACCCAGCACTGGGTGAGCACAGGGGAAATACTCAGGCAGCGCTCTGTCCCTCGCTCACCCTGGCCCAGCCACATCTTTGCAGCTTCCCTGAGGCTTCTGAGCACATCAGTAACGCTAGAACCCCATCTGGCTGAAAAGTCAGCCATCTGGAGATTTGGAAATATGGGGAAACTTCTAATGACTGACTAATTTCCCCCTCCCCCAGTTTTTCAGCCAGATGTTTGATGTCATTCAGGCCCATCTACAGCAGAAATAGCAGTTTATTGAAACTCTTTTTCATATTTTTAATTTCCCTATCCTAAAATCCTAAGTGGGCTTTCTTTTCTTTGTAGGATTTTTTTTTTAATGAATCAAAAAAGTGATCCTCGGCTAATGAAGAGCAACTCAGTAATCAAATGTAAAACTATAAGAAGTTTGAATTAAAAGGGCCTTTTAGATCATTTCCAGGTCTCAACACTGACAGCCTAGGGGTCAAATTCAGCTGCAGGGTGAGTTTGATTTGGCTGACACCATGTTTTTAAAAAGTTGACTTAGTTGCCCACTTTTTAAAAATCAAGAGAGTTTTAATCTGGCATTTTAAAATTTGAATTACTGGGCCTAATTGGAACACATTTCCCCAGGGTAAAAATCAACTTAAGCTAAGGAGCAATCATCCCTGAGATGGGGCTTGTCCCCCAATTTGCCACAGTCCCCACCACTCTCTATTGCCCCCACACTGAGAGAAAGTTTCAGTTACCATACATCTTCTTCAATGCACTGCTACTCCCTCCCTCCCCCATAGAACTGAAGTAAGAGGTCTGTGCAATGCCCTTTTTCACACTTTACACTGCCTGCCCAGTCCACACGGAAATCTGGGTTTGGTGCGCCTTAATCTTATCTGAAGCTCCCATTGTAGATTTGGGTAAATCGAGGTCCAAACAAGGAAAAGGACATACACAATTGACATAACGTTCAGTGACAGAAAGGGGGTGAGCTGCCAGGGCTCCTCGCCCCCAGGCCCGTGCAGTGGTCTTTCCACTGCCTCAATGCACCGCTTTGATGGTGCCTAGGGCGCCGAGATTTTCCTAATGAGAGCGTCACCTGTCAAACAGGTTCTCATTCAAATCCACACACGGCTGTTGAAAGCCCGCAGCAGGTTGGGCTCTCCTCTGTGAGAGCCTTGCCTGCTTTCCAGATAATGAGTCAGGCGTTCGTTTCGGTTTCTCAGTGTGGGTGTCTCTACATAGGTCGATTGTTTTTTTCATTCAAAGCATGTCCTTTGCTGCCTCTGAGCTTGCGCCTGTCTGGTGGCTCCCGTGCCCGCAGACACTGCACAGGCATGCCGAGTGTTCTGGGAACCGGAGCATCTGAATGGCAAGGCCCACGGGTCGGGGCGTCCTCACAAGCTAAATGTCTGTGCCAGTCGCAGCCTGCCCCCCAGAGCCTGAGGGAATGCTCTCCAGCCCATGCCCCGAGAAGCAACCTGGCTTAGGTGCAGTGAGCAACTGCTGAGCTGAGGTGTGTGACCTTGGGAAAGTTACATAACTTCTCCAGCCTCAGTTTCCTCATCTGTAAAATAAGGGTAATAATAATACCTATAGTGTTGAGCTCCTTTGAAGATGAAAGTTCATTTTTCAAAATTCTTAGAACAATTCTAGCACCTGGTAAATGCTAACATAACACTATGGTGAGTGATAGAAAAGAACACGGGGCACATCGCCTCTCTGGCTTCAGCAGTCATCCCAGGCCCATTGTAATTCCTCAGTTGGCTTTGACTTGATAACTATTTGGAGGATTTTTAGGAAATTCAGACTCCCTCGGCCCACTGCCAACCTATGGAAGCAAAGAATCTAGTTGTGGGGCCTGATGATCTATTCTTTTTAAGCTCCTTATGTGATTCTGATGGCCACCCAGGTCTGAGAGCAATGGATGCACTTGAATATCTTTCTGATATTTGAATACTTCGGTGGTGGGCAGCTCATCGCCTCTGAAAGCTCCCCGTTCTGCAGGGGACACAGTTTTAGATTGAGGCCAAACCTGTTTACCTCAAGCTCCCACTCCTACCCCCTGGAGGCCGCGCAGAACGCTTCACGTCTCTTTGTCGTATGAGAGCCCTTCAGACCGTGCAGACAGCTGTCGTAGTCCGGCTGAGCTTTCTCTTCTGTTGGACAAAATGGCCATATTCTCTCAGGGGAAGAAGTATGGATAAACTGACTCCTCTAATTTGCAATATATAAAAAAATGAGCTACAAGGCCCCCATGCCCTAGTTATCCTTTGACACTGAAAGGACCAGAAAAAATGAGGATGTTGAGGCTCTGGAAGACAGGAGGTACCAAGCGGGAGATGGCTGTGCACCTTCATGTCATCAGGCAGGGCTCCATCTGCGGCATGTGCCACGCAGAAGCCAGAGGCCCCTGCAAATGCCAACACGCCATGTAGTCGGTACCTGAAGGCAAGTCTTGGCTTCAGTTTCAGCCAGGCCCCTCTAGGTGTTGGCTGTATGGATGTACACACAGCTAAAATTTTATTGGATTCATTAAAGTTTCTGTATCTTACAGTGTTTGATACTTCAAAAATATAAACAAAAAATGTAGCTGGACCAAATTTTACGGAGGCTGCAACCAATATTCTCAAGAGAATTCACCCGACCAAGAGCATGTCTTAGCTTCACCAAATCCCACTTGATCCACATTCTCACTCCTCACAGAATGCCTGGGTGGGGCTCTGATTCCTGTGCCAACTGTGGGTGTAGGACATGCTGCTGGAGAAAAGAGAATCTATCAGCTGAGAAATGCTAAAGGTTCGGGAATCCTAGGCCCAAAAGGGGAAATCAGTGTTTAATTGTGCATTCCAAGGTTTAATTCCTAGAGGCAGAAGAGTCGGAAATAACTGAAGCATGGTCTACATGTGCAGACATCAGTAGGAATCTCCGATTTTTTATGCCACCCCTGGAACCATGTAGGCATCAAAATATCCACAAAATCACAGCTTTACAAATGGTAACTCAATTCCTTATTGTCCATATAGGAAAGCGAATTATGGAATTTCCCTTAAGTAAATGACTTCACCAAATCCAACCACAAACGACCACAAATGTTAGCTTCTTGTCAATGTTTAGGAAAGAATTATTCTAGAATTTCCATCAGTACACTGGATACAATATGAGCTTTGGATAGTGACAATTTAATACCACCTATTGCAAATTAATAATTTCCCAAATTAATAAACTGAGGGTTGACAGTGGCAAATGTCTTAACCAAGGTCATACAGATAATTTGCAGCCTTACCCAGGTATTCTGACTTCGCACACAGTGATCCTTCTTGCATTTAAAGTATTCCTCTCCCACCTGGACTTCCCACCAGTTGCAAATGTGCATTGGAAACAGACTCTGTTGCAGTAACTCTTACAGGCAGGAGAGCAGTTGCTCAGAGTGTCAGGACACGGGAAGAAGGCCAGGGAATGAAGCAATATTACACTAGCAAGTGATGTCATAGCATGACTTCCTAAGCGGCTGACATAGATGCAAGTCTTTAAGAAGCCCTGGCAAGTGCCAGCCAGTGAGAATGCAGGCTGGACAACCAATGATGAGCAGGGGAAGGGAGCATATAGGGAATCAAGATTCTCTTACCCATCACTGTGACAAGCTTCGCAGGTTCCCTAGAAGCCCAAGAAAACTCCCTTTTAACCCTTTAATCCAGGGCCTTCCCTCAGGCATGTAGGCTCCAAAAGCTTCGATTTTGTTCTCTATCTTTCTGCTCTCTCCCACTGACACCCAGCCATTGCCCAGTGATGCTGAGAGTGACTCCAGTGTAGTGAAAGCAAGTTTAATAGTGAGACAGGCTGCCCAAGAGCTTGACATTCTAAAATCGATCTGTCCTCTTCATTGTAATGAAGCTGATTCTCAATTTTTAAAATTAGAAGTGACAAGCTTCCGTTCTTAAAGAATCAATCTTATGCAAATATCATGTAAATATATCTGTTCAATTTGGGGAAGATTTAGGAAAGAAGAAAGGTGTATACCAAATACCAAGATTTCACTTTTGTTTTGATCCCCAAATAACAAAATGTGTATTTATAAGGACATTTTCTTAAAGTGTGTGTGTGTGTGTGTGTGTGTGTGTGTGCGCGCGCGTGCATGTGTGTGTGTGGGAGGGTTCACGTATGTTGCTCTGGAACTGGTTGGCAATGGAAGTTCATGAAAATATCTAGTTAGACCAAACTCATAAGGAACTGGTAAGACTGTGTTGAAAAATAAGGAAATAGCTTAGAGTGCATCAGGCTAGGTCAGGGAGTCGCTCTCCCTCTCCCCCACCCCCACCCCCACTGAAACACAATTCAAGCCAAGCCAAAGACCCCATCTCAAGCCAGAGATCAAAGCAGTTCACAAAATGACTAGGGATGTTGTATTTGAAGACTTTTCTTAATTGCAGAAGCTGCCTTGGGGGCTACACAATCTCATCTCATGAAGCTTATACCAAAAACAATCAGTAAGCTCCAAACCCTTCATCCCACACAACATGGCATTAGTCTTGCTGGGAACGGTCTGGACAGCCGCACCTTCTCCGCAATCATCGGAACCGCTTTTCCTCCCCCACCTCACTGCTCCTGCCTCCCCCAAGCCCCCAGAGGAATATTCGAATATCAGAAACGTGATTATTATCGAGAGGAATTTGCAAATACCTTCCAGGCAGCAGGTCCTCCACAGCCCCGAGTGTGTCATTACTTCTTCATTCTTCCTGCTGGTTTCATTATCACTTGTAGATTTAGTCCTGCACACACCTCTGGAATATAACCAGTAGTCCGTGCCCACTGCAATGGTCATTAAACTAAACGCTGCAAAGGCTCCCACAGTGGTGATCAACATCTGGATACCTCTGTCACCCATCCTCATAATTCTTCATGGTATTCTGTATGGCTGGGGGTTGAAGGGGAAGTTCAATGCCGGAGGAAAAAAATCACTCTGCAGCTGGGTAACCTAAGATAGGCTCTTTCAAAAATTCGGGTCTCCGTTTGTCAGCATCCACGGGGGCTTTGGGAAAGCTGGGCTTTCCTGTCTGGAGCTCTCTCCCGTTCCCTGGTTCGCCTATGGCCCTGGGAAGGGTGCAGGCTCCAGGGGGCTGGTCCACATCACTGCTGCCTTCTGAGGGTCCCTGGGTTCCTTTCATTCCTCGGGAGGTTGGTAAAGATGAGAGTCCGTGCAAGGCATGGCTCCGGAGCCTGGAGCTGCCAGCTCGGTTTGAGATGCGCCTGGCTCCTCACAGCCCCGGGAGACTCAAGGCAAAGAAATCCGGAGAGGTCTCTGTGTGTGCGCGTGTGTGTGCGCGCGCTCGCGCGTGCGTGCGTGCATGTGTGTGTGTGTGCGCGCGCGCGTGTGCTGGGGGTGAGGGCGGATGGCAAAAAATAGCACTGCTGGGAGGCGAGTCGCTGCGAAGAGTGTTCACTGCTTCCCCTGCCTCCCAGGAAAGCTCTCCGCCTGCTGCCGACACCCCCGCTCAAACTGGAGAAAAGAGAGTCATGGGGCGGGGCCGGCGGTTTCAGGGGGGCAAAGGCCCGCGGTGCTGAACGGACAGCTCCCGCCCGCCGCCCCGCCTCCGCCATCCGAACGCCGGGCTTCGGGTCCGCGGTGCTGAACGGACAGCTCCCGCCCGCCGCCCCGCCTCCGCCATCCGAACGCCGGGCTTCGGGTCCGCGGTGCTGAACGGACAGCTACCAGCCTGTCACTCCCGCGGCTGCACCCCCGCCCTTCTGGCGTCCGGGGCTAGAAACTGGGGGCTGCAGGAGGGTCTTCCCCTCCCCGCCCCCCGCCCTTCCCTGGCCCTTCCCAGGATGGGGCTGAGCAAGCCCACGCTCCGCTCAAAGTTTGGGGAGCTGGGGCGATCAGAGCCGCTCCTCGGGCTGCAGCACAGCCTGGTCCCTCCGCTCCCGCGAGAGTTAAGGAGAGGGGAAGGGGAAAGAAGCCCGCAGCGCACCCTGGCGCTCTCACAGCTCGCACCCAGCGCGTCCCCACCTCCCACCCCACCGCCATCCCAACCCCCACCAATGAGCCAGGCAAGTTTGCCTTTTGCTGCGGGCTCTGCTGGAACCCACTGGGAAAGACCCAATCTTCTTAAAGGGACCTGAGACTCTGGTCCCTCAGTTCCAAGGCTCACTTGGGTGGGCCAAAGGTGTTGTCACTGACACATCTGTGTATAGTCTGTCTCAATGTGGCTCCCCGCAAAACAAGCGATATGTCTACCCTCCTTTTTCTGGAGCCCTGGCGTACACCGGAGACCACATGTTCAGATCAGACCTGGAGCTGTTCATACACATATGAGCATGCATTCCTAAAAGAAAGACGGGCTAATTGTACACAGACTCTGTTGCACCCATATCAGGGGTTTGGGGAGAGGGGTGTTTAACATTGATCTCTGGATATACCTCATATGTTTTAACAATCCTACATTGCGGGGGTGGGGGGCGGAGATGGACTCAAGGGGGGAAAAGTCATAGAAAATATCAGGCTCCTTCCACAGGTCCTGGTGTTCCTTTCTTGACATCCTTGTCTAAGTTAGGCGAGAGGCAGGTGAAGTTAGTCCAAAGTGCAAATGCCGTTGCACACCCTAAAGCTAGCGAGGCTCTCCCTCCAAAATAGTCAGTGTTGCAAAAGACCAGCATTTAACCAGCTTTTTCTTGCCACGCATTCTGGCATATACATGAGCAGTCACTGAGTTAGCTAAAAACAGTCCGCAGAATGCCTGGATCCCCCGCTCCGCCATCCGCACCGTGGCCTGATGGGATGGATGCCTCGAGGCCAGTGTTTGGAGTGGAGGCTGCTTGGGTGATGTCTATAGTCCCTGAGATGTGTCCATAACCACCTGTAATGTTGGAATGATATTTGACAAAAATATAATGGGAGTTCATCACAGCCACACCTGTTCTGCTGCCACCTCTGGCTGTCCGAGAGGTCTACAGACGACAGCAGCAGCAGGTGCGGAAGAGTGCTCAAGGCAGCCACACCTTCTCTGTGACTTTGCTACTTGTCTTTGGTGCTAAGGTCACTTGATGTCTTGATTCTTGGTCTTAGATATACATGCATGTGCACGATAGGTTTGAATATATAGTCATGGTGCAGTTAGGTTGACCGGTGCTGTGTTTAATTTAATTGTGAGTGCTGAGTTTGTTGTAGAATAAACAGACATGTAGCTATGTCTGTGCCGCATGAGGTGTTGTGGGCCATGTGCATGGACTTGCTGTAAATGCATAGCTTTTTGCATGTGTGGGTGGACATGCCTGGGGCTAGGTGTAGTGTGGGCTTGTGTACCTCTCTGCATGTGCATATGATTTGTGGGCAGGAGGTGGAAATATTTAAAATTTCCCACATAACCAAGATGAATGATAGGAAATGGGGGGGAGGGAGGTAAAACAGGGTCTTCTGTAAGGTCCCCCTCAAAAAAAATTTTTTTTTGCTATACCCCTGGCCAGTTTTGCTCAGTGGATAGAGGATTGGCATTTGGACCAAAGGGTTCGATTCCAGTCAAGTCCACATACCTTGGTTGCAGGCTCCTGCCCGGCCCAGGCTGTGGTCAGGGCTCGTGCAGGGGGCAACCAATCAATGTGTGTCTCTCACATTGATGTCTCTCTCTGTCCTTTCCTTCCTCTTCCACTCTCCCTAAAAATCAATGGAAAAATATCCTCAGGGGAGGATAAACAACAAAAAAGCCACATGTAACATGGGGTGAAACTGGTCTTTCCTGGGAGGGTTATTAAATATGTGACATTTTCCTTCCCCCTCCCAGAAACACAAACCATATGAATCTACACTAATAAAAGAGAAAAATGGTAATTGGCGTATGACACTACCCTTTTCATTGGCTAATCAGGGCTATATGCAAATTAACTGCCAACTAAGATTGGCAGTTAACTGCCAACAAGATGGCGGTTAATTTGCATATGTAGGCACAATGCAGGGAGGCAAAAGGGAAAGCAGGAAGAAGCCCCCTGCCACTGACAGTGATTGGAAACCTAG
>NW_006283437.1:853307-854097 GCF_000327345.1 Myotis davidii
CCATGGGAACTGGGGGTGGAGCAAGCGATCAGAGGGAGATGGGAGTCCCCTGCCCAGGCATGATTCCTGGGCCAGAGGTCTCAGGCCTGGGCAGGGGTCAGAGCCAGTGATCGGGGGGAGATGGGGGTCCCCTGTCCAAGCCTGACACCTCTGGTGGAGGCATCAGGTCTGGGCAAGGGGCCGATCCTGCAATTGGAGGGTGATGGGGGTCAACGCCTGAGGGCTCCCAGTATGTGAGACGGGGCAGGCTGGGCTGAGGGACACCCCCCCACACACACACCCAGTGCACGAATTTCATGCACCGGGCCCCTAGTTAATAATAATAACCCAAACAGCCATTTTAGGATCCATTTGCTTCTTTCCTTTCTTCAGTCGAGATGAGAAGGGCCTTTTCTCAATGCAGGACCATGTACGTGGACGTGCAGTGGGCTTGGGCTGAAGGGCCCCCCGCCCCACACTCACCAGACCCACAGTCCACCCACAGTAACTCCCTCTCCACCTCCTCAGCGGTCACTTAACCCCAGGCAGGCAAGGCATGGTGCCCAGGGGGTCGGGTATCCAGGCAGAATAGTGTGGAGTGGGGACAAGGGGCAAGAGCTCAGGCAGATGGTGGAGTCAGGAAGTGCACACATTTTCTGAAGGAGAGAAAGGAACACGTGTAGAAAGAATGGAGATTTGTACTGAGCCTTTGAACACAGGGTGTGGGAAGCCCTGAACCTGCCTGTGGAGCAGTTAGAACACCTGAGTGGAGTGGGCGTGAGGAGGCAGGGCCACGGTCAGTTATCAGTTA
>NW_006283437.1:854124-858714 GCF_000327345.1 Myotis davidii
ACTATCTAGGTGACCTCACCCTTTCATTCAGCTGATGTGTAGGTGTGTGTATACATGGGTGCTTAGACTTGGTTTCTACGGAAGCCTAGATACAACTGCTATTTCACCACTAGAGGGCTCTTTTATCATCAGTCAAGGACCCAAGAGATTCAAAGCGCTCTGTCCTTAGAGTGATGGAGCCAGGCTCTCTCTCTGTTTGCTGATGACCTTCTCTAATCCTTCTTCTGAGGCAGGAGACTGGGAGGCATTTAGACAGCTTGAAACTGACATTTGATTCCCTTACTAAGGCTTCTTCCCCCTCCTTCCCTTCCCCATACCCCACATCCACTGGACTCAGCTAGGAGAGCCGCTGGCAGAGCACCCCAGTCCTTTCTGCCATTCACCCTCTCAGAGTCGCCCTCATCTCAAGAGGGGTCAGTGCCCCCCGGAAGTGGTTGAGGGAGGAGGACTGGCGGCTGATTCCATTCAATAAATGCTCCTTGAGTGCCTACTATGCACAGGGCCTTCTGCTCAGCGCGTTGGAGAATACAAGGACATGGCTCCTACCTCCCACGGAGCCCAGTCTACAGGAGGGGATAGTTTGTTAGTCCATTTGGCTCTAAATAGCAGAAACTCGCTGGAGCTAGTTTAAGAAATTGGGGGGGATTTGGTATAAGTATGTGGCTATGTTTTAAGGAGCATTAGGACAAAGCCACCATCGGGCCTTAGCAAGGAGCTGAAATCAGGAAGGAACGCCATTTTCATCTTCACTGGGTTTTATTTATTTTATTTTTTAATATATTTTATTGATTTTTCACAGAGAGGAATGGAGAGAGATAGAGAATCAGAAACATCAATGAGAGAGAAATATCGATCAGCCGCCTCCTGCACATCCCCCACTGCGGATGTGACTGCAACCCAGGTACATGCCCTTGACCGGAATCGAACCTGGGACCTTTCAGTCGCAGGCCGACGCTCTATCCACTGAGCCAAACCGGTTTCGGCTTCACTGGGTTTTATATTTTTAGTTGAGAAAATCGTTTTGCCTTTTCTACTCTTCAATACTCCAGATGTAAGCTAAGTTTTGAGATTTTATGTCATCTCTTTCAAGATACCCACCCAGACTAAACAGGGCAGTTTCAATCCCAATTGCAAATGTCCAGGGGAGACGCACTGATTGGCCCTGTGTGTCACGTGCTCTTTCTTGGCCCAACCAGTGTCCTCAGCGCCAGCGTCCTGTAGTGCGAGGTGGTGTCAGTTCCAGGCCCTGGGGGCTGGGGAGGGGAGACATTGCTCAGATTAGGGCGGTTTCTATGACACCTCCACTTGGATGGTGCCTTGGACTCCGCAGAACATCAGGGCCAGGAAGGAGGGGACTGCAAACTGCTAAAGAGGAAGTGGGCTGCGTGTTGGTGGCACCTCACCATGGCCTGTGCCCTTCTTCCCAGGGGCATGGGTTAAAAGAGAAAAACTCCTCAGAGGGACTGGCACCCACATGGGTGCAAGCGAAGGAGATGGTGAAAATCACCCAAGAGCTTGCGAGTTCCTGTTGCCCAGAGCAGTGAGGAAGCTGTGAGGTGGGAGGAGGGGCGGAGGGGAGGGGCAACCCCGTCTCACAAAGAGAACAGCCAATAGGTACCGCCTATGGCTGGTGAGGGCTGGAGGTTGGCGCGTGTTATTGAACATACAGAGATAACCAAGGGATGCACTAAAATGATCTACAACCAGGTTTGGGGTGAAGTGAGCTAAACTAAGGCAGAAATGGGTACTTGTGGTTAGCTTTGTGGAGAGGCCTGGCGTGGGAAGGACAGCTGCTTTTCCTTACAGCTCATTCGATCCTATTTGATTTTTAAAAACCTCGTGTATGTATATCCAGAAAAACGTGTAAAGTCAATTAAAAAACACATGGAAACAGCGGCATGCCCCGTCTATCTCTCCCAGCCCCTCCTGCTTCACCAGCGCAGAAATGCCAGGCTCACTCAGCAGGTCCCTGTGTCTGGAATGCTCTTCCCGGAGGCATTCTTCTAGTAAAAAAATAACACTTATTTGGAAACAATTGTGAATGTACCTGGAAGTTGCTGCCATGGTTGTCACGGTTCAACCCCTCACTTCATTCGGACCTCAGCGGGAGTGTCGGCTCTCGAGAACCCTCTGTCACTGCCCTTCCCAAAACAGCGCCTGCACATCTCCTCTCACTCGGCGCCGTTTTCCTCCGAGTCCGTCAGTACCTGACATCATCCTAGGTCACATGCACATACGGAAACAGGTTCACATATGTGTTTGCGTGCTTATCGCCATCTCCCCAGCTAGAGCAAAGGAAAGAACCTTTTTCCAAGGACAGTGGTTCGTGTTGTCACAGCTAAGTCACAGGCCCTGAGCAGTGCCCGGGATACAGGAGGCCTCCGTTAGCACGCGTTTAACCAGGTAATCGCATCCATAACCATTGTTTCACACTCTGTGGAAGGCACTGGCAGATCAACCCTAAGCAAGAAGGACATTGATTGCTCTTGATTAGCTGGAACTCTCAGTCTAATGGCGAGGACAGGGATGATCTATAATAATAAAAGCATAATATGGTAATTAGACCAGACGTCCTTCTGGATGGCCTTCTGGATGACTTTCTGGATGAAGCTGGAGCTACAAGGGAAGCCCGGAGCCACGGTGCCAGAGGGAAGCCAGTGCCAGCAGCCAGGGGAAGGAAGGCCTAGCTTACTGCTGCATGAATTTCATGCACTGGGCCTCTAGTTAACAAATAAGAACAATTGCGGTGGATGCTGCTGGCGCCTGTAGACACCCAGATCCCTTTACTGGGTTGGTCCATTGCAGCCCGAACCCTGACCTCCCCACTCCCGCAGCCCTCAGCAGCCCCTTCTTGGGAGAGCTGCTCTTGGCTGATAGAAGCTGCCTCGCCAGCCTGCAGTCAATGGTGGCCCATACAGGGTGTTGTCTTCTTCCAGAGGCAGGGACCACTCTGTGGTGCCATGTACGTGCTAGTCTAGAGTCCTCCACCGGTCAGGCCAAGGCGAGACGTCACCTGGGACCCACCCTGTCTGACCCCGTCCCCGTTCCCTCTGGTTCTCCGGCCTCAGTGAGCAGCAGGATCACATGGGAAGCTGGTTAAACCCCCGTGTGGAGGGAGCTCTTAACATTTTGTGTTTCTAGCCAATTCCCCAGTGACGCCAGGGCTGCTCCTCTGAGAAATCGCACTGCCCGTCCTCGTGCCGTTCCCATGCTCCCTGTGGGTTTCCTCAGGGTCACCCCTGTGAGGCAGGGCATCTGAACCCCTGCCCCAGGGAACTCCACCTAGGGGGGAGGACGAGGAGGGCTGTGAAGCGCTCTGTGGGGAGAGCAGGTCGGGGCAGAGCGTCATTGAGGGTCGTGGAGAGGGCTCGCAGAAGGAGTTCCATTGAAACTGGACCCTTAACAATGAACAGCCAAGCGAAGAGCAGGGGCAGCTGTTGGACTAGCAGGTTAAAGCCCTAGTGCACGATGCGTTTGAGGAAATGAAAGGAGCTTAGCTTAGCTGGCAGCTGGGGGAAAGAAGGCCTCCTCTTGCACGAATTTCATGCAGAGTAATGTGGGCCAGGGTGGCGGGCTCATCATGCTTGAATATTATGTACGGAATAGACATTTGGCCATGACTGCTCTTCCAGAAAATATCGGCAGCCTATTGGCTTTTTCAAAGAGCTATGTTGCCACAGAATTCCCAAGCTTGATATGCAGCAACCTGTGACAATTAAACCCAAAACAGGAAACCCCTTATAGATCCTGAGCCCAGTAGGGAGCTTGTCTTCCCATATCCACCTCAGGCGAGTTCAGGGAGAGAGATGCAAGGAAGAACCTTTGGAGGGCAGACAGAAAGGGGAGGGAGGGTGTAGGCAAGGGCCTGCTTCGCTCCAGCAGGAAACTCCCCCCATTCAACGGGCAGAGCCATGGCACTCCTGTGAACCGGTGAATGCTGTGGTGCCACAGCCTCTGTTTCCAGGAGGACCTCTGGTGATCTGTGCCCTTTCTGCTATTGAAGGATGGGTGCTGGTGCAGGTAAGTGGTCTTTTGTTCAGACCTGTTGGAGAGGACTGCCCGCTGCCCAGACCCTGCCCCCAAACGTGGTCTCTATGCGGCAGGTGAATGTGCCCTATGCACGGAAAGCCATTTCTGGTGAAGGCCTGGGCGGTTTCAAAGACTCCTAGCTGCTGACCCAATAGCCTCCATTTCTTCTAACAAATGAAGTGGCTGGGAGTTCATTTTGTCTAGTTGAAAGAAAATTCCTTTTTTTTCAGTCTTCCTTAAAGATAAGTGTACCCTGTAACAAATTTCTGATCAATAAAGTATAATTAAAAGTTGTTTTGTGAACAATAGCCAAAAGGTGGAAGCAGCTCGAGTGCCCACCAACAGATGAGGAATGGCTAAACATCTGTAATAATAAAAGTGTAATGTGCTAATTAGACCAGACATCCTTTCGGATGACCTTCCTGAGGAAGCTGGGGCTGCAAAGGAGGCCTGGGTCCCAGGTGCCAGAGGGAAGCCGATGCTGGCAGCTGGGGGAAGGAAGGCTTACTCTTTTTTTTTTTCCCTTGTTTGCTTATTTTGTTCTTTTTTTATTTTTTATTT
>NW_006283437.1:859171-865804 GCF_000327345.1 Myotis davidii
CTCCTTGCACCATCCACATCCCTCTTAAAGACTTCCAGTTTCTTTTCAAAAGCCTTTCTGTAACCAAATATAACATCAAGTGTATTGCCAGTTCCTTGTAATTTAACATTTAAGTCATTCAAATGTTAACAAAAATTGTAAATGGAATATTATAAGAAAGGGTTTCACGTGCCAGCAAAAGTTACTGGCGTGCCATGTTTAGCACGCATGCCAGGGGTTGTCCACCCCTGAAATAGACTGAAGGGTGGAACAACCTAACAACTGGTCGCTATAATGTGTGCTGATCACCAGGGGGCGTGCATGCAGAAGGCAGCAGAGCATGGAACATGGCAGGCATTGGCCGTGGCGGGATGGTGGAGCAGGTGAGTGGGGGTGCCAGACCAAGGCAGGGCGCTGGTCGCTGTCATCGGGGTGAGCCCCTGGTGGTTACTTAAAATTTTTTGCTCCCACGCTCCGAGGTCCCCCTGGGCACTTGCACCTGCTGCCGGCACCAGCCCCACTCCTACCTGCTGCCAGTGCCAGAGCCACCTCTTGCACTCGCTGCTGGTGCCCAGCGCCGGCCCCAATCACTCGGTGCCATCAGCAGGTGCGAGCAGCGGCTGCCCGCCCTGATCGCTCCTCAGGGCTTCTCCACCTCCCCCTGCTCCTGAGGGGCAATTAGGGTTCACACCCACTGCTGGTGCCACTCCCAATTGCTCCTCTGTCAGTGCATGGGAGCTGTGGTAGTGGGAGCAGGGCTGCTGGCAGACAGGGGCCCCGGGGCCACGGTGGGAGGGGCTGGGGGGTGCGGAGGATGGGCCGAGACCCGCCCCTGTGCCCACTGCAGCCTCGTGGCCCACAGTTCTTTTCAAGGTGCACAAATTCATGCACTGGGCCCCTAGTATGTTATATACACACAGAAGAACATTACTCAGCCATAAAAGAAATGGAATTTGGACACATGCTACAACATGGATGGGCCCTGAAAACACTGTGTTAAGTGAATTAAGCTACATACAGAAGGAGAAACAGTGTGTGATTCCCCTCATAGGAAGTACCTAGAATAAGCAAAATTCATAGCGATGGAAAGTAGATTCAAGGTGATCAGGGGCTGAGAGGAGATGGAAGTGGGGAGCTGTTGCTTAATAGCTCAGGAATTGTTCAGTGTGATGAAATGTTTTAAAAATTAACAGTGGTGCCCTTGCTGGTTTGGCTCCGTGGTTAGAGCATCAGCCTGTGGAGTGAAGGGTCCCAGGTTTGGTTCTGGTCAAGGGCACATGCCTGGGTTGCAGGCTCGATCCCTAGTTGGGGAGTGGGGGGGCTTGCAGGAGGCAGCCAATCAATGATTCTCTCTCACATTGGTGTTTCTATCCCTCTCTCCCTCTCCCATCCTCTCTGAAATCAATTAAAAATGTATATATTAAAAAATTGACAGTGTTGATGGTTGCATAATATCATGTATATAATTAATGCCACTAAATTATACACTTAAAATTGCTAAAGTGGCAAAATTTATGTTTCACATATTTTATAATGAAAAATGGGGGAGAAAAGGTTTTTCTCTGGTCTGTAAAGTCTCCTTTAGGGGCTGTGGCCATACTTCGCTCGCACCTGTGTTGCTTTGGCCTTCTCTCTCCTCTGTCCCGACTGGAACTCAGAGCTGGGGGTTGATTAGTCACCTGTCACCATGGGCAACAAGCATGTGTGTAGGTGGCTGAGAATAAAATAAAATTGAAGAAGCCTGAGACCCTAGTAGTATTACAGAGCCACCATCTCAGGCCAGGATGGATTATCTCCAAAATTATTATTATTATTATTAGTAGTAGTAGTAGTAGTAGTAGTAGTAGTAATAGTATTAAAATTATTATGACATGACAAGAATGGACTCCTTCGCCCTGACTGGTTTGGCTCAGTGGATGGAGCGTCGGCCTGCGGACTGAAGGGTCTCAGGTTCGATTCCGGTCAAGGACATGTACCTGGGTTGCGGGCACATCCCCTGTGGGAGGTGTGCAGGAGGCAGCTGATCGATGTTTCTCTCTCATCAATGTTTCTAGCTCTCTGTCCCTCTCCCTTCCTCTCTGTAAAAAAATCAATAAAATCTATTAAAAAAAAAAAGAATGGACTCCTTCATTTACTTCACCCTTTTCAAGTTTAGCAGCTGAACATAATTCCCAATTTAGATGAAAAGAAATAAAATTAGGGAGGTAACCTGGTCATGAAGCTTCTAGTCACAACTGACAGAAACCCAACTCGAAGTGTCTAAAATAATCAGAAGCAGCCGCAGTGCATGCGACCAGGTGCCGGCCGGGCCTCTTCCCGCCCTGCCCCGCCTCCCTCTGCTCCGCTCCAGAGCGGCCTGGCTCTCAGGCACCAACAAGTCCTGGCTCGATCCCGCTGACCTGAGGAGAAAGGGGACATTTGTCCACCCACAGGTGCAGTCCGTGTCCCGGGGCTGGTTTCTCACTGACCCGTTTGGCTCAGACCTACCTGGATCCTGGTGGCCAGGAACTGAGTCCCGGAATTTCAGGTCTGGGCTCCCTTTCTGTCCCCAGATACACCAGGAAGGCCAGTCTCACCTTAACCCGTGTGGACAGAGTGAGCAAAGGGCTGATTCTTTACAGGAGTCTGAGGGTGCTCTTCCCAGAAGGGTGACTTGGTGGCAGGTAGTAAAAGGAACAGACGCTCACTGTGCCCGACAAGCGTGTGGCTGCCACGGCGGGCGGGCCTTTCAGCCTGTCAGCTCACTTGGCACACATCCATCGGACGGCCTTGCTCACCAGGCCCTCCGTGCGCCCTGGAGACGGCGGGGAGCAACCAGATTCTCTGCCTCTGGGGAACTTACATGCCAGGGGAGGGAGACAGGCAGTGACTGTGCAACCACCCACCACGCAGGCCGTGAGGAAAATCAGACGGGGCGGTGAGGGGATGTGACCAGTGCTGGTGGCACCAGGGCTGCCGGAGGTAGGTAGACAGAGGGCATTCTGAGGAGGTGACTGAGCTGCAAAAGGCCATGGCGGAGTCAGCCCTACGAGGACCCAGGGTAAGTGCCCCCAGCAGAAGGGGCAGTGGGCGCAGACGCCCAGCTGTTGAAGGATGGGAAGGCTAGTGCGTGGCAATCTTAGCAACAAGAGGGAAAATCGTAGCCAGGAGGTCAGAGAGGCGAGCTGGGCGAGCTGGGCAGGCTGGGCAGAGCTAGTGGGCCAGCACGGAGTTCTTTCTTTTCTTCGTTAGCATTTAAAGCCAGCACGCAGTGTTAAGAGGGGGGGACGTGATTTGATCTATACTTTGGAAATGTCGCTCTAGCCACCGAGTGATACTGGGCTCTCCAGGGGCAAGGGGGAGACCGGGAGACGAGGCAGGAGCCTGTTGCGTTAACTGGACGAGGACACTGGCTCTGGGACCAGGGTTGTGAGGGACACGCCTTTCTCCTGGCCGGGGTGGGGGGGTACCCCGAAAGGGACCAGCTGGGAGAGACCTGCTCAGTTTGTTTGTTTGTGGCGCTTGTGGTACATCCGAGCCTGGGCTCTGCTCCAGGGAATGGAAATGGCAGCAGAGACCAAGAAGATGGCAAGGAAGTTGCAGTCTTCGCCCCAAGCCTGCCAGGCAGCTGCTCTGCTGCCCGCCCTGCAGGCGAGTAAGTGGGAGAGGCACTGGCCCTTCCCCATCCCTGACCAAGAATCAGACCCCGGGGAGACCCCCACATGGTGTCCTGGGCATTGTGGCCAGGAGCCCCGGGAGAAAGAGCCTGGATCTCCTCTAATCCAGAGCAGGTTTGGGGGCAGCACCACAGCCGTCCTTGGTGCTGGCTGACGTGTTGGTAGAGAGGACGGGTTTGGCGTCAGTGAACCCTGGATTCAAGTCCTAATCGTGTCACTTGCTGTGTCACCTTGAGAAAATGACTCAACACTTCCATGCAACTCTCTTCTCATAAATGAAATAAGGATACAGTAAGAGGACCTACCTCTTTGGCCAGTAGGGTCTGCTTGTTAAATAACGGGGAATCCGTATAATACACATAAGTGCTTAACACAGTGCCCGGCATGTATAAGGGGCTCAATAAATGTCAGCGCAGCTATAAATACAGCAGCGATGCGAGGAAGCCGCTCTCCTAATGAGATGTGTTTTAATCTGCCGCCTTCAGGATGACAGACGGCCAGCGACTGCGTGGTTAGTCACTTTCCATGAGACGTGGGCACTAGCAAAACGCAGTGACCCGAGAGGCGGTTAGAAATTCCAAAGGCGTCCTATTGAGACATGAGATAAACACCCCAATAACAGCTAAGAGGCTTGAAACCACTTTGGAAACCTTCCTAAAATCAGCACAACAGGATGTGGCTTCGGGCTTTTCCTATTGGCCTGACATGTTGGCTGAAGCTCCCAGAGCCAGAACAATAAGCTTGGAGCATTTCTGCAGCCAGAGCCAGAGAGCTAGGGGGTGACTCCCCGGGCTCAGGGAGAGGCCGGGCAGGTCCTGCCCCTCCCCGTGACTTCCTTCTGGATCCTTCTGGATGTGTGAAGACTGGAGTTCAATGAGGAGGGACCTACCAAGTCATGAGCCAAGGCAGGAGGGGCTTTGGCTCTTTTGTCCCACCCCCAGGGTGGGGGAGGGGCAGCTCATCCCCACCAGGCCAGTGAGAAGAGGGCCGTCCTGTCTGGTAGCGCTGGAGGCGGAGGGACCTACGGCTCCCGGCCAGTGCCTGCGGAGCTGTGGGCACTGGGCTAGGCCTGGAGCACAGGTGGGCACATGGACATAGCGGGGCCTGGAGAGCCCTGAGGAGAGGCTGGCTGGAGATTTACAGTTGTTCACGTGGAAAAAGTCACGCAGGCTCTGATTACTACAATCACTGCATTAACTCAGAAGGCTGTCAGTGGCACAGGAGCCTACGCTGCCAGCCCTGCGTGTATTTTTATGGGGAACAAGGAGAAAGGAGGGCAGGATAGATAGTAGGTGCCTGGGACCAAGTGATCACATTGCCTTTCCCCCTGGAACTTTGTCCAGATTGTTTATTTTAATTAACATTTATTCATTTATTTATTATTTTAATGTTCTCACCCAGGGGTATGCTTATTGATTTTAGAGAGAGGGGGAGAGAGAGAGAGATCAATTGGTTGCCTTCTGTACGTTCCCCAACTGGGGATTGAACCCACGACCATCTGGTACATGGGCCAATGCTGAGCCACGCCCGCCAGGGCAGTTTTAATTAACTTTTAAATTACTTTATAATGTTTAATCAATCTGGATTTTACCTTGATGTATAGTGTAAGACGAAGATTTAATTTTGCTTTATTTACGCCCCCCAAAATGTTAATCAATTGCCCCAGCATCATTTATTGAATATTTCTTTGCCACTTTTATTATCTAATAAAAGTCAGGCACATGAAAGACGGCCGCAGAGCTGCCTGCTCTATTGATCTATGTTTCCATACTTATGTGCTCTGCTATTTTAATATGTGAAACTTTACAGCCCATTTTACAATCTGTGTTTAGTGCGTCCTGTCCTCATGCCTCACTTTCAAGTTGTTCTTGCTATTTTGTCCATTCGTCTTCCCTGTGGAAGTTTAGGGTAACTGTCAGTTTCTCTCCCTTCCGCCAAAGGAAAGCAAATACTGTAACAAATGCCACATTAACAAATATAAAGTTAGTTGTTCATTAGGATTGCATCAAACCCACATTTTTTCAGGAAGAAGCGACATTATTAAACAATCATTCTTTAATTCCATTCGTCTGATTTTGCTTTAAACTTCCGTGGAGAACTTTTGCTATTTCTTCCTGTACATTTTGCACGACCCCCATTTAAACGCAGTGGCGACTGGATTTGAATCCACTTCCATCTGCGAGTGGAGCCTGACCTCATCACTGCTACTTTATCTAAGGTCAGACTGTACCTTGAAGGAATCTTGGTAATTATTTTCCGGAAGAGCATCAATTTCATCAAAATGTGTCTGTCTGCCAACATAGAGCTATACTTTGGACTTTCACTGCCTCTTCTAGCTTCTTAAGTTGGACGCTTCACTTAATTTCCTTCTTCCTCTTTTAATGAATGGAAACCATTAAGGTGGCCCTTTCCCTTCTGGGCGCCCTGCCCTCTCTTCCTGAATTCATAACCTCGTCACTGTCACCGGGGCTCCTCTGTGTCCTGTCGCTGGAGAAGAGATACAGTCACTCTGATACCTGCGCTCTGGTCGGCCGAGTGGCCAAATGGCTCAGCTGCTGGACCACGCGGGGGCCCAGTCCAGCTCCTTCATAGCTCGCTGCGCACTCCCAAGCCTCCACTGTGCCGGCTCCCAGGCCACCGCCTCTCCTTGGTTTGGTCCGTGGAACAGCCAGAAATGACACTTTAAAAAGATTTTATTGCCCTCACCGTTTTGGCTCAGTGGATAGAGCGTCGGCCTACAGACTGAAGGGTCCCAGGTTCGATTCCTGTCAAGGGCATGTACGTGGGTTCCGGGCACATCCTCAGTGGGGTGTGTGCAGGAGGCAGCTGATCGATGTTTCTCTCTCATCAATGTTTCTAGCTCTCTGTCCCTCTCCCTTCCTCTCTGTAAAAATATCAATAAAATATGTGTGTTTTTTAAAAAAGATTTTATTTTACATTTTCCCATCACTATCCCTTCTCTGCCCTCTTCCACCTTCCCTCACCCCTCTCCCCAGCA
>NW_006283437.1:866043-868911 GCF_000327345.1 Myotis davidii
TTTCCACAGTGACTGGACCAGTCTGCATTCCCACCAACGTGCACTAGGGCTCCCTTTTCTCCACATCCTCGCCAACACTTGTTGTTTGTTGATTTATTGGTGATTCTGACAGGTGTGAGGTGATATCTCATTGTGGTTTTAATTTGCATTTTCTGATGATTAATGACATTGAGCATGTTTTCATGTCTCCTGGCCATCTGTGTGTCCTCTTTGGAGAAGTACCTATTCAGGTCTTTTGTCCATTTTTTTTTATTGGGTTGTGTATTTATTTCAGTGTTGAGTTTTATAAGTTTTACATAAATTTTGGATATTAACCCCTTATCGTTGGCGAATATGTCCTCCCAATCAATGGGTTATGTTTTCATTTTGTTGATGATTTCCTTTGCTATGCAAAAACTCTTCAGTTAGATGTAGTTCAATTTGTTTATTTTTTCTTTTGTTTCCCTTTCCCAAGGAGATACATCAGAAAACATTCTGCTGGGAGAAATGTCTTAGATTTTACTGCCTATGTTCTCTTCTAGGGGTTTTATGGTCAACAGCGATCTTGAGAAAGAAGAACAAAGTTAGAAAAATCACACTACCTGATATCAAACTATACTACAAAGCCATAGTAATCAAAACAGCGTGGCACTGGCATAAAACACAGAGATCGACGGAACAGAACAGAGTGCCCAGAAATAAGCCCACACCTTTATAGTCAATTCATATTTGACAAAGGAGGCAAAAACATACAGTAGACTAAAGACAGTCTATTCAATAAACGGTGGTGGGAAAATTGGACAGTTACATGCAGGAAAAATGCAGCTAGACCACCCATTTACACCACACACAAGAACAGACTCAAAATGGACCCAAGACTGAAATGCTAGACTCAAAAACAGGAATGGTACTTTTAAAAAGCTGACCAGGTCATGTCACTACGCTATGCTTTTCAAAAACTTTCCAATTTCCCACTTCTTAAAACAGACCCACATTTACGGTGGCCAGCAAGGCCCGTGTGCTTCGGCCTCGCCTGGCTCTTGGCCCTCACTTCACACCCCCTTCTTCCTGTTCTCTCAAGCCTGGTCTGCTTTTTGTTGTTTCTAGAACAGGCCAACTCCGTCCTGTGATAACCTGGCTTTCCTCTCCGTGTTTAGCGGCCCAGATGCTGTCTCCAGGATCACGTGGTCTAGGTGTCACCTCATGTTCCTCAAAGGCCTCTGGCGAGCCGGGACGAGGCGGCTCCTGGCTTCCCCACCACGGCCTCACAGCAGTGCCCACAGTCAGCCCGTGCGCCTGGTTCACTCACATGCTTGTCTGTGTTCTTGCCACCTGCTGCCAGGCCGGAGTCTGGGTGAAGGACCCCACCCGTCCTCTTCTCAGCATCTGCAGGGCCTGGCACAGTGTGTGGCGTCTCCTAGGAGCTCAGTCCCTGGTGTGCACTGAGCGCGGTGCAGGGGCCTCGCTGCGCTGTGCACCGTGTGCCTCTGCTAGGCCAGGCCGAGCTCCGCAGGAATGACAGTGCCTTGGGGGTCGGACGCAGTGCACAGAGCAACACAGACAGAGGTAAGCCCTTCGCTGTCTGCGCACCCGCACGGCCCTCAGGGAGCGGCAGCGGGCTGACCGGCACCCTAGCGGCGGGTGGGAGCCGAGACGCAGCTTTGCAGGCCTGCAGTCCGTCAGTCTGTCAGTCTGTCAGTCTGCAGTCAAATCAGGCAGCCTGTTTCTGTTTTTATTTTTTGACCATTTTCTCCCAGGACCTGCTTCACACTCACTGTTCCTGGTGCGATCATCTGTTTTCACCTCTCATGGTTCCTGGCATTGCGGATGCGTCCTATGTCGTTGCCCAGGTGCGCCCTGGCTGCAGGCAGGGGGTGGCCCGGGGTGGGGTCGCCTCAGAGGCTCCCACTCGCAGGTCGTTGTGGCTGGTGCTGGCCTGGGCTGCAACCTCCACAGGGGCTCCCAGAGCCTCGTGCCCAGGCCTCAAGAGCGGCCCGGCGTCCTCAGTGCGGCCTGGCCCCGGGCATGCGCCAGGAGGAAGCCCTCTGGTTTGCTGACCAGCTTTGGAAATCGGAAGGCATGACTTCAGCCCAACCTGCCCATCAGAAGCTCGCCCACATCCAGGTGCAAGTGAGTTCTGCTCTCGATTCGACAGGCGTCGAAAGGACCGACGAGATATTTAGGACCACGAGCAGCCACGCTGGGGCAGGCTGCTATCTGCACCAGGCGATTCTTTACTTGTCAGCAAAATAAATAGCTGTTCATGGCTCCGAACATGCATGTCAGCAGCAGCGCACCCCCTGCTGGTGGTGCCTGCTGGAGGCTGGGGGAGGGCCAGCGAGGCTCCCATCCGGCTCGGCGCCTGGTAGCCTCGGGTGCTGAGCTCCCTGGGTCACCCTCGGCAAAGGGGGTGATGGAAGTGTAGTCCGTGGTGAGAGGCACAGGGGTGGGGAGCAGTCCCTCCCTGTAGGGTGATGACTGCTGCAGCCCCACCCTCCTCAGACCCCCCCACCCCCCTGTTACAGGGGCTCCAACCAGACCCGAGAACTGCTCCTTTCCTGGGTGAGCAGGCCTGGGGTCACCTTGCCCTCACCCACCACCTCCAGGACCTGAGTTCCACTCTCCTCACCGGCATGCAGCTCTCCAGGGTGCACACACAGGACAGAGTCAGAGACCCCACATGCAAGAGAGGTTCAAAGACTGAAAGGGAAATTTAGCAAATAAAACATTCTGAGCCTGGGATGAGGTAATGCACCTTGGGACTTTAGAATATTGTTGCCAGGAAATCACATGTTCAGGAAATACTAGTTTCCTTACCATCTAGGTAGTTCAAATGTCATTTTTGGTTTAACCTATATCACAAGTCAGGCTCATCATTGAAATTCTTAT
>NW_006283437.1:869120-877219 GCF_000327345.1 Myotis davidii
GCTGCACCCCCACCCCCTCAGCCCCCCCCTCCCCCCTGTTACAGGGGCTCCAACCAGACCCGAGAACTGCTCCTTTCCTGGGTGAGCAGGCCTGGGGTCACCTTGCCCTCACCCACCACCTCCAGGACCTGAGTTCCACTCTCCTCACCGGCATGCAGCTCTCCAGGGAGCCCCTCTCCAGGCTGAGCCCCAGGCTGCTGGGGTGGGTGGGCATGGCAACAGCCCCTGCAGCCGGCGCGTGGCCAGGGACGTGCTGCCAGTGTGGGCGCAAACACGCTCCCCCCAGAAAAGCTGCTTGGAGGCATAGACTTGGAGAGGGAAGGTTAAAAATAAAGAGTGGTCAAGTCAGGTTAAAGTGGGGGAGAGCCCTCCACTCCCCTGCTCTGGGAGGGGCGGGCCTGTGAGTCCCCTGCTCTGGGAGGGCCAGTGTCGAGGTGGCTGCATGCGGAGCTTATGTGCCCAGAGCCCTAATTCCCGGGACCCCCAGGTTCAGGTACCGCATCTCCGGCCTCACAGTGTGGCCTCGTCGTCTGAAGCCTTCATGTTTCAGTTGCTTTTCAGGGCTAGCCCCCCACAGAGATTTTAAGTGTTCAACGTTGAATGTTTTTGAATTGGGCCCTGCCTCCCAGGTATCCCCAGGGCTTCCTGTGGTCCGTGAGTCTTCCCAGCACGCGGACGCCCGGGACACCTGCCAGCAGAGAAGTCTGTCACCTTCCTCTCCCTTGAGACCCTCCCACCCAGAGTGAGCAGGGGACCCTCTAGGGCAGCGGTTCTCAACCTGTGAGTTGTGACCCCTTTAGGGGTGGAACGAATCTTTCACAGGGGTCGCCTAAATACATCCTGCATGTCCGTGAGCAGTCAGCTCACCGCCATCAAATACTTTCTTGGCTCCGACAGACATTCATGGCTGGTTCTGATCCCACTAAGTTTGAAAAGACGAACTTAGACTTTTCCTGCCCTCCCGGCGCCAGTAAAACTCACACAGGTGCCGCACCCATGGTGTCCCCAGAGCTGTGCTCCGTCTCAATCAGCTACAACCTCGTTCACCGGCAGCTAAGGGTCCCAGGGCTAACCGCGCTCCCGGAATGACCGGCTGGTGAGATGACAGCGCTGGCAGGGGGTTGGTGGTTGCACGTGACAGGACATGGGTTAACTCGGGAAGCAGAAGGGTGGGCCTGGTTAGCGCATCCAGGGCCAGCTCTCAGCTCCCAGCGCTGGTCCTCTGTTTCAGACCAGCTCTCTCCGCATGGCCTCTAGCCTCCCCCAGCCAACAACCGGCCCTCTCACCAACCCCTGTCGAAAGAGCGTTTCTTTCTCAATAGTTTTATTTTAATGCCCAGGACACTAGTAAGAATGGAATAACACAATCATGTCGGGACCAATCATGTGGCCGAGGTACTAGGTGACAGCGCATGCTTGACGCCTGGGTGGGCAGCCCCCCCTCTCTCCTTTCCCCCTCCCCCCCGCCCCCAGCGACCCTGACGGAGAGCGGGGCTGGATGGTGTCACTCGGAGCCTGGGCCCTCTTCCCAGCACGTGGATGTCCGGGACACCTGCCAGCGGAGAAGTCTGTCACCTTTCTCCCCAGTCAGAGGCTTGAGACCCTCCCACCCAGAGTGAGCAGGGGACTCTCTAGGGCAGCGGTTCTCAACCTGTGAGTTGCGACCCCTTTAGGGGTGGAACGACCCTTTCACAGGGGTCGCCTAAATACATCCTGCATATCAGATATTTACATTACGATTCATAACAGTAGCAACATCACAGTTACGAAGTAGCAACAAAAATAATTTTATGGTTGGGGGTCACCACCACAGGAGGACCTGTATTAAAGGGTCGCGGCATTAGGAAGGTTGAGAACCGCTGCTCTAGG
Organism: Myotis davidii; assembly: GCF_000327345.1. Lineage (NCBI taxonomy): Eukaryota > Metazoa > Chordata > Mammalia > Chiroptera > Vespertilionidae > Myotis > Myotis davidii. The sequence goes on from NW_006283437.1 coordinate 870,990, forward strand.
GTCTACACAGACCTGTCGCTGGAATCTTAGCATCCAGCAGGAGGCAACTCCACAGCCTAAGCTTCTAGAGGACACCTGCTGGCTCTGGCTCCCAGCACCCATTCCTTGTTCTTCTTAAAATCCCACCAGCACGTTCCTCCGGGAAACTACCCCTCACCGTGCAATTCAGGGGATTGCATGTCCGCCCTGCTCCAGGGGTGACCGGGCTTGCTAACCTGATGTTTCTCTCTATGGCCAAGGTAGTTAACTTACAGATGGGTAGTTAGGTCAAGCCAGTCCAACTTAGTTCCATGCCTGTCCTTGAAAATATTGGAGAAAATAGCTTCTCCCTTCACTGCTATTCCCGAGCCCTGGGACGGGGGTTGGAGCGTCCGGGCCACAGGAAGGTGAAACCACAGAGAGCCGTGATGGAGGTAGCGGGGGACAGCCTTCTTATATGAGTCTCTGGACCCTCTTGTGCCTGATGCCAGACAAACCGAGACCCTTCAAATCACTGAAACAAATCAATGATCCCTTTTTATTTTAATAACTCCAGTTTGAGGTGGGTTTTGCCACTTGTAAACTTAAAAGGGCCCAACATACACATTAACTACCGGGGCAGGTGTTGGGTTCTAGAAGGGAATGAGGCAGGGGTACTCCTCACATTTATCCAGAGGGCAGAGGAGGCGCCTGCCTCTTGCTTTGGGAGCAGGTGTCAGAGGGCGGGGCCTGGGCAGCGTCCAGAGGCTCCATCCTGAACTTGGGCCCTTCAGGCACTGCCCGTCACGTGGCCTTCTCTTGGCACCTGGCCGAGTCACTCCATGGCCATTGCAAGGAGTCCGTTTCCGCTTGTCCCTTAGCAGAAGCCCTCCTGGAAGAAACAAGCTCCTAAGCGTTTTAGTGAGGGTCTACATACGCAGGCGACAGGGTCCGTTCGCTCTGCACTCAAGCCCTCACTTGACGGCTCACTGGCTGTGTGACCTTATTCAAGCCTCTTGGCATCTCTGAAACTCAGCTCCCTCATCTGTAACGTGGGTTTAATAACGCCAGCTCCCATAGCTTTATGAGACTCCCATGACCTTAACACTGATGGGAACCTATTCTCAACTCACTGAAACCTGGCTACTGGCAGCATCACCAAGCAGCCTGCATCCCCCCACTGCTCCGTTTTGTCTGCGAGGTCATTCGGAACCTCTCCCGTGGCTGTGTCCTTCCTTGCTCAGGGGCGTTATCACAGAGGTTACACCACAGACCATTGGCGTTACCAATTAGTTTATAGGTGACGTGTAGCAGTTCAGAGCACAGACTGGACACTGGAGGGTCTGGGTTAAAACCCTTCCTCTTCATGCCTGGGCAGACTGGAACCAACAGCTCACCGCTCTGTGCCTCAGTTTCCACATAAAATGGGGATGATAGAAGTCGTCCCTGTCTCATGGGGCTTAAGTAAGCTAATATTTGTAGAGTGTTTAGAAGAGTGCCTGGCTCACGGTCACCGCTCTGTAAGGGTTCGCCATCATCCACGTGCTGAATGCACGTCAAGTACAAACACCCACCAGTGGCCAAGGGCCGACTTCCGGTGGACAAAGCAACTCTGAGGCGGTGGCCAGGCCTTGCTGAGCTCTGATGGCCGGGTCCTCTCGTGGCCCTGCCTTCCCAGCACGCTCAGCCGTGGGCATCCTTATCAATACGCGTTTTGTGACAGCTCTGGCCATGCCAACATTCTGTGTGGGGTTTAAAAAAAATGTGTGTATGTGGCTCATAAGACATTGTAAGGGCAGCCTACATTAGAAGCCGGCTCGGACACCTGCCGTGTTGTGTGGGCAGGTTACTTAACCTCTGAGCTTCCCTTCCCGCCACCGTCAAAAGGCATAAGTAATCGTGCCCCGCATAGGGCTGTGGTGAGGATTAGGTGAGCTGTTGTCGGAAAGCCCTCGGATAGGGCTTGACACACGGCAAGTGCTAAATTAATATGTGATAAATAGCAGTGCCCAGCTAATAAGTCTTGAAAATGGAAAGCTCCCCAACACCCTTAGAAGTCTTTTGAAAGAGCTGAAAATGTGTGCCATTGATCCTGTACACTAGAGGTTTCACGCTGTGGCCTGCCTAACATATATATCAAATGGACATCTTTTATTTGCATGACCTAGAGCTTCAAAAAATTAGAATCGGTGGCCCACATTTCATATACAATCTAGACTCCTAGCCTCGCTGGGGGATGGGACACGGCTTGCTGGCTGCATCCGCAGGGCCCCCTAGAGAGGGTCAGGAACTCCGGGCACACAGCATCCATTTCCACTCCCAGGCTGCTCATGCATTTGCCTGACCTGCCTGGCTCCACTAACAATGAAAACAATAGCCAACGCGTGCAAAACATACTACATTCCAGGCCCTGTCCCACTCAGCTCCGCCCCAGTCCTCAGGGAGAGGCGCTGCTACCGTCCTCTCCCATCTCAGGGCTGGGCAGACACGGCTAAGTCACTTTCCAAAGCTGTGCCGCTGGTACGAGGCAGAGCTGGGAGCGGAGCACTCAGGGTGCAGTCTGGGTTCCCAGCCGTACTCCGAGGAACCCCTTGATTCTAGCCCTGGTAAGGCTGCACCCACCAAATGGGACCGTGTTGAGGGTGTCGATACTCAGTTCTCATGGGCTTCGTTACAGATGCCTGGGGTCATGATGTAGGTAGTCAGGTGTCTGATTTCCTCGTTGCCCTCAGCACCACCAGATTCATGGCCGATACCCCAGGACTGTCCCACTGGGTCTATCAGCTCCTGCGGAAAGGCAGTGAGCCCGGAGGGAGAGTTTCCTCCCGCCCTCGTGCCTCCCAGCTCAGCCCCTCACTGCGGGGCAGGGGACAAAGCCCACCCCCGGAAGTTGCTACATTCTGCTCACCCTTTGCAACCACAAACACAGCCCTCCCCAGGTGGCCCGGCTCACCCTCCACCCACGCTAAGAATGAAATCAAGGTGACACAGCCCTACGCTGGGGCTACGCACCTTTTTTCTAACCTATGTCTCTTTTCGGTAAATATAAGAATCTCACATGGCCAGGAAGCTTCCATGTGGGGGCCTGCGATTATTGATGGAGAATTCCCTCCGCTTTCTGCGCAGCCCTGCTAGCAAGATGTGGTCAAGCGTTCCTTCCTAGAGTCTGTCATAAAAACAAGACATTTTATTTCCCCTTCTTGGCTATCAAGTTTTATGATAATATTTGAAGATGTTGTTGCAAAATACGATTCGCCTTTTATTCCAGCCCTGACTCACGAATCCATGAGTGACTCTCGTGAATTTTGAAGAGAACGTCGGTCCCCACATGGTGGCTTTTGAGAGAACACCCAACAACTGCTGTCAAATGCTTAGTGTTTGAAAATGAACCCATAGGCGATGAACAGAAGTGAGTGCGTCCGCTCTCTGCAGCTCCCACCTCTCCGCCACGAGACAGGCAGGCACTGAGCCCGCGCAGACGGGGGCGCCGGGGCGGCTCTCTGTCCCCAGGCCTGAACATAGGAAGCAAGGGCTGTTTTCTGGGGTCCTCCAGGAGAGCGGCACCCACAGAGGGGGGCTTGCTCCTAATTCCAGCTGGTGGGGACCCCACCAGGTGAGGGGCTTAAAGCAACAGCATCCCTGGCTGTCAGAGTGGCTTTCTTAGTTTCTTCTCATCTTGTTTCCTGGGATGATTGGGAGACAGACCCCATCCCTGACCCCACAGCGACGGTCTTGGCTCCAAATTACGCTTTGGTCAGACTCTCGGCTAGGAGCTGGTCCCCCGCAGGTGTGTTAGCTTCTTGGAGATGCTATCGCAGAGGACCACAAACTGGACAGCTTACATGACAGAAGTTTATCCCCTGTGTTCTGAAGGCCAAATGTCCACAATCAAGGTGTTGGCAGGGCCAGGAGCCCCTGGCGGATCTAGGGCAGACCGTCCTCCCCTCTTCCAGGTCCTGGCGCTAGCAGCGTTCCTCGTTCCTCGGCTTGTGGCCGGATGGCTCTCAGCTCCCTCTTCACAGCGCCTTCTCCTCTGTGTGTCGGTTCCCTCCCGCTGCCTCTCTCTTAGCAGGTACTGTAATGGCATTTAGGACCCACCTGGGTGATCCAGATCTTCTCTTCATCTCAAGATGTTCGATGTATTACATTCACGAGGACGCTTTCCCCAAGTGGAGGGATGTTTACAAATGCCAGGGTTAGGACTCGACACCTGGGGTGGCCTTTCTTCCACTTACTCCACCAGGCTCCCCTCACCACTGCTGAGGCCCTCACCCTGTCCTGCTCTACTCCCTGCCAGTCCGGGCCTCTTCCTCCAGGAAAGGCGCACAGACCCAGCTGGTCTCTACAGGGGACTGAGCTGGGACGGTTGAAAGCACTGGTGGCTGCATTTGTTCAAATCAGTGCTGCTCCTTCTCTGCCTTTCGTCTCAGTTCTGTGAGGATAGGTGGTCGAGGGCAGCTCCACCTCCGCTGTCCCAGCACCGATGCAGAGGCCTCCGTGCCCTGCCTGCTCTGCCTTTACCCTCACAACCACGTTCCCTAAAGTTAACCAGGTCATATCCATCCTCAATGCTTCAAGTCTGTGGACAAACGGTTTTCTAAAGAGGCCCACATCCTAACCACTGAACCGCGAACATGTCACCTGATGTGGCAAAGGGGACTTTGCAGATGTGCTAGGATGATGATCGGGGAAGAGTTTCCTGGGTTACCCGGGCAGGGAGGGGGCAGTGTAACCACAAGGGAGGTGGGAGGGCCGTAGATAGGAAAGACGTGACTACATGAGCAGAGGCCAGAGTGATGTGCTTTGAAGAGGATGGGGCGGGCGAGCCGTGAGCCCAGGAACGCTGCCCCTCTGGGAGCCGGGAAAGGCAGGGAACGGATCCTCCCCTGGAGCCTGGACTCAAACCTGATGAAAGGGGTTTGGGACTTCTGGGCTCCAGAACTGCGAGAGAATAAATCTGTGTTGCTTTAAGCCAGAGAGTTTTTGGTCATTCGTTACAGCAGCAACAGGAAACAAATATAGTGTCCAACGGATTCTCATTGGATCATTGGATCGAGGACGGCGTCGAACAAATTAGAAGGTCTGCAAATGCCTGCAAGATCTGGGCCTGCCTCCCTCTCCGGCCTCACGTTCCCCACCCGGCCCCGTGCTCACCGTGTTCTGGCGACAGGGGCTAGTTTCTGCTCTCCTGCAGCCAGGCCTCCCACGCTGCCCTGATGTCCCTCTGTCTGGAATGCTTTACGCAGGCTCCTTGTCCTTGAGTTCAAACCATCACCTTCTCAAGGAGGCCTACCTTGAGCATTTGGGGTGACTATCTGCCCACCCAGCCATGCCCACCGGCCGCTTCCACCCACCGCCCCACTTTGCTTTCTCCGTGGCATGAGTACCCTCTGCGATCATGTCGTTCGCTGTACTTGAGACGGTTCCTCTGAACGTCAGTTGCAGGAGGGCCGTTCTGTTCCCCACCGGAACAGTCATCGGCCCTAAAGAGAGATGTGCTGAATGAACAGACATATTCATTCTTACTCGGTCTGAGCACCCCCGCTGCAGTCACGGGCTGCCTGGCAGAGTTTCCGCCTTTGTAGTGTAATAACAAGCCCAGGTCTGAGCCAGGAGACACAGAGGATGGGAAGGCGACGTTTCCTGCTTGCTGCTCTCGTCAGCTTCCTCCTCAGCATAACTGAAAAACATCCCCCTTCTCACCCACCTCCCCTGTGAGCCCCTGGGCCCTGTCCACTTACAACTCGCAGCGTTCCTGAGGATGGCCCGGGGTCAGGCTCTCTCAGGGCTCCTCAGCTGGAGTTGCTGCTGGCCCTGTGGCTTTCTGCTCCTCCACGGTGGCAGAGACGTCAGTCTGATGCTGCTCACGGTTTAGGGGCTCCAGGAAACTGCTTGTTTGAGACCAGGGGCCCTTAAATTTTAAGGGCTTAATAAGTGATGACTTCTGTTCATGAGGAGTCTGAATCTTTTGATCTGAGAAAGAAGTCATTTCCATGTGGATCAATGGCGTCAGCCTGGCCACCCACACCAGCCCGGAAACTCTGGGTCAGAGAGGGAGTGATGGTAGACGGCAGTGTCTCCTCCCCACCTCCACTTTACTCCATCTGGTAGATCAAGACAGAGCACATTCATTGGACACAGTGCTAAGACCCGCCTTTCTCTCCCATAGGCCATCCCTTATCATGTCTCTTGGAGGACGCCCTTTCTGACATGGCTCTCAATAGCCTCTGCCTTCCTCCCTTAGTTCTTGTGCAATCCCTTCTTCTTCAGTG
>NW_006283437.1:877393-885310 GCF_000327345.1 Myotis davidii
CGCCCACCTCTCCACAAGGACGATTGATAGTTGCTGCCGGTCCCAATCCCCGCGGCTGGCGGGAGGGGCTGCCTGGCAGAGTTTCCGCCTTTGTAGTGTAATAACAAGCCCAGGTCTGAGCCAGGAGACACAGAGGATGGGAAGGCGACGTTTCCTGCTTGCTGCTCTCGTCAGCTTCCTCCTCAGCATAACTGAAAAACATCCCCCTTCTCACCCACCTCCCCTGTGAGCCCCTGGGCCCTGTCCACTTACAACTCGCAGCGTTCCTGAGGATGGCCCGGGGTCAGGCTCTCTCAGGGCTCCTCAGCTGGAGTTGCTGCTGGCCCTGTGGCTTTCTGCTCCTCCACGGTGGCAGAGACGTCAGTCTGATGCTGCTCACGGTTTAGGGGCTCCAGGAAACTGCTTGTTTGAGACCAGGGGCCCTTAAATTTTAAGGGCTTAATAAGTGATGACTTCTGTTCATGAGGAGTCTGAATCTTTTGATCTGAGAAAGAAGTCATTTCCATGTGGATCAATGGCGTCAGCCTGGCCACCCACACCAGCCCGGAAACTCTGGGTCAGAGAGGGAGTGATGGTAGACGGCAGTGTCTCCTCCCCACCTCCACTTTACTCCATCTGGTAGATCAAGACAGAGCACATTCATTGGACACAGTGCTAAGACCCGCCTTTCTCTCCCATAGGCCATCCCTTATCATGTCTCTTGGAGGACGCCCTTTCTGACATGGCTCTCAATAGCCTCTGCCTTCCTCCCTTAGTTCTTGTGCAATCCCTTCTTCTTAAGTGTGGGCTGGACTTAGTTTGTAATAAACAGAATTCATTGTGAAAATGCTACACTGCCACTCCTGTTCCATTCACAGGAGAGAGGAACTCCCGTCTTACTGATGTTCTCGCTAGTGCCCTCCTAGCGGGTGCACTTAGGTGAAGTGAGCAGTCATTTCGGAAAGGCCCACATGGGGAGGAACTGAGGGCAGCCTCCAGCCAAGAGCCGGTGAGGAATGGGGGCTCTCGGTGGAACGGCTCACAAAGAATTGAATCCTGTCAACAATCATGTGAGCGAGCTTAGAAGTGGAGACCATAGCCCCATCGATTGCAGCTTCTGAGGGTCCACACACGGTGCCTGGAGTCCTGACCCACCTACAGAAGCTGTGAGCTCATAAATGTATTTTGTTTGGGCTAATCTGTTCACAGAGATCAATAAGTAATTTGTTAACGGAGATCAACCACCCACACAATACCTAGGAACTCACCACGTGATCCAAGCCACCTGAGCATTTGCTAGGCTCTGTCCTCTATGCATTTTTTTGCCTCTTGGACCTTGGGAGGAAGTGTGACTGTTTGAAAACAGAACAGAATGTTCTTGAATCTCTTGTTCAAATGCCACTTCATTCTTACCCTGACATCTGGCCCAATTTGGGAGGCCACACACCAGGGAGAAGAGCATTTATGAGACAAGATCCACAGTGGATAGTGTGGTTCAATCATCGAGCCAGGACTCTAGAGCCCAAACCTCTTTTGTTTGGGAAATTAGAATTCACGTTGGGAGCCTGTACTGTTTGTCTAGGAAGTGGTGAGCAGCAGAATCCCATGTAGGTCAAAGCAATTTAACCTCAAAACCAGGAAAGATACAGGACCTGAGACAGTTGGCTTTGGGCTTTTAGATTTGGTCCCCATTCATCTTGCTTTGCAGTCCTCCCGGACTTCTCCAGCATCTTAGCTATGTGGGGTTAGAAAAAGAACCATGGCAGGAACAACACCCGAAGGTTTAAGCATTTTGTCCTTCTTGGTTTGAAGAGCCTACACGTCAGCTCTCTCGTTGGCTCTGGTTGTCCAGCTGACAAGCCTGAACTCTGGCGCTGGGTCTTTGTATGTTGAATTTGAAGAGACAAGTAAGACTACCACCTTCCGGTCACCCTGTGGCCTGCCCATGGGAAGCCCAGAAAGTTCCTGACAATTTCTTGGTCTTCTGTCTTATTTCTTTAATGCCCCCCAAGTTCATGAACAGGTCCACTGATGAACTGTGCAGTGGATGCAAAATGGCCACACATTTTCCTACCTGTGCCCATTCGCCTCTGCAGGGTGTTTCTGCAGTGCCCCGTCCACAAGGGGAACCTGTGTCTGGAGTTTGGCTTATGGGAAAAGCAGCAAACATGACAGAGCAGAAGCATGAAAAGTGCCCGGGCACTAGGCCTTGCTTCTCATTGCTATTCTTTGGGCGTCCTTAAAACCACCAGCTGAAGACCTCGCTGGAACACACAAGAGCATTCGGGACAAAAACCAGTCCTTCCAACTGAGCTTCCCCGAGGTCAGCCGGCGTGTCAGACACGTCACATGTGAATGTGGCCGGCCTAGGCCATCTATCACCACTGACCTGCCAGCTGACTGCGGAGACACAGCAAGTCCATCACAGACACGCTGGGGTGGCCAGACCTGAAAAACCACCACTGTGATTAAATACATGGTGCTTTTAAAAGACACTCAGGGTGGAGGTGGCTGTCACTCAGTATAGATGACTGACAGACTTCTATTGTGTGTATGTTTCTACCAACGCATCTTCTTGGTGGATTTTGAGTCCCTAAAGCCAAAGGACTATGACTCATCAGAAGTTCACATTTAGGCCCCTGTGTGGTATCTTCGCAATGAAACAATGGTGACCTGTGACCTGTGAGGACCCAGCGAGCCAGTAGGAAAACTGATTCTCAGTATTGAGAATCTTCAGGGCAGCCCCAAATTCCCATCTGGAGAGAACCCACCATGGTCTTCCTGAGCATACACCCACCTTGTTCCAAGAACAGCTTCCAGTTTTCATTCAGAGAGCTGTCCCCGCCCACCCTCCATCCCTGTGGTGTGGGTGGCACACCACCCAGTTCCAGAGGTGCCGCTCAAGGTGTGTGTGGAAGGCAGTCACTAAGCCGACACCCAGAGGCCCCACCCGGACTGCTGCCCTCATGGAATCCCCTCCCCTTCAATGGGGGCGGGGTTTCTTTTTTAAATTTTTTTATTGATTTTTTACAGAGAGGAAGGGAGAGAGATAGAGAGCTAGAAACATCGATGAGAGAGAAACATCGATCAGCTGCCTCCTGTACACCCCTTACTGGGGATGTGCCTGCAACCAAGGTACATGCCCTTGACTGGAATCGAACCCGGGACACTTCAGTCCGCAGGCCAATGCTCTATCCACTGAGCCAAACTGGTCAGGGCAAGGGCGGGGTTTCTTGACTTGCTTCTAAAGAACAGAAAACAGCAATAAGATGAGGCAACTTCTGAGATGAATGGCTTCTGGATTAGGCGCTCTCACTTGCATCATTCACACCCGGGAAGCCAGTGGCCATGGCCAGAGGCACCCATGGAGGTGCTCTCTGTTGAGGAACTGAGGCTGCCAAAGGCCATGTATGTGAGCATGGACATAAGTCCCACCTCCCCCCAGTTGACCCTTCATGTGTGACTGCAATCCTGGCCGACGGCTTGACTGCACCCTCAAAGACAAGCATTACACCAGCTAAGCCACACCCACTTTCCCGCTCACAGACCCTGAGAGGTAAGAAATATTTGTTTCAAAATTTTGGAATAATTTGTTACACAGTAATATATACTTAGGTCTGGCCAATCAAAGCCCCTCACCTGCTTCCCCTCTCTACCCAGGCACAGTGCTGGCCAGGCTGAGCCAATCAGAGTAAAGTGCAGAGCTTTATAGGAGTGGTCCCAGGAGAGGCTGGGAATTCTGCAGTCTCCTCCCCGTGAATGGACAGTCCTATACTATCTTGTCACTTTCTCCCCAGCACCCAGAACTAGGCCGGGCTCAGAGCAAGTGCTCAATATTTGTGAAATGACAGACAGGTTTATATCCAGCAAAGGAGGAAAATATGAGGGGCTGGCATGAAATGGGGAGACAGGCGCTTGGGCATGAAATGAGGGGCTGGCATGAAGTGGGTAGCACGGAACCTCTTCTATAATATTATCTTAAATGGAACGTGTCATCCAACATCGATAGAGAGCCATGTGTTTTGTTTTCTAAATGTGATGCATTAGAGCACAGTTTCTTCTTGAAGTTGGCTTTACTCAATTTTAATTGGCAGCGTTTCTAAAATTCCGAGGATCAATAGATCCGCTGTCTCCTCAATGCTGCATTGCCGGGCGTCTTCCAGGGAGATGAATAAACTCCGTGGAGTCACAACGTACTTGGTGGGTCCCGTTTGTCCTTTGCTGCTACCCACAGGCCTTGGCCGCTCCGAGGCACGTGCCGTAGGCTGCATTACCGATCTTTCCACAAGAAGCCTAAGCGTGACTTCCTTCAGAGGAGGCAGCCGGCGATACCGCGATGCATCGACGTGCACGCTGCTGCCAGGGAGACGGCTCCTTCCCAAGCCAGCAGCGTTTAGAAGAGCCCGCCCTGCCTGGCCCCGTCTCTGGCCTCCTTGGACAGGAGGGAAGGACATGTGCCCCGTGGTGGTGTTTTTGTTGCTGTTTGTTTGTTTTTTTTGCAGATGCTAAGTTAGGAGACAATAGGGAAAGGTAAGCAGTTTTACAATGTCATCCTCATAGACCACAGAGAAGTGATGTCGCTATGTTGCCAGCAGCCTCCGTGCTGACTCTGTCACGGCTAGAATGACATTTTTGTTGTCTATTTTGTGCTTGAGGATTTAATGCACAAAAACCACACCGACTGGGTGACTGAGCAGATACTCTGATTATGGGCATGGGAAAAATTGAGGTCACTAAGCTTGTGACTCTCAAATGTCTCACCTGCAGATGGCTACCGCAGCCAGGTAGGTAGATAAAAAATATAGACAATAGGGCATGGTGGAGACTGCGGCAAAATGAGAGCACACATTGCTCTTAAAGGAGACAGCCATGAGTCAGTTCTGTCAAATTATTTCCACATGGGAACCAAGGCCCAGCACTGCCAGTCTTTTGATTTTTTTCAAGTGACTCTGAAAGCCCAGACACTTACATAAAATACCACATTTAAAAAAAATGTTGACAATGCCGTCAATTAAATAAAATTTTGTGCATGTGGTGCAAAGCTCATGTTCTGGCTGCATTAGACTATGGTTCTCCAATTTGCAACCTCTGTACCGGGGCCTATTGCAAAGCAGACATGGTAACAAGAGAGTTTGCATATATTAACTCAGTTTAATCATGTCAATTCTTAAACAAAAAATTTCCTCCAAGAGACAACAGTTCACAGTAACTGCAAAGCTTACTCACTATTTTTAAAAACACCAGTCATGCTTAGCATTCAGGGGAAATACTGCAGAACAGCTGTAAAAACTTTCACTAGGAACATCAGCTTCTGATTTTAAAAATTACAAATACTGAAGCATTTTGGGGTCAGACACGGTAGTTTTGACATCGTCTGTTCATTTGATGAGTTTCTGGAAGATTGGAAAACGGTTCCTTTCTACTTGGATAAAGCGCTTACTCTAAACTAAACATTTTTCAAATGTAGAAAACAAACTAGCAAGCTACACATCCAAAGAGAAGCCCCCGGCCAGCTCCCATCCCGGAATGCCGGCAGGAGCACCACGGATCTGGAAGACAAATCAATGCGTACACTCGGCCTGGAGTCCCGCCTCCAGGCTCCGCGAGCAGCGGGCGCTCACCTACACGTTAATGACAAACTCTGGGTTAGTATAGGAGAAGCCGGCAAACTCATTTTGGTCCAAGTTCATGATGAAGAGTTTGTCCGTGGGCGTGAGTTCCACAGGCTGTCTGGTGAACTCTTTGTCGAAGTTGGAGGTGTCTCGCTTGTCTCTCTGCCAAATGGAAAGCAGACACGTTAACACAGCACAGAGGGCAATGTGACCGAGAGGTGCCAGCCACGGGGAGCTGACACCCTCTGGGGCGAGTGGGATGCCCCGCGGAGGGGCCACAGGGCACGTGCGACCGCCCGGCTTGCGTTTCACAGCCGTGCTGGCTTCAGGAGAGAAAGCTTGCAAGGTTTCTAAGGAAATGAGACATTGAATGTCTTTGAGGCCTGTCAGAAAGTGGGGTGTGCTCTGTTTTTGGCTTTGAGATGAATTGAGTTGGGAACTGCTTCTCACCAGGTGTGACGTCACAGAGTCGGTCGTTGGGTGGAGTGTCCCCTAGCACACCACCCCAAGCCACCCGTGGCCAGGATGGCCTTCCTGTAAGGAGAACAGCTGCACAAGCGCGCAGCTCCCCACAGCAGAGCGCCCACCTGTGGGGAAAGGCGGCCACTGCTTCGTGAAAGGAGGGACCGCACCCTCCCTCCCTCCCTCCCTGCGGCAGCCCAGGCGAGCCCCGGAAGCTCAGGAGCCCACCGCCGAGGCCAGGCCTGCAGCCCGAGGGCTCTCCCAGGTGACAGAGCCCACATCTAGTAACAAACTGTAAGAAACAAAACCCAAAGCTTAACATCAGGTCTGCAGGGGCAGCCTTACAACAAGCAAACTCTCTTCTCCAAGGGAATCTGGCATTTCTCGGAGTGGGGAGCAGGCAGTACCCCGGCTCGGGGCAGGTTTCGCCAGGGAAGGAGTGCGGGCTGACTCCCCACATCTGAGTCAGGCTCGGGCCTCTGTCAGCCGGCCCTCTCTTCTTGTCCTCACTACCCACGGGCAGGGGGAGCTGGAGTCCCCCCCACCCCCGCTGTGACCTGTGAGAAAACCAAGGCACGGGAAGGGGCGGTGACTTGCCCACGGCCACCCAGCGGGTGAGTGACGTTACCCGACCACACTGCTCCCGTGGGGCCTCGTCTCAGCCCCTCTGACCAGGGAGCAAGCCTGCGGGCTGGTTCATCACAGGACAACCAGGATGCCACGCGGCTCACTGGTGCGGGCAGGCTGAAGCCCGTGGTAAAGAGAGGGTCAGAGATGAGTGACTGGCTAGCGCTGCCTATCACCATCCAGGTTTTAGGTTCAGCCTCCAATGGGCACCGACTGACAAGGATCTCTCATTCCTGGGCTCATGCCCGTTTGCAAAAGGCTCTCTCAGGAACGTTCCTCCTCAGGCCGCTCCCCTGAGATAGGTAAGGCGTCCTCTCGGAGGTCCCCACCTCCTCTGGCCCTGTGTGTGAGTGAGAAACCCGGGTACACTCAGTGAGCGGAGCCCGAGTGGAGCGGGCGGAGGACGCCCATGGAGCTGTTCTCTGGATGGGCCTCTCCTGCCACGCCCGCCCCTCTGCTCTGTCCTGTCCTTCCTGTGTCCCGTCCTGCCTGTCCCGGCTCTGCCTGTGTCACACCTGTGTTCAGAGAAAAGCTCGAGTGCACCTCTTCCTTCACTGTGGCCGTGCACGCCCCTCTGGGCCCCACCCCCACACTTAGGAACCTTCTGATGACCTGCGTTGAACTTGCTGCAACCGGAAACTGACTTATTTGTGGCCTCTCTCCAGGAGGGCAGGGCCTGGCTGCTTCCTCACTATTGTGTTTCCAGGGCCACGAGTGGTCTCGGCACACGGCAGGCTGTCCACACTGGTGAATGGAGGCATCCACGAGTGGAGACCCCCCGAAGGAGGAGCCTCTTCACTTTCCCTCCTTATAGTTACTCCCCGGCCAGAGGCCTCACTCTGGAGCGAAACAATGGAACGTGTGGCCACTGAGCCTCTGGTCTCTCCCGTCCATTTTGAGCCCCAGGGTGAACTGAACTGTATTAGGCCCCTTCAAGGCCTGGGCTCCGTGGGTACGTGGGGCCCCGGTAAGTCTTGGACTAGAGGGCAGGCAGCTGCCTCCTGGCGGGGCTCCCCAGGTAACACTGACCCCACGCGCCCTTCCCTGCCTCGGCTTCCCGCAGCCCAAGGCTCCTTCCCCACCAGCCCAATTCTGAAAGCCCTTCCTCCTTGTGCTGGTGATGACTCGTGCTGCTCCAAACAGCCACAGGGTCCAAAAGGGGCTTCCATGATGCACTTTGTCCCAGAGGCAGATCTCCATCGACAATACCCCTGGGTGTCAGCCTAGAAGTTGGGAG
>NW_006283437.1:885366-891994 GCF_000327345.1 Myotis davidii
CCCCAACCCCATGAGAAAGCCTCGCTCACTGAGGAGGGTTACGGGTCCCACTGGCCTGCCTTACCTTCCCAAGCCACGGTGACCGTGGGCCTTCCTATCTTAGAAGAGGGGCAGGGTGAGAAGTCTCAGGAATGACAAGCGGGTCTTAGATCCCGGGAGACAGCCAGTCATGGCTGACATGTTCAGGGTTCCTTGGCTTTCCTTGCTAAGTTGTTCATTCTCCCCTCGTTTTAGTTCTTTTGGAAAATCTCGGGCTGTGTCACCTAGAGGCGCCAGGCCGAGTGCAGCCAGGGCGTGTGCTGTGGGGCAGCGTCCCCCGAGGGCCAGGAAGGGACTCTGAGTGAGCCTCGGGACTCAGAACTGAGCTGAAATCCAGGCCTTCGCCCCTATGGTGTTCATCTGGTCAAGTCCCGTGACCCGCGTTTGTTTGAGCACGGACACAGTGCTGTTGGCCTTCTAGACGGAAACCCACCCCAGCTGCCCCTGCCTCCCTTCCCGCTTGTGCAGAAGCCCGGTTCCGCTCAAACCGAAGACCTGTGAGGACTTGGTCTTTCTTACCAGGAGCCTTCCCTGACCAACCCAGGGACGGCTATCCTTTGGTGACAGCACGCGTTCAATGACTGCGTCAAGACTGCCCTCCTGGATGGCATCCTATGCTTCCCCACGGTGCTCCTGGCACCCAGCACAGGCCTGGTATACAGTCGGTGCTCAATAAATGATGGCTGGGTGAATGCATGGAGGGCAGAATACATGCACGATGGGAAAAATGAACTAATAGCTTTCTTCCCAAATCAATTTGCAAAGATGCTGTATGTGGAAGGCTCGCCTCCCGGTCTCTTGTGCACGGAAGTGTTGATGGGAGAGGGAACCGTGGGCTCTGACTCAGGGCCTGGCTCCCACAGGCTCCCTGCCGGCCTCGGCCAGGGCCTAGGGCAACAGAGACTTGGGCTGGAGTTCATATTTCTGCACGCTATCAAGCTTCTGGAAAATGAGGGCAGCAAGTGGGAAAATGTGGAGCAGTGGACATGTACAATGTATTCTTCCCATCTATCTAATTATCATCTATCCACCCCCCACCCCCCACCTGGCTACCTGGCTGCACTGGTCTCTAAAGTTGTCTCAGGTCATTTGTCAGCCACCCATGCTTCTCATGGTTTTTTCCCTCCTGAGAGCAGATCCAGGAAAGGCTGGTCACCCAACAGCCATAGGACGGACCTCAGCTAACCGGCCTGTGGGTGGGCATTGCTCAGATGCCAGTTACAGAGAGAAAGCGTCTTGTGCTGAGTGTCAGGAACCGGGTTTGCGTCCCAGCTGGCTGACCCTGGGCAAGCCACTTCCTCCCTGCAGGTGGTTTCCCCAGCAGCTAAGGAGGGGGTTCTGCCCCCATTTCCCTCCTCTCACCTCCCAATATCCCTCTGGGACTCACGTTTACCTTCCCCGAGGTCTAGATGGCTACCGCAGGCAGCCGCCGGGAGGCCCACAGCGCTGCGAGCAGCGGCGAGAGGCAGAGAGGGATGAAGGGCAGGTTTTCCTAAAGACGAGAAGTCTGACTGCAAGGATGTTTGTCAAGTTCCCTTGATGGTCTCTTAGAAGCCCTGGAGCTTCCGGAAACCACTCAACTGGTGATGAGAATTCTCTTTAGGCCTGAGAACAGCAGAGGCAGGCGGCAAGGATGGGGAACCACTGCTGTCCTCGCCTGTTAGGCAGAAATGGGGCTCCTCCTGCCCACGGGCTCTCCTTGGGCTTCTGGGGCCTCAAAAAGCTGCTTGCTACAGAGAATATCTAGTCCAAGCTGGGAGCAGTAGTGATTTTGATGAGAAAGTAAAGCGCTTGGGCCATGCTCCTAGCTGGCGCCTAATGCGGGCTGTGGGCTCTGATATCATGAGAGGGCCCTGGCCAGCTCGCCCCAGCCCACCCCAGGCCACCAGGAGGCCCTGACAGGCCCACAGCCTCGGCCTCGGCCTGGCTGAGCACGGGGCTGAGAGTAAGCTCTGGGTTTCGCTCCTCTGTCCGGAAGCCTCCGAGGCCCCCTCTGTAGCCTGGGTCCACATTTTTCAAAGCCATTTTCCGTGAAACAGCGTTTCTCCTCCTGTGTTCGCTATTGCATCTCAATGCTAGAAGAAAAATGGCACATGACACATCCAGACACAAATGGACATTTCCACAAACATCTTGGGAAACCACATGGAGAAATGGCGCCTTTCTCCGAGCACTTAAGCCAGCTGCACCCCCAGCCCCACCCACTGCCCAGGAGCCTGTGCCGCCCGGAGCAGCCTCCTTTGTAGACCCGAGCTGGTTGCTATGGTCAGTAACATTTGGACACATTTTTCGAAGCATGTAATAACAAAATGAGTATTTTTTTTGTTTGTTTTTTTGTTTGTTTTTGGATTTGAACAACAGAAATAAAGCCCCAAAGCAAATAAAGTTTGAAATGTGATGTGAATCCTGGTCCTGGGACCGTGCGAGAGTGACCATGTCTCTCAGGAAGCGGTGCAAATGCCCTTTCCAAGCAGTTTGGGGTGAGGGTGAGCAGGGACGCATCGGACCAGAGGTGACAGCAATGAGGTAGCACCCAAGCTGGTTGCCTTTTGACCCCTTGAGGTGCTTTTTGATAGAAACTTTGTAAAAAGCACGGTTTTGGAATTTTAAAAGGACTTAGACAATCTTCTTAACTTTGAGTAAAAAAAAAACACACCAAAACACAACAAAAATGTTATTTGTAGCAGGTTCTTTTCAGAGCTCGTGGTGCCCCCGAGCCAGAAAGAATGGAGAAATTCCCTCTAAGGCAAAACAACCAGATCCTTGGACACCAGCCAGGCCGCTAGCACCCGGCCATCCACTCCCTGGGCGGAAGAATCTAGATGGGATGGTTGGAGGGGAAGAATGTGTCAAAATGGCCATGCAGAGAAAAAGGAAAAGAAAGCAGGCGTTTTCTGTCCCCACTGGATCTGCCTGACAGGCATGCAGGAGGAACCGGGAGAGGACTTTGACAATGTGCTAATTATGCAGCCTTCTCTAGAGGCATCTGCATAATCCCATCTTGTCGACAGACGCTCCAAACTGCCCGAGGACATTTGTGTTCCAGGACATGGTCACTCTAGTCTCATCAGCAAATAAACATGGATGCAACTTGGCAATGAAAAATATGTCACCATGATGGCCGTCGAGCTTGAACGACAGAAACGAAGGACGGAGATCTACACATCTACTTAGCTCTTGACTTCAGGTTTTAAAAATTCAGAGTTAACAAAGGAAAATCCTTCGAATTCTGACTGGTCAATATTCCTGATGACTTCCTGGTCAGGAGGTGTGAGGACGGGTGGATGGCGGGTGAAAAACCGGTCGAAGTTTTCAGCGTTGCGCCCACACTATGAGAGGGGAAGAAAAGAACTTAAGGTGGGTGGACACAACACAAAGCAGAAAAAAACAAAGCTGGGTGTGGGTCTCTCCAGCCTTTCCCTTTCACCACCTCTGTTTCAATGACCAGCCATGGGAGCAACAGAAAATGCAGAATTCTCATGACCTTCAGGGATGCCCTTGGGCTCCTGACCTTCGGTTTCTGTAGCTCTGAGCTGCCGCGGAGTCCCCCGGGCAGTCAGGAGCTGTGTGGCAGAAGCGTGAGATGGTGGGGCTGCAGGCATGTGCCATGTTTCTCACCCCTCCACCCCCCTGAGCCAGCCAGGCTCATCTGCTGAAGGAGATGCATTCAGGCACCGGAGATGTTTCATGTGGCGAAGGATGCGAAGTCATGGCCGGCTTATACGTCACCTGGGAGATCTCAGCATTTAGCAGCAGGTCCCTCACAGTGCTGGCGGAGGCTCTCAGTCAGGGACCACAGACATTTCCTAGCCCAGCAGGTACCGGAGTTTATCAGCTCCAGTCAACAGAGAACAACCCCAAGACCTGGGTGTGGTGCCCACCATGCCTGGCCCCCATGGGGGGCTGGGGCGGAGCTGGTCCTGGATAAACTATCGGCCTTTGATCTCCTGGTGGAGGAGTAGCAGCCATCTCTCTCTATCAGAAGGGAGGATGTGGGGAGAATGCCAACCAGAGCTTGGTGAGACTCTAGAGAGAAAACCATCGCCATTTCCCACCCACCCCACGGTCCTTCCATGTGAAAAGGCCCCGGTCTGAGGCAGTTATAACACGTGTGTGTGCATGTATAACACATGCACATGCTAGTTCCCACCTAACGGGAAGGGAAAAGTCACTAAATCTGAAGCCCTGAGTCAAGCCCAGTGTAGCCCAGCCTAGTAACACCGTGGTGGCAGTCGCTGAATCATGACAGCTCACATTCGCTACACCCTTACGACATGCCAGGGCCTAGAACTCTCTGACATGCGTGATCTCATTTAACTTCCAATGACGCTGTGAAGGGAGGTTGATATCCTGCTATGGGACAGATGAGGACACAGAGAAGAGCTGACATGCGGCCCGGTCTGCCTGGAGTCAGCGCCCAAGCTTCCGGCTCCATTTTACAAGAACGGCTGCCAGGTTGGTAAGTTGCTGAAGGGTGGGGTGGGCGGGCGGGGGAGCGGGGAGAAGTCAAGGTGGGGATGATGAGTCTGTGGTTTGAATGACAAAGAAAGGGAGGGTTCAGAAGGAGGACTGTTTCTGTTTGGGGACCAGTGAGGTTCTGGGAGACGATGAGGGGTTGGAAGCACAGGTGCTGGACGGCAGGAGAGAGGCCTTGAAAAAAAATGTTTCAAAGACAGAATATGGGGGGCGCGAAAGAGGTCATCGCAATAGGAATAAAACCCACGGAGCAGTTCCCAGGCCACAGACAACGGGCATTGCTCGGCGCTCTGCTCACACTGCCTCTCAGTGCACATCCCGCCCTGTGGTTCGGTCTTTGGTTCGCCCGGGTCCATGAGAAAACTGCCCCTAACACTTAGGGTGTTAGGAGTAGAACCAGGAGAGAGAACACCAGATGGGCTGGGATGAGAGGGATAAAAACAAAGGGCACTGTTGTGGTAGGAACTTCGCCGAGAGCCGAGCAGGGAGGCCCTGCCACGGCCACTGCACTGGCAGCGGGAGGAGATGCCGGCTGCTGCCCACCTCGCTGGAAAAGGAGGGAGCTGAGAAGGCACGGAGAGCACGCTCCTCTTTCAAGCTCTGCAGTCGGAGCAGAGGTATCGGGTGCGGGTGCAGGGGACTTAGCTCTCAGGCCCCCTCGGACAAGGCTGCGTCGGGTTCGGGAAGAAGGAAGCCCATGTAGGCATGGGTTCGAATCCAGACATCGCACCACTAGCTGTGCAGCTCCAGGCATGTTCTTTAAAGTAAACCAGACCATCTCATTCCTCCCACAGGGGTGTGAGCGCGGTAACAGGAGACAATGCACATGCCTGGTACCGTGCCTGGCACCCAGCAAGTGCCCCGCACACCCTCACCGTGAGCGTCACTGAGCTCGTCTTCTTGCCCCCACTACAGACCCCTCCAGGAGGCGTGCGCCCTGCAACGGGTGTTCCCAGGACAGTGAGGTTGTAAGAACTGAGGGAACAGCCTTCATTTCCAAAAGGCTTGCGTCCGACTCAGAGAAAGATCTGTGTTACCCCAAGCTAATTGCTTCAGTTTTTTCGTATCTTGGCTTCAGTCCTCAGAAAATGAGAAGTGACCGTCCGCCCCCCCGCCCCAACCCCACCTGACCATACGATCAAGACTCGGATCTAAGGGATGGTGTACTGGCCGGTAGGGGGAACACCAACACAAAGATGGGCCCTCGGGGTCAGTGCAGGGTGGGCAGGACTGCTGTCCAGATTCTTTCTTCATTCATTTTCTGTCAAGAAATATTTATTGAGTATCTATTACGCGCTGATCATAAATTACAAAATCCGTGCTTTGTGGAGCTTACATTCTACTGCGGGGGAGAGGGGGGGCGCAGGTTGGTTGGAGAGAAGGCAACAAACAAATAAATATATATTTATAAATGTAAATATATGTTTTAATGCTAGAAAGAGGTAAGTGATACTAAGAAAAATAAAGCCAGACCCGAGATGAAGAGTGAAGATAATGCCATTTCGAGATGGCGGCCAGCTCTGAGGACATGAGCTGTGCACAAGCCTCAGTGAAGTGAGGGAGGGGGTCCCTGGACGTCGGGAGGAAAGGCAGAAGGAACTGCATGTGCAAAGGCTCGGAGGCAGGAGGCATGGCAAAGCCACCACACAGCAAGGGGGCCAGCATGGCCAGACCAGGGGCCCAGGGAGAGAGGGGTCAGAGAGGGCGCCGGGAGCCAGGCCAGCCACCTCGCCGGCCACATGAGGACAGAGGGTTTTCACACTGCTGGAGAACCCTGAGCGCTGCCCGCAGGGCCGGGCAATGGCGGAACAGTGAGGCCAGTGAGGAGGCATGAGACGCAGAGGCTGGAGGCAGGTGGTAGTGGGGTGCGGGGAGGTGCATGTGGTTTGGGACGTGCTTTGAACTTGGAGTTCACAAGGCTTGCTGATGGGCTGGATGTAGGTGAGAGGGAGAGAGGACTGGTCAGTGACCCCAAGCCTTTTGGCCAGAGCTACTTGGTGAGTGGGGCACACGAGGGGCAGAGCGTAGATGCCCCCAGTTGTGGGGGCATCGAGCATCAGTTTCATTAAGGTCAAGTCTGCGAGTCCCATGGAGAGGTGGCAGAGCGAGTGGG
>NW_006283437.1:892075-908397 GCF_000327345.1 Myotis davidii
GGGTGGGGCAGAGGGGACGAGTTGCCCACAGGGATGCAGGGGCGAGATGGCAAGTTGTAACGCAGACAGACCTGCAGGTGTTTCTCTTGGCCTGGGATCCACACCAGCCAGTCTAGGAAGCATGTTAACTGAGACACAGTTTTCAGGGACCATTTAAAAAAAAACAAAACAAAACCCATCCATTTCCCATCGAGAGCAGAAGGCTGCTTTGCTGGGCACCGCCCCCCCACCCCTCCCCAAAGGCTGTAATGGGAAACAGAAAACAGCTCCTGGCAGCTGGGCAGCCTCCTCGCCATCGCTGCCCGAGGCCTCCGAGAGCAATGGCATCTTTTAAGGGAGGCAGCAGAGAGGAGAGGCAAGGACGGGGCAAGCAAGGGGCACCATACAGAGAGCCTGACGTCCCTGCTGATACGCGACGCGTGAGGCTGGCCGATCACAGCCTCCCTAAGTGTTGCCGTGGTTTTCAAACGGAGCTGCCACTGCCTGTTAGCTTCAGGAGCTCCTAAATGGAGACGGCACCCTCAGGAGGCGCAGCCGATCGCTCTGTGCCCGCTGCGTCCGGGAGAACGGCAGCTCCGTGCTGGGGCCCAGCACAGACACAGTGTGGGCCACACCCGCTTCCTATTCCTGGGCAGTACTCGGTCCTCGCTGCGCTCCCCAAAGAAACCCCAGTCCTCCAGACACCCAGAGGCACCGCTGGGGCTCCGGGAGCAGCGATGGGGCCACACCAAGCAGGTTACGTAAACAGATGGCGCTCCTCCAGGGCGCAGAGAAGCGAGGACTGTGGCTCGTTCAGTCGTGCCGAGTGTGAGAACCTAGACAGCTTGAAACATTTCTCTGTGAGCTGTGACACGTGAGCTTTTTTTCTTCTCCTTCGATTCTTTCTAATTTCTGTTTCATTGTGTTAACAACAGCTCTGTGTCTAGCTGTCAAATGAGGAGCTGGCGCAGGCCCAGCAGCCCCAGGATCTTTCAGACTCCAGCCTGGATATGTCACCACTTCCATCAGCGGCGGCTCCCACTGCCCGAGGCCCCACTCCTTAGCAGGGCTGACGGGACTGCTCAGGACTTAGCCCTGGCCATCTGGTAGTAACTAGCCCCTCGGTGCCCTCAATCCCCAGCCCCACGCCCCACCCCCAGCACACTCTCCTCTGTAAGGAACTGCTGTTGCCTGGGAGCACTCACTCACACCCTCTCTCCTCCAAGCCTTTGCCAGGCTGTCTCCTCCCAGGAGCAGTGGCCTCCCCAACCAGACCCGGCTGTCTCCCAGGCAGCCTCCCTGCCTCCAGCAGGGGGCACTTCCTCCAGGAGGCCTTTCCTGGACCCTCCTCGATGCCTGGGCTTACCCATCAGGACAAAGGACACTCACCAAATAACTGGTAGAAAGGGAAAAGATTTGAAATCAGCTATCAGCTGGTAGGGAAGAAAGTTAAATAAATAATGACATGTCTATTTGATGTATGACCATGCAAAACACTTCCAAACACTGAAAGAAGATAAAAGAATATTAATGGGCATCACTCCATATAAGAACTCACAGTGCATGTAATGTGTTCCCTTTCTATAAATTATGTGCACAAGGTGTGTGTGCTATCTGTATGCATGTCTTATATATGCTCATGGAGATTGGGAGACTTCCAGACTGGTTCATTCTCTACTCTATCTTTTACTAGAGGCCCAGTGCATGAAATTCATGCATAGGTAGGGCCCTAGCGGCTGCTGGCTGCCAGCCCTGTCCCCTGGTTGAACTCCAGGTCAAACTCCCGGGTGAGGGGACAATTTGCATATTAGGCTTTTATTATATAGGGTGCTTGACTGTGTTTTTCAGATTTATATTATAATCAGTTCTTTCTATAATAAGAAACAAAGCTATTTTAAATGAAGGAGCTATTGCCATGGAAGAAAGCGGGAAAACAGAAATAAAGAGAATGGGGCATTTAGCCAGATGGGTAAGGTCTGCCTGGCGCTATGTAATGGGCTTCGTCTCAGTCAAGAACACAGAGACCTCCCACATGGCTGCCTCGTGTGTGCCTGGGGCCGAGAAGATGCTGACGGAGGTAGCCGGAGGTCCTGCGCATCCTCTGCCCAGCAGTGTAAGGGGTCCCTGTCCTTGTCATCATGGCGCTTACAGCTAGCAGAGGAGGCAGCTGCACACCGGCCACGGCAGGGTGCCACGGAGAGGCGCTGCCTGGGAGCAGAGGCAAGAGCCTAGGGAGGG
Organism: Myotis davidii; assembly: GCF_000327345.1. NCBI lineage: Eukaryota > Metazoa > Chordata > Mammalia > Chiroptera > Vespertilionidae > Myotis > Myotis davidii. Next base: position 894,293 of record NW_006283437.1, read on the forward strand.
CCAGGGAGGCTTTCTGGAGGAGGTGACACCGAAGCTGAGTAGGACCAGAAGGAAGGGCACCCCTTCCTTGAAGGACAGAAGAGCCCAGAAGAAACGGAGTGAAAATAGGGCCAGGCCAGGCTACGGTGCTGAGGGAGAGAGTCAAGGCCCAGCCCACGCTGTTCGCTGCTCAACTGGGTTGGATAACGCGAGGCTAAGGGCACAGGGAGCTTCCCCCCAGCCTCCATCAAGACAGGAACTGAAACTAGAAGGTGCCATGAAAAGATAACCAAGCCACAGTCTCTCTTTTTCAAACGTGCATATCCAATGAAATCCAGGGTCCTCTGTATGCCTCGCACATTCTCCACAGCGGGAAGCAAGGAGGGACTCGCCCAGGGAGAAGCGGCCGGGAGCACAGAGCCACGCTCACACCCGACCACTTTCAAAGGCTGTGCATGGACCCAGTGCTTCCGCCGAGCAGTCCGGCACCAGCGTGGTTGGGCCGCGGTGAAGGAAAGAAAGGCGAAAGCCCTGGTCTGCATTTCCTTCCTGCTCATCTGCTTGTGGCTGTGTCCCCTCCAGACTGAGAGCTGAAGCCCCTGGCTGTGCCCGTCACTGCTCCCCAGGCCCGGTCCGGGCTTTGGCACATGGAGGACCCCGTGCTGTCCAGTGGATGATGTCAAGTGCTGATTGTGAGCCGGATGCCGTGTAGCCGCCTTCCACACATCATCTCCCTTAACCGCCCAGCAGGCTCTGCTGTCCGAGGAGGAGTGGGTGTAGAGAGCTAGACTCCAGACCTGACAACTGGCCCCAACCTTCCATCAGTCTTCTACATTTTTGCCAAAACGGAGTTGCTCAAAGCACCAAGAAAAATAAACACCACAGCCCTTGCGATTCCACAGCCGGCATCTCCACGATGCAGCATGTGGTCTGCGCCCGGGTGCTGGGGGATGGGCGGTGCCTGCTTTCCACCCTTTGAACCGAAGTAGACTCGTTACTTTTTGTTCACCTTGCTTTTCAAAACCCAGATGACAGGCCACCATCTCTCATGCCAACAAAGCACCACAGTTTCCTGATCTCTTCTTCACCATTAACCTGGAGCCACGCTGCCGGCTTCAAAAAAGCCAGCCCCCAAAGAGGAACTGTCCCTCCGTCTGCCGGTGTTCCCATGGCTTTGATCCCCACAGGGCTGGGAGGTCACCTCCACCCAGCAGGTCATTTGAAAAGTTCACAACGTGGTCAGCTCTCCCCGGTAAAGAAGAACCAGGATTCAGCCTCAGCTGCCTGACTCCAGGGACCACTCTCACTGCCTTCTGACTTCTATCCAATCACCGGGCACGCACTTACCCTGGGTACCAGTCTTGGCACCACCAACCCCCAACTACACAACCTTTCGTCAAGTTAGTGAGGTCCCCGAAGCCACGTTCCCTGCGATGGCAACGGGCCTACTCTGCAGTGTGCAGTGAGGATGACTGGGCGATGTGCACATACGATAGCTGACAAGGTAGCCGCTGGCTGCTGCCGAGTGCTGACTGGCTCAGTCCTGTCCTGTGAGCTAGTCCGACACGTGTGGTTGTGCTCTGGCCACAGAGGGGTCCGGAAGGCCCTGCACCCTAACCTATCCTAGGATATTACTGTTATAGGCACCTAAAACACAAAACCGCCCTGGCCGGGTGGCTCAGTGCACGGAGAAGTGGAAGATTCAATTCCTGGTCAGGACACATAGGTAGGTTGTGGGCTCAATCCCCTGTCAGAGTGAGTATGGAAGGCAGCCAGTGATGTTTCCTTCTCTCTCTCTCTCTCTCTCTCTCTCTCTCTCTCTCTCATCAATAAAAATGTAGCCTTTGGTGAGGATTTAAAAAGTTAAAAAACACACACAACAACACAAAATGAAATCTTTCTCACCAAGGCTGGTGGCATGGGCGAGGGGCGGCAGGTGAGGCGGGCCCCGGGCTCCCGTCAGCGGAAGTGAGGAAAGATGTGTGCAGGGCAGGGCTGCCTCTCCACTCACAGCCGAGTCGCAGGCTAAGCAGACGCACGGACCCCCTGGGAGCTGCTGTGTCTCACACCCTAACCCAGGGGTGGGCAAACTTTTTGACTCGAGGGCCACAATGGGTTCTTAAACTGGACCGGAGGGCCGGAACAAAAGCATGGATGGAGTGTTTGTGTGAACTAATATAAATTCAAAGTAAACGTTATTACATAAAAGGGTACGGTCTTTTTTTTCCAATAGTTTTATTCATTTCAAACGGGCCGGATCTGGCCCGCGGGCCGTAGTTTGCCCACGGCTGGGCTAGTCGGTTGTTTTTAAGAAACCACACTTGTAAATAAACAAACACGAAATATGCGTTTCCCCTCCCTTTCCAGGTCATGGGCCTCTCTCTCCCTCCAAATTCTACTGACACCAGACGTCTCCACGGAGTCAATACTTCTACCAGGACCGGCCATGGAGGTGGAAGAAAGTTAGTGAGCCCAGCGCCATAAAAACAAGGGAGAGGGGCTCAAAGGGGAGGGAAGGACGGCCCTGGCCCACTTGGTAAGAACACCATCCCGGTGCACCAAGGTTACAGGCTCAGTCCCCGTGAGGGACATACAAGACAACCAATGAGGGCATACGTAAGTGGAACAACAAACTCTTATCTTTCTCTTTCTCTCAAAAATCAATAAATTAAAAAAATAATTTAAAAAGGAGGAAAGGAGTCTGAATTTATATCCAATAGACATACTCACACATACAGAAAGCCAGGAAGCTATTGAGAGAATGAAGGAGATTTCGATGTGCTTAATAAGAGAGATCTCCGGACGGACGGGGATGGAGGGGAGCACAGACCTGCACAGGCGGGTGGGTGCAGGAGGGGGTCCCTGGTGCGGGAGGGGGGGCTTCACTGCACAGCTTTTGATGCTGCCTGAATATTGTACTTTTTCAGTTTGTTTTCTTATGGGAGGAAAATCAAAGTACCAAATAACATAGAGAGGTCAAGAAAGATAAGACACATCTGTGAAAGGCCTTCCTGAGGCCATTGCTGACTCACGGAGATCAGTGCCCATAGGAGAAGCCAGGCTGCACCAGAATGAGGAAAGAATGGGCTATAATTAAGTGGAGCATTAACTGGCCACTCTTTCAAACCTGTGCACGACAGGATAAGGCCGTGGCCCCAGGAGCAGGTAGGAGGAGCCCGCGGGAGGGCGGGGTTTCTAAGATGAGAAGGTGTGGCTGGGTGTGTGTTGGAAGAACCAGAGGAAGTCGGAGTGGATGCTGCTCTGCCTCCTCAGTGGCGACCACCCTTCCTAGCGGCAGAACCCTCTCCTCCGCCCAAGAGGCCTGGTCCAGACAGGAGGGGCCGGGTCCCCCGCCGTGACCTAGGCCTGGCCAGTCACGGGGAGTGAGAGCTCAGAGATGGCTGTCCGGCTCAGTACCTTCCAGTCGACTGAGTCCCGGCTGCTGGGAGTCTTAGGAAAAGGAAGCCGTGGTTTGCAGAAGCGGCTAAGATGAGGGTGTAAGTCGCAGGATGCAGGGAAATGGGTCCCTTCCGACATTCCTCAGCCCCTGAATCTGGCCCTAACGGAACACTTTAAAAATGTTCTTTAAGTGTCCGTTTGAATCAGGCTCCTATTTGCAATCACAGGAGCTTTGATTGATACGGAGAGAAGCCGTAGGCACAGGCAGACAGAGAGGTGGAGCAGGGGGGGCAGGAGGTCTTACACGAGGGGTACGCGGAGGGAAGGGGTCCAGGAGGTCAGCACGCAGGCCCAGGAAGTCAGGAGCCACCCCCACGGGTGCCCGCTGCCTTCATTTCTCCCTTGACCTAGGAGACGGGTGATCAGCTGAGACCGCGGGGGCGGGGGCGGGGTGCACAGCAAAGCTGATGTTTGAATCCGGTTCTGTTAGACTCTCAATCACATTCTGCTTGACCCTGTCTCCCCGGGTCCGTCCGCTTCCCTCCTCCAGTCCTCCCCGGCTTGGCCACTAGCTTTCCGGGGCGTTGTGGTAAGAGTTAAACCTGGGCAGGGGTGACGACGAATCCAGGAAGCTGACGTCATGAATCTTCACTCAACAGAGCCCATGGCCCAGGGACGTTCAAAACCTGTGTGTGTGCAGCTGGCTGGGAGGCGTGGGGAGTGCACTGCAGAGGCCAGGAAGGGGGGCTCTGGAGGCAGAGGTGGGAGTTTAATTACACCGGCACTCACGTACCCGCTGTGTGACCGTGGGAAGTCGCTTCGCCTCCCTGAGCCGTTTCCTCGGGAGCACAGAGGAGCCGATAGCACACCTGCTTCAGGGGGTTGGGTGAGATGGCAGCACCGTGCTCCGTGCTCTAGTGAAAGGGAATCATTCCATAGGGCCTGCCTGGCCCGTTTGATTGTCTTTGCTAAAAGCGGAGTTATTGATAACACTGAATGGAGCGTCTGCTTTCTTGCCTGGTTCTGCTTTGTTCCCTGCGTAGGCAAGTCCTGGCACTGTTTTAAGCGCCTTCCGGTCTTACCTCATGTCCTGCCAACCCCTCCAGGAGGCAGGTGCCAGCACCCCGCACGCGAGGGCACGGAGTCGGGAAGGCAGCTCCAGGGAAGAGTGGGGTCCCACTCCTCGGGCATCTTCCAGTTCTCGACCTCTATGATATGTCAGTGGTTGTTGCCAGACATATCCTAAGAGTTTCATGCCCACCCCCCCAGCATGCTTCCCAGCTACCGTTCAATCCAAACTGTTGGCTTCTATGCCAGGAGACAGTTCAAAGCCCTGCACCTGGCAAGTGACAGGAACTTCACTGGCCTGGAAACCTGCCCATTCAACCCATCCCAGGGAACCTGGCTTGGCGGCAGTTTCTATTGGGGCTCCAGGGGCGAGTGGGTGGATGGAGAGAGTCAAGCAGGCAGGCTCCAGGCTTTCTGTCCTAAACGACTCTTGGCTAGCTGTTAGTCAGTGTGCAAACCAGCCCAATGCTCCTATTACACTCTCCGCGAACCCCACACCCTGCGCCTGACTGGAGTGCCGCATCCTTGAGGCCCCCACCGGCCAGCCATTGCGTGCTGGCTGTCAGCCTCAAAATCAAAGCCTCAAGGAACAAGTAGATTTGCATTTAAAGGCCTGCCAGTGAGTTATAAAAGGTGAGACTATGCCACTTACTTGTGGCGATATTTTATAATAAATGTGAAATCATTTGAACTGTAAGAATACTTGGTCTTTTCCTGCCGCACAGTGGGCGCCATCAGATGGAGCATCCGTTCTCCTGGCAGCGTGGTCGGAACCTAAGGAGCTCCAGGGGCTGCAGGGAAGTGCCAGGCCGGGCAGTGCTGCCTCCCCAGCTCCACGCCCCATATGCAGCGCCTACAGCCTCCTGAGGGGCCGTGAGAAGGAAGCGGGAAGACTGGGAGCAGGGAAAGCAGTGCCTGGGGCAGAGGGAGTGCGATCTGTGTGAACAGCAGAGGTCCCATGAGAATTATCTTAAACCCCAGCTTCCCGAGAGGCATTGTTCTGTGAGCATTCAGGGAGATTCCATTCCTAAATCAATCTCCCATCTCCTGGTTAGCCATGCGGAATCGGGCTGGGCCCAGAGAATCCATGTGTTAATCAGTCACCAGGGGCCCATGTGTGCTGTTTACGAAGCTCTGCTAAGCTACCTCATGGCACCCGTGGCACCGCCTGGGCAATGACAGACGGCAGGAGTCACAGCCTGTCCACGCACTGCACCCTGAGGCCCCTCACCAGTCTACCCCGGTGCACACTGCACCCCACGTTGCCAGGACCCACACTGCAGCCCTGGATGAATGGGGCAGCGGCTGCCCGACGGCCGTTAACATGGGAGACCCTGCTGAGCATGGGAAAACACAGTGCTGTACTCCGGCCCCCACAGCCCCCCTCCAGCCCTCAGCAGAGCGCACTGCAGGATCGGCTCCCAGAGCTGAGCGCTCACTCAGTAAGCATTCCAATTACCTGCCGTGGTCTAAGCCGGATGCTAAGCGCTGCCGTTCGACCGTTCGACCACGAGAGGACTGTCACCAAAAAGGCACACGTGATACTGAACCAGCAATCACAGGAGTTTGATGGGACACTGGGGCAGGGTCCCCACTCGGACCACAGGGCCTCCCAGAGGGTGCCCTCTGCCCGCTCCCTGAGGGGAAGGGGCAGGCCGGGGGCGCTGGCAGAGGCTGGGCACTCGGGGACTCTGGGTGGACAAAGCCAAAAGGAAAGGAAAGGCAGCAAGAAGCTCAGCAATGTGCTTCCCTTGGGGGAGGGGCACAGCTGGACCTCGGGAGCCCCCAACGCCATCGCTCAGGAACCGAGATGCGGTTCTGGGGCCGCGGAGAGCCCTCGGCAGGGGCTTAAACCCAGAGCGCCACATCTCACTCTGCGCCCTGAACGACCCTCCGAAGCCAGTGTATTCCAGGGCTAAAGGCAACACTGACAGCTCTTTGCCACCACAGAGATGGCATGGGGAACCCCTTAAAGCCCCCGTAAAGGATTCCCATGGCCGGCACTGTCGGCACCCTCCACGGCGTTGGAACGCACTCCTGCTATTGCCCACGGTTTCCCTGCCCCGTTCTTCTTAGTGGTGTGCGTGAGTCAGGAGCGCCAACAGACTGTGGGTGCTCAGTTCCCACGAGGCACGCGGGCGCTCGCCCTGAGCCCCTGGGAAGGAGTGGAGAAGGGGAGACGTGAAATCCTTACAGGGGGTCCAGGCCCGCATGCAGACATGCAAGGCACTCGCTCAGGTGGCATCAAATGAGTGGGCGGCATTGTCATCATTGTTTCTAATTCAGTCTAAGGGTGACGGGCAGTGCCCGCTTCCCCTGAGAGAGGAGGTAGACATCCCACCGTGCATAGCCCGGTCCATCACTGTATGTGAGAGTCGCTGCTGGAGCCCACGCAGGGAACTGAAGGCACTGGCCAGCGAAATCCGCGCACAGCCGCCGAGGGATCCTGACTACTGCCACCTTTTTCATTCCCCACAAGAACAGCTACATTTACCCTTTCCTAGCACCTTCTGTGAGCCAGACACTGGGCTCGACCCTTTGTAGTCATTATTGCTTAGCAGGAATCGTCAAAATGCTGGACCAGCCAGAGGGGCCTCGGTGGGAATAACCAGAACTGATGGGAGTGGGCTAAATGTCAGCAACTTCCCCAGAGGCCACACACTCACCATCCACAGCCTCAGACGGCTTGTGGATGCATTTGATTTGGCCGGAATTATGTTTAATTTTTAAAAATTTGTTACCCAGCTGGCGTGGCTCAGTGGTTGAGCATCGACCTATGCACCAGGAGGTCACGGTTCGATTCCCGGTCACAGCACATGCCCCAGTTGTGGGCTTGATCCCCAGTGTGGGGTGTGCAGGAGGCAGCTGATCAATGATTCTCTCTCATTATTGATGTTTCTCTCTCTTTCTCCCTCTCCCTTCCTCTCTGAAATTAATAAAACTGTTTTATAAAAATAAAAAATAAAATCTGTTGCAAAGATATAAAAAAGTAGTGAGATTTCACATAAAGATGCTGACAAGGACGGACCAGTGCGGTGCCTGCTTCCTTGCACAGGAGGCCCGGCCAGCCCAGACAAAGGCAGCGGCTGCGGCCTGGCTAATGTGAAAGGCTGCAATACCAGTGGTGGCCACCAGGTCCTCCTGCTGGCCGCTGGGAATGAACACCCGCTGAGCCTTCTCGGTAGCTGGCGCTCTGCGGTCGGCCTCTGGCCCCATCCCCTGACCATGTTTCCATGGCCTGCCTTGCCCCGTAGGCAGCTGAGCTGTCACCCAGGCTGGGCAGGAAGCAGTGTCTTCCTTACAGAGATTCTCTCTGGCCACACTCCCGGCCTCTGCCTGGCCCTGCCCACAGGCTCTGTGATGCTGACACCGCTGGTCAGGAGGCCACACGGAAAACCACTGCCCTACAACCAAAGCCTGAACCCCAACGCCGCTGGGTTCAGAGCCGGCGGGCATGGGAGCATTTGCATTCTTCCTCTGGCCCACTGAGGAGGGGATCCCCATTTTGAGACGTCACGAATGGCCCCACAAAACTCCAATGAGTAGTGTCCACCTCCAGTTTCCTGAACAGACAACCCATTCTTCTCTTCTAGATTGCCCTTTGACCTCTTCCCAAATCCTATATAATAAAAGGGTAATATGCAAATTGACCCTAACAGCAGAATGACTGGAAATGACTGGTCACTATGACACACACTGAACACCAGGGGGCAGACGCTCAATGCAGGAGCTGCCCCCTGGTGGTCAGTGGGCTCCCACAGGGGGAGCTCTGCTTAACCACAAGCCAGGCTGATGGCTGCCAGCACAGCGGTGGTGGTGGGAGCCTCTCCTGCCTCCTCAGCAGCGCTAAGGATGTCCGACTGCAGCTTAGGCCTGCTCCCCGCTGGCATGTGTACATCTCCCGGGGGCTCCTGTGCTGCCAGAGGGATGTCTGACTGCCAGCTTAGGCCCCATCCCCTGGGGAGTGGGCCTAAGCCAGCAGGTGGCCATCCCCCGAGGGGTCCCAGACTGCGAGAGGACACAGGCCAGGCAGAGGGACACCCCCCCCTCCCGAGTGCACACATTTTTGTGCACGGTACCTCTAGTGGTGTAATAAAAGCGATGCTGCTGCCTGTGACTTGCAGGCCCCTCTCCAGCCGCAAGTGGACACACGGGCACACTAAGAAATCACATCAGCAGGACGTGACGCCGTGCCCTTCAGAGATGCTACGCCTGAGACCCTGAAACTCATTATCAACTGTCCTGTGCAGGCGCAGACTGAGCGCTTTATGCATAGACGGTCCTCCCTGTGTTACAGAAGATGAGCGGAGGGGCCAAGGGGAGCTCACGCATCCCAGTCCACCATCGCTAGAGTCATCAAGAGTGCGTTGGGCCCGCCGTATCCGCCGAGAGTCAGACACTGTTAGGAATACTGAGCCCAGTCCTGTGTATCTTAGATGAGTGTTGATTACCTGGAGGACAATAGGCACTTGGAGGTGATGTCATCTGAGACATGCTTGCAGGTACATGTATGTGTGAGTGTGTGTGTGTGGCAGGAGGGGCCTGCCTCTGAGCACCAGGAGATGTCCAGATGGAAGCAGGACTCACCGGGGCTGCTGTCTTCTAATCGTTTGGGACGTGCAGGACTGGGGCGATGAGAGGTCATTGGGAGACTTTCTCAAACCACCTGCCCTTGGCCCCGGGCATTCTGTGCCTCTGCCGGGCCAGACTGTGAAGCCTGGCTCCGTGGTGCGCTGGCTGAGTGACCTCACAGCCTCCATTTCCTCTGCCATTACAAGGAGGAGCAGGTCGTTGTGAGGACTTAGGTCAGCGGTTCTCAACCTGTGGGTCGCGACCCCTTTGGTGGTCAAACGACCCTTTCACAAGGGTTGTCTAAGACCATCCTGCATATCAGATATTTACATTATGATTCATAACAGTAGCAACATTACAGTTATGAAGTAACAACGAAAATAATTTTATGGTTGGGTCACAACATGAAGAACTGTATTTAAAGGGCCAGAAGACTGAGAACCACTGACTTAGATGTTGCATGTGAAGTGCCTAATCCGGTGCCTGGCACATAGTGAGTGGCCAGAAAATTAATGAAAATGTGTACCATTACCATGGCCGTTTCCTTCACACCCGAGTCCCTGACACCTGCCGGTTTCTATGACAATGTTTATGTTCACTTTCAGCCTTCGTCGGCAGTTTTACAGCCCATAGTAATGCCCCTGGGTCTCCGCTCTGCTCAGTCTAACCAGGAACATCCCCCACGGAACACCGATCTGCCTAACCCAGGGGCTGACGAGCATCGCGGGTCTTTGGGGACGGAGCACCCTTGTGTGTGCAGGTGGGGAAGGGGCCTTCATCCTTGTGCTACACAAGCTCCCGGCGTCTGTGAGCGGGTCCGCTGCTGTCTCATCTCCTTCCCTTTCGGGGGAGCCTCTTGTTTACTGACTGAGACGGTGAGAGCTTCAGAATTAAATTTACATACTGTGGAGACGCACGGCCTGACCTTTTCAGTGGCAGTATGAAGAGACGACACCGACCAAGGGGGAAGGACGAGGGGGAAACTGGGTTCTTGACCGCATCTGTGAGTGGGCTGACCCCGCTCACCAAGCCCCGTCCCGAACGCTGCCAGCAGGGCCGGTCAGTTACCGAACTGATAGAACAGCCTCAGTAGCCATCGTCCCCCGACATTTATAGAGGCCAGGCTGCGTGGATGGAAATCGCCATTTCTGTACCTGAGACTTTGTACAGAAATGTGAGCGATCCACATGCCCGTGTCCACGCCCGCCTCTGAGAGCAGGGAGGGCGTACACGGGCAGGCGGGGAAAGAGCATGGGGTGTACACGTGGCCAATGGCCAGAGGGAACGCCTACTTACGGCTTTTGGCTTATACGGGGGCTGAATCTCTTTGCGTTCCAGTTTCTCCCAGTCAATATACCGGAAGAACGCGTGCTCTTTGATGTCCCGCTCGCCTTCGGGCCCGCAGCCCAGACGTTTGCCCGGGTGCTTGGTCATCAGCTTCAAGAGAAAGAGAAAGGGAGGGGTTAGTGACCTCTGGGGAGCCGCCTGAGACACAGAGCGCCCCGCTAAGGAATTAGGGAAGGAAGGACCCTGCAGAGTCCCAGCCAAAACTAACAGTAATATCGATGGACACTGTAATTGGGAAAAAGGACATAAAAAAAAGAGCCCCAGGTAATTTTTTGTTGCTGTTATTGTTAATCTTCACCAGAGGATATTTTTCCCATTGATTTTTTTTTTTTAGAAAGAATAAAAGGAGAGGGGGAGAGAGAGAAACATCCATGTGAGAGAGACACATCGATTGGTTGACTCCCTCACTCGCCCGACCAGGGTGGGGATCGAGATACGTGCCCTCGGTGGGCCGATGCTCTAACCACCAAGAACACCAGCCAGGGCCCAAGTAACTTTTATTTTTTATTTTTCATCCCAGCAATGCTTTCCTGGCCAAGGGCTTTGTACCAGGAGGACCCGACAATAGCGCCTGCAGGCTATTCGTCCAGAGCGAGATCCCTGTGGTTAACCGAGACCCGGACTTCAAGTTAGAAAGGTCACCACGATGAATCTGGGTTCAAGAATAAGATTTATGCAACCACTGCTGCACTGATGAGAGCAGCTCCGGTCTCTTCCCACCCTCCTCCCGCCACGAGAAAGCCGGAGGATAGCCCTGGCCACGGCCACAGCCAGACAATGTCGGCTTTCTCAGTAAGCCTCCCTGACAGCAGAAGGAAATACTAGTCAGATGGGCCCAAGTTTCAAGTAATTACTTCCCGAAAGCTCATTAAACAGTCAAAGCCAGCCCGGCTCCTTTCCCTCGCCTCACACTCCCCCAGACTCCGCAGGGGCCTCCTGTGAAATTACTTATCAAACCCTCCATCTTCGGGCCTCAGGGCCGCGCAAGAGACCAGATGAATAGCTGCTCCGAGGCTACACCAGACAGACTTTCTCTTGCGAGCAAATCAGAGCTTGGAACTGTCTCCATCGGCACATGAGCGAAGGCACAGGGTGGACAGGAGGAGTGGTGATTATTAACAAGTACCGACAAGAGGGCATCCACACACAGCCCTGGCCGGCGGCTCCGTGGTTAGAGCATCGCCCTCGGACTGAAGGGTCATGGGTTCGATTCCCAGTCAAGGGCATGTACCTCGGTTACGGGTTTGATCCCAGCCCCAGTCGGGGTGGGTGCAGGAGGCAACCCGTCGATGTGTCTCTCTCACATCAATCTCTCCCTCCCTCCCTCCTGCCTTATCTCCTCCCTCTCTTTCACTCTCTCTAAAAATCAATGGAAAAAAAATATCCTCAGGTGAGGATTCTTTTAAAAAAAGAGACGAAACAAAAGTGATTGGGACATACAGGTCCAAAAGCTCCCAGCGTTGACCAGACACAGGAGCCCATGGCGTCAGAGCTCTTAGATTGTTGCCCAGGATTTGCTGATTGCGGGGAAGGGAGGGGCCCAGCCAGTCACACCTACTCTGTTGGCCATTCCGCTCAGCTGATTCCTGCTTTCAAGATAACTTATCTCGGCCACCTTCTCCCCCCCCACCACCCACCCTCCCACCCCGTGCACACGCACAAACTTTCCACATGTGCTCCACCTTCCAGGGGAGAATAACTGGGCACGCAGCGTTCTAAGCCACGTCTTCACTTACACACACCACCCCACGTGGTTCTGACAATAGCTCCAGGCACTGGGCATTTATTTTCTCCATCGAATGACAGGCAGGCGGCACTCACAGAGGTCAAGCAACTAGCCAGGACTCGCAGAGCGTAAGGGGCAGAGCCGAGACTGACCCCGCCTCTCACCATAAACCGTGGGCTTTTAAGAGGAATGGGAGAGCTCTTTACTGGCGGGTTCCCAAGGTATCTGTGGCTTGGTCAGGGAGGGCCTATGGAGGGCGAGCAAACTGAGCTGAGCCTTGAGATCTGTGTAGGGTCAGGATGGAGGGCGGGAAGGCTATGAACCGTGGCCACAGAACCACCACCACCACTATCAGGAGGGCACCGTGCACGGGGCAGGCTCATGCCCACGGCTTCCCGCGCACGTTACACCTCTGTCTCCACAACACTCGGAGGCCTTAGCAACTCTTATCGTCACTTCCAGACAAAGAGGCTGGGTCCAGTAAAGGAGCCATTCGTCCCAGGCCGCACAGTGAAGCAGCAGCAGCGGCCGAGCACATGTGCCCGGCCCCCCGGCCCGCGGCTCTGCCCGCAGCGCCTCCTGCCTCCACGCTGGACGCTGTTCAAAGCGGTGTGGCAGTCTGAGCAGATGTGCTGATGTTTCGCTTTGGTAGAAACTAGGGTCTGTCAGGATGGATATAGGAAGTGCATTTTCACTGGGGTTGGGACTGCATTCAAGAGCCTGGCTTAATGTTCATGTACGGGGAGCTGCCAAGCGGCCACAGCGGCCACAGCGGCACTCAGCGAGGCGCTGCGGTCCCCATGGCTGGTGCAGACAGCGCCCGTCCCCGAGGGCCTCCCAAACGGACGCCTGGGCACTGAACGGAAGCCTTCGGCTGTTCCCTGACCAGCGCCCCTTCTTTGGAGGCTCAGCCTTGAGAAAAGGGACTCTGACCACTCAACTCAGCCACCAGCCTCGTGGTTGGAAAGTCGCCCCAGTGAACCCTGAAGGTTCTGGGTCCTGAATTAACAGAAATCTGCCCTCCCAGGAAGCTGCTAACTGGAGCTGAAGCTGAGGCCTGGACACTTACCCCAAGGCCGCCTCAGCCCCGCTGTGCAGGCCGGCAGAGTGAGGGGCAGGCCCTGAGCATGCACTAAGCACCTACTGTGTGCAACACCACTCAAGGAGCTTCCTGTTAGGTTAGGTTCTTTAACACTCTCACAAACTCTGTTCAATGAATACTATTGTTTCCTTTTTAGAGATAAAGACCCCCTACCCCACCTCCCAGGTCTAAGTGACTTGCTTCAAACCATGCTCCCAGGAGGTGGAAGGTCAAGATCTCAAAGGGCTCTTATCTCCAAAACTTATCTCCAAAACTCCCCACTTTAAAAATCCCAATCGTGGGGGGTGCAAACCCAAATGCCCAGAGGCATGTGACAGGGCAGTGCCAGCGCTGGCAACAGTAACCACAGCTCAAGGGCTGGGGCAGAGCCCCCGGCGCTGTTCCCATTCACACGCGCCAACGCCTGGAGTCACCGCGGACCCCGTGCGTAGGCCCATCAGCATCCCTGATCTACCGGTGCGGGCAATGTCCCTGCGGCCCAAGGGCTAGCAGGCCAGGGACAGGTCTGAGCCCAGGTGGCACCTGGCAGATCGGAAAGGGTGCTCTGTCTAAAGGGGTGCTGGTTTCCAAGCCAGCGGACTGAGACCGCGTGTTTTAAGGGAAACTGGCAGCTGAATGCTTGTGGGAAATCCTGATTTTTCAATGCCCGCAGCCACCAAACAGACTGAAGGCTCAGGCACGCCTCTCCTTCCCACCAAGACCCTCAGGGCCTGCACTACCTCCCCAGGCCCTCTTTTCCTTACAAGCCTCGCTTTGGCTCCTAATGAACCTGCAGGTCTCAATGCTCTGCCCTTGCCTCGCACCTCAACGAAAATACTTTTAACCAATTCACTTTAAGATGTTCTCTAGACTGAGCCTAATTCACATGCGGTTTCCGGGGACATTTGCACATTAACCGAGGCAGCTGAACCG
>NW_006283437.1:908412-909387 GCF_000327345.1 Myotis davidii
GGCGACTCGCTAAGAGTGGGAATTCTGCCAGCGAGACGAGGTGCGTCCAGACTGAGAGGCTGGTCCAAGCTGCCCACACCCAGGCCAGCTCCATGGCCTCTGACACTCCAGAAGAGCAGCGCTGGGGGAGGGGAGGAAGACAGCGGGAAATCTGCAGACACCCCAGGATCTGGGACTGCAGGCCTGCTTCATTCCGACACACACAGGACCCGCTAGAAGACACAGCCACGCCCTGACCTCAAGAACACGCCTGCACCACGGACTGCAGGGAGAGCTGACTTCAAAAGGCAACTTTTCCGGGCCCTAGTGTCCGGAGGTGCCATGTTGCTTGCACACTTCTGCCACAGGAAAGGTGACCACCTCTGGATAATATGTTTAGGGGCACGGGGACCTTTTCAAACTGCAGAAGCACATGAGGTCATCTGGGAGGCATCAAAGGTGAGCCCACGGGCCGCCAGGGACTGGCCTGGCCGCTGCGAGGCCTCCTGGCCCAGCACCAGACGCACCTCGCGACCCTTAGGAACAGGGCCCTGCCTTCCTCACACGTGCACCCATGTGCTGCTTGCAGCCCTCTGTGTGTCGGGGCATCTTAGGAAAATGAATCTGGGTCGCTCATCTAGAGAACCCCTCACAAGCAGCACTCCCTGGTATTTTCTTCAAACAAAGCCACACGCTAAGTGTTAACCACACTCATGGGCTGAGCCGACGTGGCTGCTGGATCCGTGCCGCGGACCTCCACCTTCCCGTGGTTCCAGCTCTCCGGCTAAGCCTCTGGGCTCCCTGCCTCATTCTCGCCAGGCAGCGCCCGTGCTGGGCCAGAGGCTGGAGCCCGCCAGCAGCGAGATGCCGCTCCGGTGGCCTGGACAGCGCAAACGAGGAAAAAAAGCGCCCTTTCCTCTGGGAGGGAGCAGGTCCACCAGGGCCTGTGGGTGGCCAGCGGGGTGAGAGGAGGAGCTCAGTCTCCCCCCACCCCCG
>NW_006283437.1:910160-920219 GCF_000327345.1 Myotis davidii
CCTCCTTGGACATGGACTTGGGGTAAGCCACGTTGTGCTCCATGATGGACTGGAAGAGTTCATCCTCATCCTCCCCTTCGAAGGGCGCCTGCGGGACAGAGGAAGGTGGGCGAGTGGGCGAGGGGATTCCTGCCTGAGCCTCCTGAGCCAGCACCTCCGCCCTGGTGCCCTGGCCCTCGGGGAGGCTGCAGGCTTCCAGCGAGAAGAGGAGGAGAATCGGCCAAGACTAGGGTCGCCACAAGGCACGAAGTCAGAGAGCTTCAGACTGATGAGCAGGATCAAGCTGACACTCTCTTGCAGGGAAGCCACACAGATGGTGGTGGGAGGCCTTTTCCTACAAATCACTCAAATTCAATTACCTGCCCGGCCAGCATCTCATACAGCAGGACTCCGAATGCCCACCAGTCCACCGACTTCCCATAGGGCTGGTATGCAATGATCTGGAAGACAGAAGGCAGCCCATCAGGGGGCGAGCAGGTGCCTGCAGCCGGAGACTGGACACACACCTTTGCAGTGAGAGTGGACGGCCAGGTGGCGGGGGAGGGAGGTCACTGCCTACTGCGAAAGGCTAAACGGACTGTCCCAGTCCCAGGTGCAGGCCACCGTCTAGAACAGTGGACAGGGAGCTGGTGCCAGGCAAGCTGCTGCTCCCCATGGGGGAGGGGTCTCCCGGCAGCGGCCTCAGGCCGGGGACGCCTGTGCATGCCACGTGGCCTGTCGAGTCACTGATATGTGCGCTCTTTTTAATTTTAATACAGCGAGTGTGAACTTTTAAGAAGAAAAACTATTTATTTCTCATTATAAAAGTAATAACATTTATACAACAATGTGAATGTACTTATCGCTACTGAACTGTACATTTAGAAATGGTTAAGATGGCAAATTTTATGCTTTTATTTACCAATATTTAAAATTTTAAGTGAAAAAATGTAATAACATTTATTAATAGTTTACTATTTATTTTAAAATATAGAGAAGCTAAGAGAATCCCATTAAAATCACCCATAATCCTTTATCGAGAGAAAACTTACGATTGATATTTGGTCTATTTCCTTCTAGATTCTTTTCTGTGAATAGAGATTAAACTCTCTGTGTGTATGTGTTTTACATAAACATAAATACTTTGATGTGTGAAATATTAATAAAGTACTTTAGTCACTTAACATTTCCATGTTAATACCTCTATGTCAACATACTCAGGCTTAACTTGATATAGCGTCCCATTGCCTGGTATAAAACCTGTCTCACCAATTCCCAACGGGCGAGGTTTCTCCTGACGCTACAATACAGACTCTTGTAACGAGGCATTTCCACATCTGTCCCCTTATTTCTGTAAGTCAGGGCCCTAAGATGGAAGGCAGTGTGGAGGCAGCACCCTCCTGCTTTTCACACTGTATGATATGTTTCTATGTACAACTTTACAAGGGCACAAATAAAGTGATGCTTTTTTTAAAAAAGAAAAAGATGAATTCCTAGAAGCGGATTTTCAGGGCTCAAACACCATACACAGTGATCAGGGTTTTGACACTTATTACCAAACTGCCAGGGCATGGGAGTGTTGAGAATACCGATGAGCACCTGCATTTCTGAGAGGCTGTAAAACTCTGTCAGAGGGTTCAGAGGTGACAAAGCAAAGGTGGAAGGTCAAGGTGTGGGGAAGCAGTCCAGACGTTGGATCCTGACCGCCACTCCCTCTCAGTTGTGTGACTTGGAAGGAGTTGCCTACCTTCTTTAAGCCTCAGTTTCCTCAGTTTATAACAGTACCCATGTCGCAGGGTTTTGTGAGGATGGAAGAGAAACATGTGCCTTCACATATTATGCCCTCAGATGTTTGCTATTACGGGAAGTCCTGTAACTCAGTGACTGTTTGTGTGGCTAAATAAGTGCAGCCGGACAAACGGGGTCCACCGATCCAGCGCCGTCTGCCACCCCAGCTCCCACGTGGGTAGAATGCGCTCGTGCGTGAGCCCCAGAGGACGCGGAGCTCTGTGGGGACTCCTGCACACTTGTGAAGCACGTCACCTCGACTGGATCCCCACGACAACCTAAGCAATCCTTCCACAAAGGAAGCCCGAGGAGGCGAGAGACGCTGCCGCACGATGTGGCTGCGGATGGCGAAGCCGGGTGTGTGTGTGTGTGTGTGTGTGTGTGTACGTGTGCGTGATGTAAACTAGGTTCCTAGGAAAGGACCTGCTTTGGTGAAAGAGAATGTAGGATTTAAATATTGTGCCACGCTATTAGTTACATGGGGCCTCCAGTCACCAGTTCCATGTGAGGTGACAGACAAGCCTAGGATGTCCATTTCCAGGATTCTGTGCCACACCCCAGTCCCATTCCTTAGAAACCAGTAGCAGACTGTACATACAGTCACCTCTCTGGGCACCAACTCAGAGAGAAAGGGAAGTATCGCCTGGCACAAATGTTTGTACCATGACGTGTTGGGAAACTCATTCTGCAGCGGACCATCTCCTCCGGAAAGGGGACTAGAATTCGACCTTTACCCTTTCATTTGTACCTGCGTCACAGGAAGGAACGCCAGGTCTTCCAGGGCTCAGCACACCTACTGCCTACCGCCTCACACCAGCCCAGGGACCTCTCCCACCTTCACAAACATTCTGATGTCACAATAAGGAGGCACCACATGGTCATGAGCCACAGTAGCTGACGGAGGATTTTGCTGATTGTGGTGGATGGTTCTGTTGAGTTTAATTAAGCTTTCTCCCAAACCTGGGTGTATCTGGGCCTGAGCTCTGGGTGTGTGCTAAGCGAATCTGCATGTGTGATCTCTAAGGACTGACAGCTCAGAGGGCCGGGGGGCTGCTTCGCGCAGCCCCGGGTGGGGGCGCAGTGCGGGCACGAGCCGGGGCGCGCTCACCTCAGGGGCGATGTAGTCCGGAGTGCCGCAGAACGTCTTGGTGGTCACCCCGTCCCAGATGTTCTCCTTGCACATGCCAAAGTCGGCGATCTTGATGTGGCCCTCGGAATCCAGCATCACGTTGTCAAGTTTTAGGTCACTGTTGTGAACATAGGAATGTAGGGGTTTAATACACGTTATTTATTTTAAGTCAACCAATGGTCACTCACGTTGTGCGAGGCACTGTGCTGGGCGTGTGGGGGACAGAAGGGTGTGTGAAGCAGCCCTGGCCCTCCAGTAGCTGATCACCTGGCAGGAAGATCAGGAAAGGTCCACAAAGCCCTGTGTGCTGCTTTTTCTGCACAGCCAACTGCGCCCAGCTTCTCGCAAGGCCCAGCGAGACGCCGGGCAGGAGAAGACACCCCCAGGATGCTGGATGCTAATGAAGGGCAGAGGTCCAGGCACTCCTCACAGACTGACGTGTGTAACTTAAGGACCCCTTGCATTTCATAGAAGATACTTTTTCACAAAATTGTTATTTTTAATGTTTTTTTATTGATTTCAGAGAGAGGAAGGGAGAAGAAGAGGGAGAGAGAGATAGAAACATCAACGATGAGAGAGTCCCCGACTGGCCGCCTCCTGCACGCTCCTGGGATTGAGCCCCAACTGCCTCTTAAGTTAGTCTGAATTGAGTTGCTGTCGCATTTTCAACTAAAGGAACACAACCTGGACACATATGCTGGCACCTCCTACCTGTGTCTGCGAGGTCTCTTCTTCCGGGGGAGAGTGGGGGGCGGTTCACTTGCACCCGGGCTTGGGGTCCACTATCTTTGGTGCTGTCCATGGTGCTACCCCTTTCCAGCCTCGTGCTTATCCACAACCCGGGGTCCCTGCATGCTAGCTCAGTACTTAGGGAAACTGGGCTTTGCAGGAACATGCTTCTCCTAGACACACTAGTCTACATGGTCTGGTCACTGGGGACCCATGACAGCCCCCTCATCTTGACCCCATGCCCCCACACAAGTAGCTGGGCACTGGAGAGAGAAGGAGTAAGATCTTCATGTTACAGGAGAGGAGTGTCAGGAGCCACAGGCCTTAGGGTGGAGAACACCCAGGTATACTCGCTGCACATGGCGTGGTTTGAGAGTCCTCTTTTGCTCAATGTAATACCCTCCTTTGATACTAAGTTTGGCAGGAAGGCTCTTCTGTCCCCCGGCCCCGTCCCCCCAACACCCCAGCACGGTCCTCAGAGAGGCAAGTCTGACACACTCGCTCACCTCTGCACTGAGGCACTAAATAAAGGGGGAGGGCTCTGTGACATTGGAAGAGATCGTGCCGCCATGAAGGCAATCTCAAAGACATTAAGAAGCCCACATGCTGTCACGTAATGTTTTTATAGTTTTACTTTATCAATCTCACAAACTCTTTCTTAATTGAGATTCTTTCATGTGAGCAACAAAAGCAAACTCTATTTCCGTCTAAAAAGGATGTTTTAAAGGGAATGGGTAGCTCATGGGGCCTGAGGAGCTGAGGCCCAAGACGGAGGCCTAAGTGCAGCACAGAGCTGGCAGGAAAGACACCCCCCCTGCCCCCAGGCTGCCCGGGCACAGACTGGCCCACCTTCCATGGAGCCCGGGGGCTGCCCTCTGGATGTTGCTACTAAGAACCGCTTCCCCTCTCACCCTGGGAACGAGGTGGGGCCGATTTTGAGGGCCAGTCTCTGCTTCCTCGGTCACTAACTTCCGATTCAAGGTCTCGGCCAGCGTGCCAAGAGGCAGAGCCTGGGCCGTGTGCCTGGCCTGGCTACGGGGGCTGAGCGAGTATCTGCATTTTAAATCTGCACAGTGGGAGGCGGACTCTTGCTACACACAAATGCCGGGGCTCAGACGCCAAGTGGCTTAAAGGGATAATGACTAGCTCCTGAAACCACCTCAGACGTGAGGGAGCATGGAAGTGCATGCACTCAGGAGAGAGAGCTTTGGAGTGAAGCATGCTGAGCACTCAAGATGCTGACCTCGGGATTTTTATGGCCTGAATGGCCATGTCCTGTCTCCCACCTCCCTGATCCCAATGGAAACCTCACCCTGATCCCAACACAGCTGACAAAGATTCTTATTTCCTCTTCGGGTTCCCCCTTGGAATAAGATTTTCTTCAAGAAACTTGCAGTCCCATGTTCAACCCCCCAGCAACCTGAGCGCTGTACAGGGTCAGGTTCTAAGGTCAATGATTTTCAAGGGGAAAATCAGAGGGAGCAGTCACCCCAGCCCTGCCTCTCAGGTTAGGACCGTTAGGCACAGGGAGGTCACTGGCTTCGATTCACGGCTCATGTCACACAGAAGATGTGTAGCTGCCAGCACCAGCATTGCATTCAGCACACCAAGATGCTACACCGTGACAGCCACGGGGAAACAGGCTTCACAGGTCCGCGTGGGCAGTGAGGGCAAGCATGGCGGAACAACCACACGACGTGCAGTCCACACAATTATCCCCTCTGTTCCTGTTGCCCCTCCACCACCAGCACCAGCTGAAGCCACTCCTCTCTGACCCCCCTACCCTCTGGCACCAGGAGTAAAGCGGGCATGGGGGCTCCGTGTCGTCAGGACAAGATTGTCCCTCCCTGGCTAGACTTCATACTGCCACTTCCAGGAGCCATAAGTCAGGACTCTGCAGGCTTCTGGCAAGGCCCCACCTTCCGTCCCCCCATGCCACCAGCACCCACAGGCCACCACCCTATCTGCTTGAGACCACCAGGCCTGATCCCTTTACACCTTTTAGTCTCAATCCTTCTGTTGCTTTAAGAGATCCAGGACTCTGAGGTCCCTCTAACTCTTCAGACCCTCATCCCACGCCGTCTGCAGAATGGCGGGCACCACACCACCCAGCACACCGAGCCCTCTCCCTGCTCGCTCTTCCCCCACAGCACTCATCACTGCTCGGCGGCCTAGGCCTGGTTCCCGCATCTGTCTCCCGCCACCAGAGTCAGTTCCACAAAGGCGGGGGGCTAGGCCTGTTTTTTCACAGCTGTATCCCCATCACAGTACACAGTGGGATTTTGATAAATGTTTGTCAAATGAATGAATGAAATAGACTTCAACAGACCCCACAGATGGCAAATGCCCTTTGGAAGCCTGAGCCTCTGCCAGACCCTCTTGCGCAGCAGCAGCGCAGCCGGCCCTGTCTGTGCGGTGTGCGTCCATGCGGTTGTGAGAACTGCGCACCCCAACTCACTGACAGACAGCAGCCCGGCTCAGCAGTCTGCCTTGCATGGAATAGGAGATGGTCTGACTCACGCAGCTGTGATCATACACTTGCTCCTCCAAGCATGGGCAAATGCCAAGTCCCAAACTTAATCCTGTCTTTCAGGGCAAGCTACTCAGAAATCCATTTCTGAATTGTGATTACGTAGCAGAACAGCACAACCCGTCTCATAATATGACCTATCATGTTCTGCTAAACAAGATGCTTTGCTTGTTCCCCAAATGTGCAAATGTGGGGTCTCCAGGCAAGAGGAAGAAGTGCTGGGCCCTCCTGCTGAGCCACCTCTTAGAACAGTGGTCGGCAAACCGCGGTTCTTTGGCCCCTTGAGTGTGGCTCTTCCATAAAATACCACGTGTGGGCGCGCACATACAGTGCGATTGAAACTTTGTGGCCCATTCGCAGAAGTCGGTATTTTGTGGAAGAGCCACACTCAAGGGGCCAAAGAGCCACATGTGGCTCACAAGCAGCAGTTTGCCAACCACTGTCTTAGAGCAAATGGCCTCGGGTTTGAGGTGCAAACCATCACTGGTGGCGGAGGGCAGGGAGGTATCACCACACAGAGCTGCCTGAGCTTTGCCAGGGCAGTGGGCAACGCTGCCCCCGCCCAGTAGAGCACATGCCCGAGTTAGCCTGAGAGGACTCCTCCCCACCACGGAATCTATTTTAAAAGCAGTTAAAGAGGCAGGGAAGGGAGGAGCAAAGGCCACGTGGGAGAAAGCACGCAGCTCACGTACCGGTAAATGATGCCCTTGCTCTGTAAGAAGAACAGGCCGATGGCGATTTCTGCAGCGTAAAATCTGAAATAAACAAAAGCCACGAGAAGTTCAAGGATACCGTATGCTTGGCAACTCTCCGAATTCCGTACATTGAACTGGGTGTAGGACATCAATGCCTGTCATGGGTGGCCAGCCACCCATCCCATAAAACAAAGGACGGGGTGTGGGTGGGTGAGCAGGGTTTAGATAACTGCCCTAGGGATCCACTGGGGTGGGCAGAGGGTCAGCAGTTGTGTGGTGGGGAGGAGGCCATGGGATATGATGTACTAGCTGGAGAAGAGTCGGTTCAGAGTACACCAAGTTAAAATCCTACATAATAAAAGGGTAATATGCAAATTGACCCTAACAGCAGAATGACCAGAACGACCGATGGAGCAGTCACTATGAAGCTCACTGACCACCTCTTGGTCCCTTTCCCCAGCTGGCAGGTTCCGATCACCTGATAGCCACTGCAGTGGGGGCGGGGCCGGTGAGCAGGTGTGAACATTTGACGTCTCGGTCCCTTCCCCTGGCTGTCAGGCATCGATCACCCGATGGCGAATGGGGAACTGGAGGTGGGTGGCGGTGGGGTGCGGGGTCAGCTGTGGGCAGCTGGGGAAGATGGCCCTGATAGCAGGCCAGGCCTAAGGACCGTACCAGTGCATGAATTTCGTGCACCAGGCCTCTAGTAGCTTAATAATAGCAGCTGCCATCTGTTGAAGGCTGGCCCTTTCCCTAGCATCATTGTGGGTTATTATCTGTTTCAATTTTAACTGCAGTCTGGTGAGGTGGGTTCTACTATTACCTCCCTGCTCCTTAAATGAGGAAACCAAGGCTCAGTGACATGAAAAAACTTGGCCAAGTTACACAACTGATAAATGGTAGGCCAGGGTGAGAGAGCTCTTACTGAAGGCCGGTTATAGCACAGGGCTGGGCAGGTATGTGTGTGTGTGTGTGTGTGTGTGAATTTTAACTGCAGTCTGGTGAGGTGGGTTCTACTATTACCTCCCTGCTCCTTAAATGAGGAAACCAAGGCTCAGTGACATGAAAAAACTTGGCCAAGTTACACAACTGATAAATGGTAGGCCAGGGTGAGAGAGCTCTTACTGAAGGCCGGTTATAGCACAGGGCTGGGCAGGTATGTGTGTGTGTGTGTGTGTGTGTGTGTGTGTGAGAGAGAGAGAGAGAGAGAGAGAGAGAGAATAGGATTAAGGCTTATAGTCCACTATTAGAAGTTGAAGAAGAGAGACAACTCTGAGCTCACATTGCCATAGCAATTGTGCCAAGATATGTGAGTGGCAGGCTTTGGAAGCAGAAGAATGCTACTCTACCAACATAGAGTGGTCACAGCCTGGGCAGGTGGGAGGACGGGGCAGGGCGAGCTGAACGGCAGCCTCTGGAATGACAGGATGGGGCCCCGAGGGAACCCCGAGGGAACCCCGAGGGCTTGCTGAATGGGCCATGAGATCTTAGCAGACGCCCTAGGCAAGCTTGTCAACCCACCACATGTCCCCAGGGAAATGCACAGCAAGGTTCTCACTTACACAGCATGAGGCTCCTTAAACCGGCCAACCTGCTGGATGTGGTACATGAGGTCACCGCCGTTCACGTATTCCATCACGAAGTACAGGCGGTCCTAGAGGAAGACAGCAAATGGCCCATCAGCACCGGCATTTCTCGGGTTCCAAGCGGACAGCAGGGAATAGCTGGGAGGCATGACCAAACGCCAGAAAGCCACCAGCCTCCATCGGCCGGTTCCCTGTGGGGGGTGGGGGTGGGGGACGAGGGTGTTTGTGTCACTGCACAAACATGCAGGTGAGCACAGGTGGTACAAGAGCGTTCTTTTTAATCAGTAACTCTAAGTTTATGTTCATTTGTATTGATAAAGATACTTAACACATGAGTCTGGGGACTTAATAGGCATTATTTAGAATAAAGCTAATTTTAGTAAAAAGTAGGCAATATTAAGTAAATCCTATTACAGTTACTAGGTGGCCTATCAAAGCTCCATGATGTCCCCTCCCATGAGTTTCACCTCCTGGTCTTCACATCCTATGTAGTCCCTCCCACAAGGGCTAGGACTGACTTGGTAATCGATAGGATACAGTATCAATGACAGTGTGGGACTTCCCAGACTCGTCAGAAGACATGACAGTTTCCACATTGCTCTCCCTTCAATCACTTGCCCTGGAGGAGGCCGCCATGCCCCGGGGACCCTCGGCAGCACTGTGGAAAGGGGCCTTCAGCAGAGGATGGGCCTCGTGCCGACAGCCAGCACCCCTCCTGCCTCATGAGTGGGCCACCGTAGAAGCCAGCCCCTGCAGCCCCTCTCAGACCTTCAGGTGACACAACCCTAGCTGGAAACCACAATTTTTTTAAATTAATTTTATTGAGGTGACATTGGTTAATAACATTATATAAGTTGCAGTGTCCAACTGTATAATACATCTGTATATTGTATTGTGTGCTCACCACCCATAGTCCAGTCTCCTCCCATCACCATATATTAGACCCCCTTTTACCCTCTTCAGCCTTCCCCCCACACCCTTCCCCTCTGGTAACTAACATACTGTTGTCAGTCAGTGTCTCAGAGTTTATTAATTTTGTTTCATTTGTTGCTTTCTTTTTTATTTACCACGAATGAAATCATATGATTTTTGTCCTTTCCTGTCTGAATTATTTCTCTTAGCATGATAAAGACCTAAATATAAAACCTGAAACAACAAAATACATGGAAGAAAACATGAGTACTAAACTTATGGACCTTGATCTCAAAGAGGATTTTGTGAATTGGCCTCAAAGGCAAGGAAAGTAAAAGCAAAAATAAATGAATGGGACTGCATCAAACTAAAAAGCTTCTGCACAGCAAAAGAAACCATCATCAAAAGGAAAAGGCAGCCAACCGAATGGGAGAAGATATTTGCAAACGATATTTCCAATAAGGAGCTAACATCTAAAATATATAATGAATCCACATAACTCAACAATAAAAGCAAACAATCCAATTAAAAAATGGGCAGAGGACCTAACCAGACACTTTTCCCAAGAAAATATACAACTTTCATCTGAGACCCCAGAGTCAGAATTGCCCAGGGAAGCCACCCCTGAGCTCCCAGCCCACATACACAAGTTGGGCCAAATCACTCCTTTATATCAAACTAGTGGCCTGGTGCACAAATCTGTGCACATTG
>NW_006283437.1:920397-920897 GCF_000327345.1 Myotis davidii
GGACATTTGGTTAAAGTATAAAATGTTTGCACCTGGCTATAAAGTCCAGGAAATTCCTGGGCTGAAGAAACTACAAGGAGGCTAGTTGCTAGGGAGAGGAAGGCAGGCGTTACTATGTGACGTAATTGCCCAGTGCCCACAGCCACCGTTTCCGGGCTGGGCTGGGCAGTGGGTTGCATTTTGCGCCATGGGGTCTTGGCAGCACTGGCTGCGATTAGGTGGGGTGTTGCTCCGGGGTGGTGGCGAGGCCTGTGTCCCACTTGGGAGAAGCTGAGTTGCTTTGTGGGTACCAGGTCCACGGTGCTGTTTCTCTGTAAATGACCAGTGTGTGTCATGGGAGCTCCTGCATTGAGTTTCTGCCCCTTGGTGGTCAGTGCACATCAATGGTTGCTTAGGCTTTTACTATATAGGCTAGAGGCCTGGTGCATGAATTTATCCACCATTGGGGTCCCTCGGCCTGGGCTGCGGGATCAGGCCGAAAATGGCTCTCCAACACCCCC
>NW_006283437.1:921902-947447 GCF_000327345.1 Myotis davidii
CTAGCTGGCAGGCCCATGACAGCAAGCTGGCCACCTGTCGATTCCATGAGGAATGGGGCTCCCTTGTCCCTCCTGTCAGGGTCCGGGGTGCAGGTGAATGGGGTTCCTGGCTGGCAGGCCACTGACATCCAGCTATCCAACAGCAGATTCTGTGAGGAATGGGGCTGCCTCCTCCCTACTGTCAGGGCCTGGTTTGAAGGCCAGACTCAGTACTTCCACGCTCTGCTCCCACGGCGGGTTCCTGCCTGAAACCTCGCCCTCCGGGAAACAGCTGGGGGAGGGCACAGCCGTTTCCAAGATGACCCCTGCAGGACTGACTTCCTTCCAGTTGATTGAGCTTCTGGACGTGATGTTACACCAAGAGTTTTTATATAAGCAGACTAGAGGTGCAGTGCATGAAATCTGTGCACTTAGGGGAGGGGGGGTCCCTCAGCCTGGCCTGTGCCCTCTCACAGTCCAGGAGCCCTCAGGGGATGTCCAACTGCTGCGGAGGCAGGAGAGGCTCCCGCCACCTCCACTGTGCTCACCAGCTGTGAGCCCAGCTTCTGGCTGAGCGGCGCTCCCCCTGTGGGAGTGCATTGACCACCAGGAGGCAGCTCCTGCATTGAATGTCTGCCCCCTGGTGGTCAGTGCATGTCATAGCAACTGGTCATTCCACCATTTGGTCAATTTGCACATTAGCCTTTTATTATATAGGATAGATTATCAACTTAATAAAAAGTGAAAGAAAGGGGTGGAAATGACCAGCATGCTCTATAGCAGTGGTTCTCAACCTTCGGGCCATTTAAATACAGTTCCTCATGTTGTGACCCAACCATAAAATTATTTTCATTGCCACTTCATAACTGTAATGTTGCTACTGTTATGAATCGTAATGTAAATATCTGATATGCAGGATGGTCTTAGGCGACCCCTGTGAAAGGGTCGTTCGACCGCCAAAGGGGTTGCGACCCACAGGTTGAGATCCGCTGCTCTATAGAGAACTAGGTATTATTTTGTGAGATGCACTTTTATATTATATTCATATGTCAGTGTGGCTGGGTCACAATGTAAAAGGTTTGCAATCAAAAGTTGCAAAGTTACTGTGCAGACAGAACTACAAGACCAGGCGCAGGCGGCGTGGAGCACTCAAGGGCAGGGCAGTTTCCAGTTCTGAAATCAACACAGGATCTGAAGTCCCTTTCCACTACTTCTAGCTGTGTGACACTTCTCGAGTCTCCAGCTGTCTCTTCACCTGTAGGTGGACGTTGCTCACCTGCCCCATAGAGCACTAAGGTGACATGGAGAGTGTCCACATGACATTGGCCATGCAACAAATCTTCCACCCACCATTTAAAAAAGCTCCTTCGAGTGCACAGAACTCCATCGTAACAGCCACATGTGCGTTTGTTGAATGTGTACCGAGTGCCTAATAATTAGAATGACAGAAATCACAAAATAAAGCTATCTTCGTGTGAGCACTTATACGTGACTGAGCTAAGTGCTCTGTATGTTTGGTCTCACTTATCTTTCTAAACAACTGAACATGACCAGTATTACTGTTTTCCCACTCCCCCACCCCCTTTTTGTAATCCTCATCCAAGAATATATTTTTTTATTGATTTTAGAGAGAAAAGAAGGGAGAGAGAGAGAAACATTGATGTGAAAGAGAAACATCGATCGATTGCCTCCTGTACGTGCCTCAGCTGGGGATTGAACCCACAACCTAGGTATGTGCCCTGACCAGGAATCAAACCCACAACTTTCGGGTGTACAGGACCACACTCCAACCAACTGAGCCACCCAGCCAGGGCCCATTCCCCACCTTTTAAAGACATGAATGTTGAAGCTCAGAACAAGTAAATAACCCACCAAAGTTCACATAGCAGTGAAGCTGCAGATTCAGGATTCGAACCCAGGCAGATCGGTTCCAGAGTCTATACTTGCAACCTCTTAGTAGGTGCCTCCTGTGTTAGGCTCTGAGCTAGACATCATGTGCTTGGTGGTACGTCCTCCCCTCTGAGGGGTCCGGTCCAGGGGGAGAGGGTCTGGCAGGCCATAGGGGAGGCACCCAGGATAATCGATTACTTTTGAAACGCTCAAGGACTTCCTCAGAGCAATACTCCTTTACCCTCCAGTGAGGGCCAGGAGGGAGGGAGCGCCCAAGGCACATGAGATGTGCAAAAAGGTCACATGCAAGTTAGTGGTGGAGTGGACACCGTCAGCTAGAACTGCTGACACCCAATCTGGTTCTTTTAGGGGGGGGACGGGGGGGGAGGTTTGATAGAAAATAAGCTTTAAAATAGCATCTGTCTTTGCTGCATGTTGAAAGAACCAAAACACTTGCTTTTAAAACTTATTTTTAAAACTAGCAGATGGCATCGGCCACAGAGAAGAAGCGAGGGAGAGATTTCACTGCTTTTGCTTGGAAGGCCTCCGCTTGCCCTGCGCGCATCAGCCACAGTCCCCGCCTCGGGCTCCGCCGCGGGGAGTGCCACGCTCTGGGGGCCTCTTCTCCCACGACGTGGATGCGGGGAAGCCCCGAGACCCACCAGCTCTGGACTTCACTGAGCCCAGCTTGGCACACCAGGGCTCCAGCTATTAAACATTACACGGGCATCTCGCTGTCCTTTCACTTTCTGAACAATGATGCCCACATTATGCCAGGTGCTCTTCCACTGCCAGGGGTGCTGCTGGGAATAATCTGGGGCCCCTGTGAGGGATTCCCCAGGCCCGGGGAAAGACCAGACACATGTCCCCATGGCAACCTTTCCCCAGACGGAGTGAGCAATAACTTTGGTTGGGCTATGGATGAACATGTTCCCTTGATCATTTCATGTTGTTTTAATGTGTATGTGGAAATAGAACAAGCACTGGAAGGCCCTGGTTTTATGGTTCTTGTTGCTGAGGTAGAGGAGGATGCACAGAGCTGCAAAGGAGGCGAGGAGACAGAGGGCGAGGCCAGGTGAGGACGAGGGGGCAGGCACCCCCCACAGCCCACATGCTCCAACACGCCCTTCTACGTCTTCACCGTGTTGCCTCAGCCACAAGAACTTACTTACTTTTAAATATATTTTTATTAACTTGCTTTTAAAAACTTAAACACAATTATTTTAAAGTTTTCAAACCTCATATCAAAGCCATAAATGGAAATTTGTTGTTTCTGTAAAAAATAAACACACGTCTGGAGCCTCGCAATGCTATGCTCAAATCTAGAATAAACTGTGATAAGAGATCACATGAGAGGCACAACTGGAGCCCAGGGAGTTGGGTAGGTAGGCAACTGCAAGGGGCTAGGAAAGCCATGTTGCCATGACCAGGGAGAAACACAGACAAGGAGGCCCAGCCAGCATGGCTCAGTGGTTGGGCATTGATCTATGAACCAGGAAGTTCCAGTTTGATTCCCGGTATGGAACATAGAAGTGTTTTGTTTTGTTTTATCCTCAGCTGAGGTTATGTTTTATTGATTTAGAGAGAGAGAGAGAGAGAGAGAGAGAGAGAGCTCAATGTGAGAACCATTGACTGGTTGCCTCCCATACTCACCCTGACCAGGGATTGAACCTGCAACCTAGTTATGTGCCCTGACCAGGAATTGAACCTGAGATCCTTTGGTGCACAGGATGACACTGCAATCAACTGAGCCACTGGCCAGGGTGAGACGTGAATTTCAGACCTTGTATTGAACATTTGTTTTTGCAAGTCATGCATTAGGTATCAAAAGAAAAAAGTGATGAATAAGATACAGACTTTGCCCACAGAATTTCAGTTAAAACAAATAGACAACAAACTCAAGCCATCATCTAGAATAAACTGTGATAAGAGATCACATGAGAGGCACAAAGAGGGAGCTCTGGGGGCTTCGGCCCATGAAACTGCCCCCCCACCCCACCCCACCTCTGAACCTCACATAATCATTCCCTCGTCAGTGACCTGAAATGTGAATCTCTCAGGCAGCCACAGGCAGTGGTTTTGATTTGGACCTACTTGTTGTACCACATGAAAATCAAAGGTATCTATTGAGTATGAGTCAAGGCCAGCCTGGCTCTCTCCTACTTGCTCGATTTTCCAAAGAGGGCTTGCCACAGTTCAAAACTTCAACACTCGTCTCTCGGGCTGATGAATCCTGACTTACTCGTCTTTCCTCCCCCTTCCTCCCGCGCTCCGGCCGCTCCAGCTGGCTGCAGGACGTTTCCACGTGGGTGTTTCCCTGTCAACCGCAATCTACCGCTGAAAGGCAAGCTCCCTGTCTTCTCCGCAAACCAGCCCGTCTGCTAACGCTCAGGGCGCGTCTCTCTGGGTGCCCGGTGTTGCTGTTACTCTTCATTACACATGGCCTTCGTCTCCGAAGCATGCAGTGACTCTGGTTCATTTTCAGTCTCCTTTCTCCTTTATCCCTCACATTTAATCAATAATTAAATAACATCAGACGTGTGTCCGCCCCTGCATCACGCAAAGGGTTGGATAGAATTTCCCAAATCTGGAGCGTGAAGATGAGGATGGTCTGATTTAAAACATGACTGGGTGGCGTGTTCACCTGGGGCCCAGGACAGGGCAGAGAGAGGATCATCCTCTCCCCGCCCCTCACCCCCACCCCCCAAGACAAGGGGAAGAGGGATGTGACATCATGCCCATGGAACTGCCAGGGGACACCGGCCACCGTTAATAAGATACTACGGACAGAGAAAAGCAACCACGTGGGCATGCACCAGGCTCTAAGGAGGTTGTAGGAAGTGTTTCCCTACTGAATGATCTTCAATGGTTTTCCCTGCTGGTGAGGGAATTAATCCTGAGTGTCCGCTGTGCCTCACTGCTCAGATCCACCTGTTTCCCTGGAAAAGCTGTGCAGTGCTGTGGTTCACATGAGCTGGTCCTGGGTTCAAGTCCCAGATACACAGCTTCCCCACTCTGAGAACTTGCAAATATTTAAACTTCTCTGCCTCCCTGAGGGGTGATGGCGGCACCCCCTTCATTGGGTGTTGCCAAGACACATCAGGTGAGTCACACGTCACGTCCACGCAGACTCAAAGACCTCGAAGCCGTGGGTCACCCAGCTGCTCTTTCCTCTGTATTCTATGGCCTCGCGACACTATCAGAATCAAGTAACTGAGGCTCCTCTAACTTCCCAGCTCTCAAAGCCTTGCCCTCCACGTAGAGAGCAAAGTTCTCAGGGGCTGGTGCCCTCTGTCTTCGTTAGAATTCTATGGGCCTTTGATTACTGAAGGAAGATGCAAAGGCCACCAACAAGAAGGCAGAGAGAACCAGGCTGTGTCTCTTCCTACTCAACCCAGACTTACATGCCTTGTTGCATTTCTGGGTCCTCTCTTGCACCCAAGATTCCCGAGTGGCTTTGGCTGCCTAAAGCCCTGAACCCACGAAACTCTGCCAGCTTCTTTCCCTCCATCCCTCGCCGAGGGCCCAGTGGCACTGCTACAGCGGGCTGTGTCCAGCTCCAACTCAGTGTCTTTGGACTCAAGATGACGTCTCCCATCTGATATGAGAGCCAACATTCCTGCCCTGTGGATTCAACCCCTTTTTAAAGGTTCCTACCAAGTTAGTGGTAGCCAATTACAGCTGATCATGCCAGGAATAAAACATCTGACCTGCACACACCCAGCAGATTCCCTGTCCTCCGAGTATGAGCTGGAGCCCAGGGAGTTGGGTAGGTAGGCAACTGCAAGGGGCTAGGAAAGCCATGTTGCCATGACCAGGGAGAAACACAGACAAGGAGGCCCGGCCAGCATGGCTCAGTGGTTGGGCATTGATCTATGAACCAGGAAGTTCCAGTTCGATTCCCGGTCATGGCACTTGCTAGGGTTGCAGGCTAGATCCCCAGTGTGGGACAGGCAGGAGGCAGCTGATCAATGATTCTCTCTCATCATTGATGTTTCTATCTCTCTCTCCCTCTCCCTTCCTCTCTGAAGTCAATAAAATTATATTTTAAAAAAGAAAGTGTGGAGGAGGGGTGCTCTGTTTCTTGCAACCCACCCTCCTGGCTGAGACTGCTGCCCGAGCTGCCTCCTGCAGCGCCCTGTGCCCGACCACCTCCGTGGAGGCTGCTGCCAGCCCAGCGCCCACCTGAGGCGCCAGGACTTCTGCACACTCCTGGTGCTCAGCAGACTGTCATAGGGGCCCACCCGACAAGTCAATCATCTTCAGCCCCCTCCCTGTCTGCTACTGCATGCGGGTTGATGTCCCTCCCAGCATGCCTTGCATCTGAGTTCTTATTGGACCAAGACAGCAAATTCGGGAAGTAACTTCTATCCTTCAATGACTCATAAAATCTAATTCTATTTTTTTTTAAAGAAGTGCATATGTTCCATCGAAAAGAAAACATTTAAAATAGATGTTTTGCTAAGGAGGCTTAACTGCCTGTGCCCACTGGCAGTTGGGAAATTTTGTGAATGCGGCGGCTGACAGCTGCCCCTGGAAAACCCAATCCCCTCCTCCTGTCGCCGCAGCAGGGTGCCCCAGCCCAGCTGGACGCGGGCGGCCTCCGCTCACTGCTGCTCCTGCACGTGGCACATCACCTCTCTTACTCCCGCTTCCCGTGCCCCCTTTAAGGACAGTGACCCCACAAGCAGAGCGAGCAGGGCATCCCAGCCCGGGTTTCTGCAACGGCGGTGCTCACGCTTATCCCTGTGTACGCTAGAGGACAACTCCCTGAGCCCCGTCCACCTGAGGCCGGTTCATCCAGTGAGCGACCTCCAAGCATCCGAGCCCTCGGATGGCTCCTGCGTCTGTCTGGGTGTCCGCGCTTCCACCGTGTGGTGCTTTGAGACACTTTTCAAGGCAAAGACGGTCACCCATGACCCTCCCTAATTCACACCAACGTTTTGATTAGTCTGTGCCTGTCTCTTCCTGGTTTATTTCTCTCTTTCTTTCTTTCTCTCTCTCTCTCTCTCTCTCTCTCTCTCTCTCTCTCTCTCTCTCTCTCTCTCTCTCTCTCTCTCTCTCTCTCTCTCTCTCTCCCTCCCTCCCTCCCTCTCTTTCTTTCTTTCTTTCTTTCTTTCTTCCTCCCTTTTTCCCCCTGGTCCCTTTCTATGTGCACATTCCATTTTCACACATTTAGAATCATCTCTGAAATAGAATGTATCTCCTACATTTTCTGTTAAAGTTGAGTCGTGCACATTTGTCAAAGGTTTCAAATCCAATTGTCTAAGAATACATCTGATGTAACTGCTTTTCTACACAGGTTTTAGGAATTAAATTTGCATCATTTTATGAAGGACAAAAGGCGCTTTGTATATTGGTAGAGTCTTTGTTCTCTTTTATCTATCTTGACCACCTTAAGGTGTGTGTTCTTTAAAAAAATCCTATTAAGATCTTTTATCTTCAAATTCTAAATCTCTGGCAAGACAAACATCACATTTGCAACGTTCCGCCAGATCTGTCATTTTTTAAAGGTAGATGACTCATAAAGGAATTCTGGACCACAAAACACACACCGGCAATCCGCTCGGCCACAGTGGCCTTGGCTGCTCCTCTGGCACCAAGCGGGCGTCCTGTGGGGGCACCACCGCAGTGTCCTGCTGTCGGGAGGACACTTGGCCCCAGACACCCTCACGCCCGCTCCCTCGCCCGCCGAGTCGCTGCTTAAACGCCATCTCCAGCAGGAAGGCCTTCCCTGTCCTCCTACCCAAAGCAGCACCTCCCGTCCCAACCCCGCTGCCCCGGCTGCTCTGCGCTGCTGCCACGGTGGCTGACGGCCTCTCTGTGGGGACAGGGCTTGTCTCTCTAGTTCCCGCTGTCCCCTCACAGTGACGCAGCGGCGTCCTGGACCGTTTACGCCAACAGTAACACCGCTGGCGGCATCCATCAGCATTACCCCTCTGTCCACAGCAGCGCTGGCTGATCTTAGGGACACGGCTCCAGAGACACTGCCTTTCAGCCGGGCTGCCTTTCGGGGGCACCAGGCTGGGGTGCAGAGAAGGTGCAGCTCCAGAGGGTGAGCAGGAGGCAGGCGACCTCCTCGGGCCTTCCCAGCAGGGAGTCGCCATGCGGCTCGCTCGTGTAGATGCTCCTTGCACTTTAAATTGCTCCCTGATCGATCTTTCCAGCAGTGCCACCTCCTGCAGAAGCAGGTCTCCTCACGGTGGGAGTGACGCTTGCAGGGCACGAGGACTGCCGCTTAGCGCTGGTGACCGGAGCCGGCGCATCTCTCGAGGGTCCGCGTCCTCTGTGCAGGTGGGAACAGTCCCCTTGTGAAAATTAGATGTGACCAGGAAAGTGATAATAATTCCTACACCAGAGGGAGAATCCGGAGCGAGGCAGGGGCAGGAGGCCGGTGCCTGAGGGGGGCCCGCGAGGCTTGGGAACCCGCCCCAGGGCCACGCTGCGTGAGCACGGCAGGAGTCCGGGTGCCTCTGCACACCAGTGTGCTTGCCTACCCGGGGCAGGAGCAGCCGCCCAGAGGTGCCGAGGGCAGCGTGGGGACCCCTGCGGGCTGAGCAGGGCCTGGCGCGGCCTGGCACTCACAGGGCCAGCTCTGCTCTTGTCCTTGTCGTCACCACTATGAAGGCCATTCTGGTGGCAGCTCAACACACTGGACTGGCAAAGCTCAGGCCGTCCAGTGGACATGTGCCCGGTGCTGTGTTGAAGGAGAACTACCCAGCACCCCAGGTCATCAATCCTTCCTTGCAACGTGGGGTGACAGTCCCTCTGTCGCAATACTTTGGGGAGCCCAGGAAGAAACCAGTGCTTGAATGGTACACTCCGACGGGAAGCCAGTTCCTCTCTGAGGGATGGAGCACCAGGAGCATCTGCGCAGGCGGGAGAGGGGCAGGGCTCCGGAGGGCACAGGCCCCGCACAGCCGGGCACAGGCGGTGCTGTGTCCCGCCCCAGGGTGTCAGGGGAGTGGACATTGTGATTCACACTCAAAGGCATAGTTAATGCAAAGCCCCTCGGAGCCTGGATGCCTGGGTTCAATCCTGGCCCTGAAGCACCAGCTGTGTGGCCTCAGCCCCCTCACCTGTGCGATGGGATGAGGGCAGGACCCATGCTCCCTCCACGCCGGTGGGATCTGGTCACTGCCCCGGCCTCCAGGCCTCCAGTGTGGGCTCCGGCCATGCAAGACGAGCACCCGCTGCATCACACGCTCTGGCCTCTCTCTGGGTCCAAACCTCTTCCCGGGAGGGCCCCAGGCAGGGCGCAGCCTCTATGCCACGGGGCCCTGCTCTCCCATCCCAGGAAGCACACTGACACGCCGCCCAACAGTCAGGAGTAATTTCCAAGTTAATGTATCATTTTTAAAATAGTCAATTACAAATGAAGACGTTGAACTTCAGCAAATACCCATCACAAACGACTGATTTCTCCCAGTCTCAACACTCGCAGCTGAAACTGAAAACCGCTCCGCGGGCCCAGCCTCTACCTTGAGACAAGGTCTCCGTCCAGTCTATTCACCAGACTGAGCCCCTTTCCCCCGCAGATGCCGCCAGGCAACTTGGGGACCACTGACGGAAAAAGAGAAGCCTGGAAAAGGGACTAGAGCAGCGGTTCTCAACCTTCCTGATGCCGCGACCCTTTAATACAGTTCCTCATGGTGTGGTGACCCCCAATTTCATTGTTACAAATTGAACATCATTAAAGCATAGTGATTAATCACAAAAACAATCTGTAATTATATATGTGTTTTCCAATGGTCTTAGGCGACCCCTGTGAAAGGGTCGTTTGTCCCCCAAAGAGGTCGCGACCCACAGGTTGAGAACCGCTGGACTAGAGGCTTGAGGGTCTAGTCTAGTCCGGTTTCAGCCCACACGTGCATTCCCTGAGGCCTTCACGCCCCGTCTTTGCCAGGTCCCCAGATGAGTGAATTGCTGCTCACTGTATTGTTCTTTGCACTGACTCCCTAACTCGAAAATTTTATTTCAAAAGCAAACATGAGTCACCTTTGGAGCATAATAATGAACCAACCCATAGAAACTGTTAAACAACGGGAACGAATCAAGCATTATCCACGTGAGCTGCACCCTGGGGAAGCAGGCACTAGATGAGGGAATCTGGTGCTTTTTCATTAAAGGATTCAAACTAATCATTGCAGCGGGGGCTCTGGCCTCCCCTCCTTAGGTGTGGAGGCCAAGGTCTAGTTTAAGCAGGGACAAGGCGAAGCGGTCTTGCAGGGATGTCTCTTGCTCTCAGAGTTGGAGTCACAGTCTACAGCAGCTAGAGCACAAATGTCCCCTCTGGGGAGCCACAGCTCTGAGCTCACACCTAGGGGTCCTCCGAGGGCTGTGTCCTCCGGCAACCCCTCGTCCAAGGAGGTCCATGCCACGGGGGGAAGGTACTGGAGCCCCAGGCAAAGGGCCCGGAGGGCTGCCCACCGCCACCTAAGCACAACGCTGGACATCTGCCCGCATCCCCACCTGCTGCTACATGGCATATTGTGAGGCCGAAAGTCCTGCACTTCTGTCCCATGTGGCCTCTCGCTGTGAAAGGCCCGGCTGCACAGGTTACAAAACCCACCAAGCCCATGGGCTGAGTCCCTGCATCTTGGCTGAGGCAGCACCTGCCTCCGGGGAGAGCGTCTCAGGGCCGCCTGAGAAGTTCTCAGCAGCCTCTCTGGGCCCACCTTCCCCCGGCGTCACGGGCAGCACCCAGGTGCCCCTGGGACAGCTTTGGCCTGAACCCACCGAACCGCTGGAGGCGGAGCGCCAGGCCCCGCACGAGTTACCATGGTCTGGAAGCAGGAGTGCAGCTGGGTCAGGAAGGGCGGCTTCCCGGGCAGGGCCAGCACCCGCTTCTCCACCATGGTGCACTCCACGTCGTCGTCCTGGATCACCACGTCCTTCTTCAGGATCTTCACGGCGTAGAGCTCGTCCGTGCCTTTCCGCTCGGAGAGCATGACCTGGGGAGACACAGCAGGGCAGGCTGGGTGGAGGCCGGGCGCCAGGGGAGCGCGTCCGTCACATCTCCCGGCTTTGTCCACGGGCCCCCACTGGCTCTAAACACCCACAGACCTCACACCTGCAGTGGCTCAACCCAACCAACAGACGGTTCCAGAGCAGCGGCACCTAGCGGTCCCTTCGGGATATGGGTCAGCGCCCAGCCACGTGAGGGCAAGTCTGTTTGCCTGTTTGGTTCCCTGGTGTAACCAAGACGCTGGGATAGTACCTGGCACACAGTAGATGTTCGATAAATATTTGTGGAAAGAGGGGATTCCTGATCAAACTAAATATGGGGCTCTTGTTCCCTTATTCACTTAATATTCATTATGAGCCTGTAAGCACGGGGGGTACAGCAGTGAACTAGCAGCAGCATGCTCTGACTTTGTGCTCCAGAGCGGGAGAAAGACTTCAGACCTGATCACAGGACGGTGGGTGTGGTATTCCAGCGCCTCTCCTGTTGTCCTGGGGCCTCGGTCCATGAGCCTGGTCCCAGCCAAGGCAGGTTAGTCACTGGTGTGGCTCATGACACATCAACATTGTCACTGGTCGGGCTGTGCCAGAGGGAGCAGTGACCAGCAGGTCCCATTCCCTAGAAGCCTCTAAGGAAGAACCTTCTGATTGGGCAGTGGACCCACCTGGCCATAGCTGATTGGTAGATGGCTGACCTAAGCTGAGCCAATCAGATTCTCTCCCTAAGAATTTGCAATTAGAAGACTCCAAGTAGTCAGTCCTGGGCCCTGAGCGAACACAGAGCTGCCGACAGCAGTTCATTTCACCACACGCACACGCAAGCAAAGAAGAACGAAACAGACGTGTGAGAAGGTGGAGAATGAGCAAAGACCTCGCTTCCCAGCTCCCGGTCCCAGCCTCTCAGGAGGCTGGGTTGTGTCCCATTAGAAACCTCCCTAGCCCTCCAATAAAACCATCCTTATATTTAAATTAAGTTAGTCTGAGTGCGTTTATGCTTCTTAGAGATCCTATAAGACAAAGTTATTGCTTGAGTAGCTCAGAGTCTTAATGAAAATACAAAGTTCAGGAAGCCCCTTAACACAAGGGCAAGTTCCTTTCTTTCTTTTTTTGTTTACATTTTTATTGATTTAAGTGTGAAAGGGAGAAAAAGAGATAGAAACATAATTGATGAGAAAGAACCATTGATTGGCTGACTCCCGCATGCCCCACACTGGGGGCCCCACACTGGGGATTTTACCCACAACCCAGGCAGGTGCCCCTGCCTGACTGGAAATCAAACAGTGACCTCCTGGTTCATAGGTCGATGCTCTACCACTGAGCCACGCCAGTTGGCTCAAGTTCCTTTCTTTACAAAGAGACCGTGCCTCTGGCCTGTGTCAGAATCCCCGGGGCCCAGCTCCGCACAGCTTCCGGCCCTCCTCCCATCCGAAGGCTCTGGTGTGGCCGGGGCCTGCGCTCTAACCATTGCCCCCTCTCCTTGGGAGTCTAAGCGCCAAGCGGGTTGCTGTGAGGGACTCTGAGGTCCCATCAAAACCGACTCACTCACGGGGGGGTGCGGCGGCATCCCGAAGTAAAACACTCTTGTCTTATCTTCCTACCAGCGTCTCGGCAGTCATTCACGGGAGAAGGGACGTTTCCTTTTTCTTAATATTCTAATCAAGCTTTCCTTTTCTCTTTGTATTAAAGTATAGTTGGCCCACAGCACTTTAGTTTCAGGTGTACCACCCAGTGGTCCCCCATAAGTCTAGCGCCCATCGGTCAGCACACAAAGTTATTAGGGACTACTAGCTGTTCCCTGTGCTTTCTCTAGAGTCCTGTGATTATCCCATATAATAAAAGGGTAAAATGCAAATCGACCGAACGGCAGAAGGACCAGTTTCTATGACTCGCACTGATCACTAAGGGGCAGATGCTCAGCACAGGAGCTGCCCCCTGGTGGTCAGTGAGCTCCCACAGGGGGCGGGCCGCTCAGCCACAAGCCAGGCTGATGGCTGGGGAGAGCAGCAGCGGTGGCAGGAGCCTCTCCGGCCTCTGCAGTAGCACTAAGGGTGTCTGACTGTGGCTTAGGCCCACTCTGAGGAACCTTCCCCTCCTCCCCCCAGTGCATGAATGTCGTGCACCAGGCCTCTAGTTTATAACTGGAAGTTTATGCCTCTTATTCGCCTTCAACTTTTTCAAAGAAGCTGCCATCCTACAGGAATATTGCTCAATAAAAACAACACATGTGTCCCCACCCAACCAGTGCACGTGGCCCCAGGTGGGTTCCAAGGCAACAGCTTCTGTCTGTTTCTCTTGGGCGCCTGCCTCTGGAGCCCTGAGGTCACTGTGCTGGTGAGGCCACAGAATGAGGCCACGCAGAAAGGCCCTGCGAGAGGCCATGCAGAGCCCGGTGCCCAGGTGGCTCTTCCAGATATGTCAGCCCCAGCTGTCCCAGCTCTGGCCACAGAGGACAGACCCCCGAGCCAGACCCATCAGCGAGCACCCCAATTCCCTGACCCCCAGGGGCTACGAGAGATGAGAGATGATTGCTGTTGGTTTAAACCTCTGAGTTCTGGGTGACTTGTTAATGCAGCGATAGACAGCTGAGGGGAGGGGACTAGCCTGGCGCCATGAAGATAACCTCCCCAGGCCTTACGCACTCTGTGCGCCACCTCCATTAATCCCCGCGAATGTGGAGCGTGGGCACCGCTCCTGCCCCTGCTTTAGAGGGGAGTTAGGTGACTTGTCTGCTAGGAAAGGCTCTTGCTGTGTCACCTGTGGCCTAAGTCATGCTCAACCACACCCCTTCTCACTCCCCGCGGCCCAGGTTCCAGTTCTGTGCTGTGAGGCTGCCGCCTGCAGGTTATTGCTGGGCCCCCTTTTCCCTCCCACCCGCCTGCTCAGACTGGGACCCTGGGGACTGATTCACAGCCGCAGAGGGAGTCACTGCCTTTCCCCGCTCACACCACGCGCTCGTCGCGATGAGCTGAGCTCGGTGGCGTGCCCGTGACAGGACGGACATGGCCCTGGTTCCTCGCAGTAAGAGGCTTGAGAAGCCCTGCCCTCGCTCCTGGGCCCTGAGCATCAGCAGGGAGAACAGCGGGAGGCAGCCGGCGCTCCGGCCCCGACGGCATGCGTTCCTTTAGGTGGAAGGGGCCGTGGATTAATGGTCAGGAGCTTCCACTTCAGTCAATTGCAACAGGGCGGGGGGAGGGGGGCTGTTTGTTCGCTGTCCTTCCTCTGCCGGTGGCATTCCAACCAGAGGAAAGGATGTGCACAGTGCCGTTCTTATCAAACCCAAGCCACACCTGCTACCCACGCATCTTCTGGGGAGACGTGAAGACAGCAGGCCTCCAGCGACCGCAGGGAACGGAGGGGGGAGCGCAGGGCGTCTGGCTGCAGAGCAGATGATGAGTGAGCCAGGGATCCTGGCTCCTGGCCCCGGCCCAGGCTCCCAGTGGTTGGCACGGACTCCAGACGAGAAGACCTGGTACCTGTCAAGTTCTCCCACGTGCTAGCGCTGGACCTTGGAAGGTCATGTGACTTGCTGGGCCTTGATTTCCTCATCTGTGCAGCAGGGAGGCCCACGACACTCAGCTGTGGGTGGTGCTGAGGGGACTTGGTGGGGTAAGGTGTGTGCGGCGCTGGAGTGAGGAGTGCTAATGGCCGGCGGTTATACTGGCTTCCGTGGCTTCGCAGCAAAGACCAGAAACTGTGGCCTGAAGCAACAGGAATTTGCTCTCAGTCTGGAGACCAGAAGTGTGGGATGGGGGTGCGGGGCTGTTTCCAGAGGCTCAGAGGCAGAGCCTGCCCAGCCTCTCCAGCACCACGTTGGCCAGCAACCTGGGTGCTCCTTGCCTGGTTCCGTCGTTCCAGCCCGTCTGTCTCCACACGGTGGTCCTGCCTGGGTCTCCGTGTCATGCCCAAATGGCCTCTTAAAAATCACCAGTCACTGGCCTGGGCCACCCTAATCCAGCGTGTGCTCGTCTTAGCTTGCCTGCACTTGCCAAGACACCGAGTCCACACAAGGTCGGGCACAGGCACCGGCCCTTGGGACCCAAGCACGGTCGGGGGAGGCCGTTTGCCCACCGCAGTGCCATCATCAGCCTCGTTCACCAGCACCAATTTCCGGTTCTCAGCAGGCGAAGGAGTGCCCTGAGGGAGCTGTGTGTCCACTGGCTTACTGAGGGGGCCAGGCAGGGACAGGCAGGGACCACGGACTCACTGCGCACTTCCCCATGTCAACAGCCGCCCTCAGTTCTCTTACATCAGCACGTGTGGTCAGCTCTACATTCAAAAATACCCACTCTCGTTCCGGGCGAGGTGCCAGGACCTCCGGCCTGCTGTCCACAGCACCCCTGCCTAGTTCTGCCTGCCCATCCTCAGCCCGCTCTCCTGCCGGCAGGACGCCCCCCCCGCAACATGACATGCCTGCAGTCCGCCCCCTGCGCCCTCCTGAAAGAGGTCCCCCCGACACCTTTTCTGAAGCTGCAGCCCTCTGCCGCTCCCCATGCTCTCCCTCTGCTGTGTTCTTCTTCACCGTACTTGCCACACCTGGCCCTCTACTAACCTATTTTATTTCCTTCCTGGAACGAACCTCCATGAGGGTAGCTATTTTGTTTGCATCGTTCACTCTTATCTCCCCAACATCCAGCACATAGTAGGCACTCAATGAATATGTGTTGAATGAATGAATAAGCATATTTGAGTGGAGGAAGCAGTTAAAAAACAAACAAGCCCCTAGATGTTGGTCACTAAAGATCTTCAGCATAGTTTAGCACATGCGACTATATTCAACCCACATTTCACAGGAATTGGAGGTAGCATTCAAGGTTATATACACAAACGAGGATTCTACGCTGTGTAAATTATACCTTGATAAAGCTGGTTAAAAAGCATGACATAACAGCCTTGGCTGTTGTTGCTAAGTGGTTAGAGTGCTGGCCCCTGCACCGAAGAGTCACAGGTTTGATTCCCAGTCAAAGCATTTGCTTGGGTTGCAAGTTTGGTCCCTGGCCTGGTCTCAGGGTGCTCGGGAGGCAACCAATCAACATGTCTCTCACACATCGATGTTTCTCTCTCTCTCTCCTGCTTCTCTCCTCCCCATTCTCTCTTCCCCCACCCCTCCACCCTTCCCTTCCATTCCCTCTAAAATGGAAAAAATATCCTTGGGTGAGGATTAACAAAAAATATAATAAATTATTACATAGCTGTGCTGATTACATAGTGTGTATATCTATTTGTGTATGCATGTGTGCAACTCCACTGTATATACAGGGGTGGGCAAAAGTAGGTTTATAGTTGTATGTGAAGGCTTATTGTTGTATTATTATTATACTATTTATTATTAACCTACTTTTGCCTACCCTTGTATATTATAAATCTTATGTGTGTGTACTCTCAGCTTTCTAGAAGCCGAAGGCACCAGAGATACATGAACAGAACGAAGTTCCTGTTTTCTATAAGGAAATAATTTCTTAGGAGAAACACAAGCTTTCCCTAGAATGTAGGTCTACATGAAATATCTGTGGTGTTGCCGTGGCTGATGTTCTCAGTCGAGGGCCTACCTCAGGGGAGGAGGAGGAGAAGGAAGAGGAGGGGGGGCGGGAGGAGGGGAAAGAGGAAGGGGAGGAGGAGAGGGAGGAGGAGGGGGAGGAGACCCAACCACCTAGCCATGAGGGCCTGCAAACTACCAACACAGGGACTGGGAAGGATCTTAACTGATAAACTCAGACGGTGCATCTGAGAGACAGACAGGCAGGCAGGCAGGCAGGCAGTCGGGGACCATCAGGCCCCGAGACACTAACTTAGCAGAAGAGGATCCGTGAGGTGCCATGAGCTGAGATGGGCATGGAGAGAGAAGCTAAAGCCAGGTGTGTCGGCTGTGGGCCTTCAGGGGACACCCCCCCCCCCAAGCCTCTCACACTAGGGAGCGCCTTGTGGGCAAGGCTGGTGCAGGGCTGGGGGCTGACCCACTGCCAGGCCTGTCCCCCCTCTACTTCAGGGTTCCACCTCTTTGAGGGACCCTGCTCTGGACCCAGTTCCTGCTTAGGTGCCACCCAGTCCCTTGGAAGACCTGTCTGGGGTACTTTGGAGAGCTCAGTGCTGCGCTTGGCAGGGGCAGTGCCCCCAACCCACCCCACCCCCATCCCTCCCAGACAGGCCGTGCTGCTCACGCCCCTGAGCCATGTTCCTCCAGCTGCACCTCGGAATCCCAGGAGGTCTGACGGCGGGGCCTGTGCACTCCACACCTTCCATCAGAACTCTGAGTACAGGGCCTTCCTGCCAGCCAGGCCCCTGGAGGCTGGTGGTGAGCTGGCAAGAGGCCCCCAGCATGGCGCTGAACCAGGGGAGAGAGCACTGGGCGACACCGTCCGCCTGCGCAGCCAGGGACGGCCACCCTCCGGAGTGGATCTTGAGAGAATTTGGGTGCAGTGGTTACAAAATGAAGGTTAGCTTCGGCCCCCTCCCTTGGCAGGTATCCTGACAAGCTATTCGAAGTAAGACTGAGATTATGACGTTCACAGAGTGATCAGCTGGAAATTTATATCTAATCAGAATCATAAAATCGTAGTAGGAACAAGTTCTGCTCTGGAATCATGAGTTCACATCCTAACTCTGTCATGTGCTTGCTGTGTGATCTTGGGCAAGTTGCTCAACCTCTCTGAGTCTCAGTGCCCTTGTCCTTACAGGGCATAACAATTGTTCCTCCCGGTGTGAGCAAGTGACATAATGCAGGCACAGCAGGTGCCCGGCACACAGCAAGCCCCACTGTTACAGTGCGAGCATAATTATGGGGATTAAGAGGGACGTTCCTACTCCTTCTGTGGAATGACAGACAGGGGGCCAGAGCACAGACCAACGTTCCTGGGCAATCTGTCTCCGCAGGCCCTTAGGCAGAGCCCGGAGCGAGAGGAAGGCCATCCTGTTTGCCCAGAGGCGGGCTGGGCAGGAGCCTCCCAGAGGGGCCAGTGGGCTCCGCGGGGCTGCATGCCCGGCACAGACAGGACTTCCCTGTGGAATCAGCAAACCACCCGTCAACTTCTAAAATTCCAAATGGGGAGGGGCTGAGTGGCTTCCAGGCCCCACGGACTCGTCTTTCTGGCATGGAGACTTGCCAGAGCCCTTCTTCAGACCAAGCAGAGGTGAGGGGTGGCCTACGCCACCCACCCGAGAAACAGAGGCCTGGCACGAGGGCAGGGATCTTGTAGCAGCTGGACGTGGGGTGAGATGCAGGCACAAGCCCGTTAGCTCACAGGGCATGTGGAGAGCTTGACACATAGACAGAGCTCAGTGCACTGCTTGTCACAGCTGGTGAGGCCTGCGCCTCCGCGGCTTTCCCAGCATGCAACGCTCCCCTTCATGAAGGGACCTCACACGGTAGTCATTTTTATCTGGGTTCTCTTGAAGACCCTAATTTCAATTCTCCGAAGTGCACCTTACCATTCAACTCCGGGTCAGATTTCCTCAGCATGTCTACCCGCACATACATGTCACACTAATCGAACAGGAAGTCGTGGGGTTTGGGGAGTCGAATGCACCTGCCTCTAGCAGCAAACAAATGAGCAGCCTAGAAACGACTTCTGGCTTCTAATGGCGCGTTGGAGCAGCCACTGGGCAGACTGGCTAATTGAAGAAGCACTCCAGGAAAAATTGAGAAGTGGGAGAGCGGGGAGAGATGCTAACGGGGAGTTAATAGCGTGGATCTGGGCAGGGCTGAACTGCTGCGTGGACGCGATTTCAAGTTGACTAGACAAAGCTGAGAGCAGCTGCAGCGATGCTCAGAGCACACGCGTGGTCATTTCGTGATTGATTATGTAAGGTTTTCTATACTTAAAATAAAAACTCTTTACATGGTTACATACTGCCTGCCTCCAACTACCTGACATTCTGGGAAAGGAAAACCATGGAGACAGTGAAAAGCTCGGTGGTTGCTAGGGGGTAGGGGTGGAGGAGTGACTAGGCAGAGCGCAGAGGACGGGGGCACTGGAGAGGCTCTGCTGACACCACAGGGGGACCAGGTCTTACACAGCTGCCCAAGCACAGGATGTGCGTCATCAGCGGCAACCGAGGCGCACGTGGACTCTGGGCGATAGCGAGGTCAGGGTAGGGCCATCGTTGCCATGAATGCACCGCTCCGGTGCGGGTGCTGATGGGGGGGGCATGGGTCTGTGCGACAGACAAACAGTTTTCAGGCCAGAAGCCAGGCTGACAGGTGACACGCTTTAAATCCTTTAAGTGATGCCATGTCACCTTGGATGTCATCAGGCTGAAGTTTTGCCGCTGGCAGAGCAGGCCCAGGGAAGTGTGAAGCATGGAGGTGCTTTGGCCTCCATCCTGCTCTCAGGACTTGCTATTGTGAAGTAAATGTCACTGCACCCCCCGCCCACCCCCCAAATGACTCACAGCGACTGGGAGGGAGGAGCGGGCAGGAGAGCTAAGCCTGGAAGGAGCCTTTGTGCTTCACTGGGAAGTCCCGTTGGCTTTAAGAGAAGCGTTTCACTGTCGATT
Organism: Myotis davidii; assembly: GCF_000327345.1. Taxonomy (NCBI): domain Eukaryota; kingdom Metazoa; phylum Chordata; class Mammalia; order Chiroptera; family Vespertilionidae; genus Myotis; species Myotis davidii. The sequence continues at coordinate 941,226 of NW_006283437.1, forward strand.
GGGAAACGCAAAAGGACGACCGTTTAAAACTCTGGCTGCATCACTCCAGCCACTGGTGCCAGGGAACTGACAGCACAGGGCCGAGAGGTACCAATTCCAGGTACGGAAGGGTCCTTGTGAGCTCAAATCAATGCGCTGGCATGTGTGTCTAGTCCAGTGGTCGGCAAACTGCGGCTCACGAGCCACATGCGGCTCTTTGGCCCCTTGAGTGTGGCTCTTCCACAAAATACCACGTGCGGGCGCGCATGTACAGTGCGATTGAAACTTCGTGTACCATGCGCAGTAAGTCGGTATTTTGTGGAAGAGCCACACTCAAGGGGCCAAAGAGCCGCATGTGGCTTGCAAGCCGCAGTTTGCCGACCACTGGTCTAGTCAATTGTCTTTGAATCATATGCTAGATTACACAAAAGTAGATGGTTAAAATGAAAACAGATTTAAGTTCACCATTTAAGTGAACTTAAATGGTCCCCGGGAAAACAGACCTAACTGATGCCTTTCATGGAAAGAAAATGCAGTGAAACATGTACGGCCCGCCCCTCGTTCATTTCAACAAAGAGCTGCACGCAGGAAGCCCGTCGCCGCAATCTGCCCTGCCCTGGGCATTGCCCCGTGCGCCACGGCTCCTTGCGCCCTGCGCCTGCGGGTGCAGTGGGGGTGCGGGCACGGGCTGAGTGCAGTGAGCTGTGCGGCCTTGGCTTTCGGGCAGGAGCCAGGCTGTGGGGTGTGAGCCGCACCCCCTCTGCAGGGCTCCAGTTCCACCCTCTGCTCTCCCAGCTCCTCACGGAAAGTGGAGACTACAGCCCCCCGTTCTGGCCCCAGGTCATTGTGAAGACTCGATGAACAGTGCATGTGAAACAATAAGACACATCCTCAGAGCTCAAACCCCATCACCATCCTGCAATGGTTTCAGGGAGGTCGGTTCATGATGGGAAGCAGACAGCGTAAGGGGAGCTGCAACAAGCGAGGGCCTGTTTATGCACCTTAACCATCTATGTCTGCACGTCCAACATAAGTGCACAGGGTGGGCCGCCGTAACCTACAGGCTGTTTTAGGTGATGGCCATGCTGCTGGGGGCCAGGAACGCATCGCAGCAGAGCTGTGAGCCTCTGGACCAGCTGAGGAGGATGTAGGTGCGGTGGATGCATGGAGGGCGGTGGGACCTGCAGCTCAGGAAGGGGACCAGTGGCCATGAATGACCCCCTGAGACAGTTCCCTGTTAACAGTGCCAGCTGCCCTTCAGTGAAAGGACCAGGTTTAACTTCGGATTGTTTTTCCCAAAGAGCCAGGCAACGTTAAAGAACATGCAGACTTCGACTCCCGTGTTTTCCCCCTTTTCTCAGGAAGCTGAGCGTTCCACACCCGCTTTCCAGTCCTCGGTCAGCCTTCCTCAGGCTGGTTGCAAAGTGCGCTCCCCCTTGGCCAATTGAACCACGTGGATCCCTGAGCCACAGCTTCTCTCTCCTGGGACTTAAACTCTAGGAATAGGTGTTCTCAGCCTGGGGGTGAGACGCTGAGAACAGAGCAGCAGACGCTGAGGGAGGTGGTGGGAGGCAGGGCCCAGAAGCAGGGTGACAGGCGGGGGCCAGGACAGACCATGGCAGTGGGGCTTCCGGAAGCCCTCGCCTTCTCACAGCACGCCCTGCCCTGCCTTTGGCGCCGGGAGACACACAGAAGCATGCCCCGTCTTCCCAGTGAATCCCCTGTCCTCACTCCCACTCGGCGGCTGCTTCCTGCAGGACAGGGGGCTGGAAGCCCGCCAGGCACCTCCCTTTCTCTATTGTGGTTGTCTTTGTTGGGGAAAGGGACCCTTGTACGTTCTTCTCTGTCACTTACTGTGAGCTCAGGAGCGAAGGCGGCAGAAGAGCCGAGCCAGCCCCTGCACGGGAAGGGCCTGAAGAACTGGGAGAGTGAGAGGACCTCCCAGGATTTGGGGAGATGAGTTGGCAAAAATGCACAGCAATCAGAGTCGCATGTGAAAGGCTGGGGGCTGGGAGGAGGGTGCTGTAATTGGGATGGAGCCAAAGAGAAGGCGGGAAGCCAGAGCAGACAGCAAATGTGAACTGGTTCTCTGGGAGGGTCAAGCGGCAGCAGCAAAGGCTGCCAGCTGTCTGGAGCCTGTGATCCAGGAGCTCCCGTGGGGCAGGCAGGCGCGCAGCAGGTGATACAGGGACAGGCTTGTCTGCAGGGTTATAACCGCGCCCGGTGCGTGCCTGCACCCAGTGCCTGCACCTGAGCCGTGCATCCACCCGCCGATGAGACTGAAAGGAGGGCGACCCCACCGCAGGAGCGCCAAGACTCGAGAAGAGGCCTTACAGTCAGGAACCACCCTGACTGTAATCTACCCCGGCGATTTCTTCCTGTCCTGCTTCAGTGCTGCTTGGTTCCAGCAGGAGACGCTGCTACCGGGGCCTGGAGCCCTGGATGCCCTCTGTGCCCGCCCAAAGCTCACACGCGTGACCAGGGCCTTTCGGGAAACGAGCGTGGAGGTTGCTGAGGACGTGCTGTTGGGGAGCTGGTGCCAGCCACCAAGGCCAACTTCAGGAGACACGCTGCGCAGCGTGCGGAAGGCACGGCCCTATTTAAGGGCTCATGGGAGGGTCTTCATTTCTTTCAAATCACAGGAAACCAACGAACTTTTAGGCTGAAGAAAGGCTTTAGGATGTAACAGAAACAACACACGTTCCACGTTCCCAAGTGGGAGGAGGTGCCCATGTCACTGTGCAAGATTCTGAAGCTCCTCCCAAAGGAAGCTCGAAGGGCGGGGGGATGGGGGGGGTGAGCGCCCCGAAGCGGAGAGAGCGCTGTGGTGATGGGAAGAGGCAACTGGAATCCCAAAACTTCGTTTCAAATCCGGGTCCTGTCTCCTCCCAGCTGTGTGGCCTTGGGGAGGTCACACAACCTCTCCGACTCACAATTCCTTTCTTTTTTTAATTAAAAAAAATATTTTTATTGATTTCAGAGAAGAAGGGAGAGCAAGAGAGCGATAGAAATATCAATGATGAGAGAAAATCATCGATTGGCTGCCTCCTGCACGCCCCCTACTGGGGATTGAGCCTGCAACCTGGGCATGTGACCTGACCAGGAATTGAACTGTGACCTCCTGGTTCATAGGTCGACGCTCAACCACTGAGCCGTGCCGGCTGGGCTGACTCCCAATTTCCATAGAGATATAACAGGTCAATATCAGCAACTGCCGGGCAGGGCTGTGGTGAGAATTAACATGATGTCATGCATATGAGTCCATAGCATGGTCCCTGGCAATTAGTAGGAGCTCAGTAAGAGTTGGGGAGATGGATGGGGGTCATGGAATGGGAATCGGGTTGAGGGCTAGAAGAAATGGAGGTGGGGGCTGAATAGAAAAGACTTGGAGGATCCCATGAGCTGACGCCTCAGAGAAGGCGAGAGGGCAGCAGCCAGGGGAGTGAAGCCCATTCTCCTGGGCCCTCTCGGGAACCACTGCCGATGGTGCAGTTCCAGTGCGCGTCCCACACAGATGGTGGACAGGCCCAGAGGGATGCGGGAAGAGCAGAAACCTGAGCGTCCGTCAGCATACGGGCATGCAGCTAGTCTGATGGCAGAGGCGCAGAGAAACACCAAGGCGTCCATACTGCTTTCCATGCGGAGGGAAACAGAGGGGAGAGTGAGAAAACGAGGAGGGAGAGTGGCTAACCTCCCCACGTATGTCTGTGGCACAGAGAAGGGACCTCGGTGTAGAGTAGAAATGCAAGAGTTAAGTGTCTGCAATCAAGAACCCAAGATCGCACTTATCTAGACCAAACCTGGTCAGTTAAGTGCCACTAACTAGCTGTGTGGTGTTAGCAAGTTATTGCCACTTTCTGCGTCTCCTTTCTCATCTGTGAAGTGGGGATGACAGTCCTGCACTACAGCGTAAGTGTGAGCCAGTGCATTAGAGCACTTAGCAGAGCCTGACACACAGAGAGGGCTCAGAGCGCCAGGGGTGCCGTCACCATCTTCGCCGTCGCCATCGCCATCGCCACACCACCATAGCATATGTTCTGTGAGGACAGATATTTTGTCTCTTTTGTTCACAGCCATGTCCTTTGCCCCTAGAAGAGTGCCTGGCACATAGTAGATGCTCAGCAAATACTTCTTAATGATGCCTGTCAGAGAGCAGTTATTAGAAAAGTGATGACGTCCCCCTGGAACAGGGTGTGGGGTCCAACCTGAGCCCCAGTTCCTTTCCCTCACGCCTGCCCTCTGCTGCCAAATTGTCATTGTGAGTGTAAGATCTTAAGACAGTTTTCCATATAACGTGGTACCTGCACCATGAGCAAAATCACTTTTCTTTTAATAAATTCTCTTAAAACACACTAAAATCCTATATAATAAAAGCTTAATATGCTAAGTGTCCAATCGTCTGATCATCCATTCAACCAATCAAAGCATAATATGCTAATGATATGCTAAGGCTACTCAACCGCTCACTATGACATGCACTGACCACCAGGAGGCAGATGCTCTGACCAGTAGGTTAGCTTGCTGCTGGGGTCCGGCTGATTGGAACTGAGATGGGCCGGACATGCCCTGGTGCCCTCCTGTGGTCCCTCCCCGGCCCCAATCATGCACCAGTGGGGTCCCTCAGCCTGGCCTGTGCCCTCTTGCAATCCGGACTGAGGGGAGACCCCCCCCCAAGTGCACAAATTTCGTGCACCAGGCCTCTAATAAATATACAACAGGCAGATCAAGCCTGTGGTTTCACCAATATTACTGCTATTAATGCTAAGAACAAGAAAAGGAGGTCAGCCCTGGCCAGTGGCTCAGTTGGTTGGGGCATTGTCCCATACACTGAAAGGGTTGAGGGTTCAATTCCCAGTCAGGGCACATACCTAGGTTTTGGCTTCAATCCCTGATCAGGGCATGTACAGGAGGCAACGGATCAATGTTTCTCTCTCACATCAATGCCTCTCTCTCTCTCTCCCTCCCCCCCACCCCAAACTCAATAAAAACATATTCTTGGGTGAGTGTTTAAAAAAAGGAAAAGGAAGTTAGAAACATCAACTTAAAGAAAATATTTAAGGTAGTAGAAAGGAGGTATGTATACGGCAAACAGTAAACAGGTGCATGAATAACAATATTTAGGAAACTTGGCCAAGGCGCTACTCATCTCTGTTGCCCGTGTGAATTATTAGCAGGAGTTGGATCAGCACCTTGGAGAGCACACGTGCTGGGTCTGGGAGGGACCCCAGCTGCATCCCCATCCCCCGTGGCCTCCTTAGTGACAGTCGGGCCCTCAAGCGCTAACTGAGAAGGCTAGGGTTTTGTTTTCACCTCTCAAGTTCTGATTTTAGTGCTGCTTAGATGCATATAGAGCAGTGGTTCTCAACCTGGGCTGCACATTAGAATCACCTGGGAATCTTTTTAAAATCCTGATTTCTGGCCCTCATCCTCTGGAAATTCTGTTTCTTTGTGACTAATGTTGTGACCTCACCCCATAACAAAGAAACAGAATTTCCGGAGGATGAGGCCCAGAAATCAGGATTTTGAAAAGATTCCCAGGTGATTCTCATGTGCAGCCAAGGTTGAGAGCCACTGATATAGGGTAACAGACCTGGATGGGACTTTTTGAAATGATCAATGTAATATGTGAGCCCCAACTTCTAAAGGCTCTCCACTTTTTTCTTTTCCTTTCATACACTAACTTCCTATTTGGTTTACCCCCAGCTTATGCTGTGCTTCAGGAAAAGCAGCACTAACACCTGGAACGTCCCATGATTTGAACCAAGGACATGTCACTGGGAGGAGGAGCTTGAAGTCTTGTGCGTGTGGGTGTGATAGATTGGGAGTTTTAAAGGGGAAAGCAGAAGGTCTCTTGTGTCCCCAAGAAAAACTCCAACAGCAGCTGAAAAGCAGAGAGTGTAGCTGAGAGATTAGCTTTCCACCAAAATTGTTCTCCCGGCCTCCCTTGCATGAGGGAAGGCCATGCGACTAAGTTCTCTCTAACAGTGGGTGGGCAGAAGCGAAGGGTACCATTTCCAAACTAAGACTTTTCGGAAGCAGCTTGAGCCTCCTCCATACTCTCTTTCCCCTCTGCCCCTGAATGTAGACAGAACAAGACCTTAGGAATTGATGGAGCCACATGAGATGGAAGGAACCTGGATCCCTTAACCACTACATGGAGGATGTGGGCGAGGACAGAAACACCCATCTGGTACTGCTGCATGAGTGAAAAGGAAGCTTCCATGGTGTCTGAGACAGTACACT
>NW_006283437.1:947578-953075 GCF_000327345.1 Myotis davidii
AGGGTTGGGGGGCGGTCCCACAGTTGAATTCACCCTGGCTAACAAAGGAGCCTAGTGCCCTGGCCACACCCAGATCAACAGCCTGGCTGGGGGTCTGACCAGGAAGAGGAGGCCTTCTGAGCTCCATGTGCTGTGCCCGGTCTGTGCCCTTTGCCCGTCCTCCAGATATGGCTCGAGTCCCTTTGGCCTGGAAGCCTTCTCCCCTTCAGCAAGGCCACCCCCACTCCACAGGCACTCATGGTGCATCTGACTCAGTGGCACATCGCATCTGTGATTTTTTAGATTAATATGGACATCCCCACAGGGTTTCGAAGTACATGTTTTTCAAAACTCATAGGCCGCTATACTTATTTGTGTCCTTCGTTGTATGTAAATTTTCCCTTAAAGTAGTTAAAAACAAATATTGAATTCTGGTTCAATGATATGCATGCTGAAGAGTTTAGGGGCACAGTGTGCAAACAGCTGCAACTTGCTTTGAAATGCATGAAAACGTAGGGGACTGCACTGCCCTGCAGTTCTCTCCCCTTTAAGGGGTGTGATCGATCTGCAAAATGGGAAACTCGGGCATCTAAATGTAAGACCACGGTTGGCAAACTAGGGCGGCAAAGGATGACTACTTGTTTTGAAGGATCACAGAGGTCTGTTATCCTAGTTGCTTTCATGACATACTGTTGTCATTTATTTGATGCCATATCCCGAGTCTGAAACTGAACTTTCAATCATTATAACAGTTTCCATAGAAACATATCATCTATACTTGCTCGCTCCCTCACTGCTCCCCAGTGGCCCGCTCTCCCACCTCTCCACCCCCCCACCCCCCAGCCCTAACCCTTCCCACGAGGCCCTCTGGAGCTTCCGTTCCTCAATAAAAAACTCTCCAACCTACACTGTTAACTCTGGAGGTAACAAGGCCAGGAATAAAAATGCACATTTATGTTTGCTAAATTAACATGGAGACACTGGAAAGATGCAAATGAAATGAACCAAAGTGTTAACCTACGGAGGGCAGTAGCCGGGAGGGGCCACGAAAAGATGTGAACTTGGGTGGGAGCAAGACTTCGAAAAATGTACCCTTTAAATATAATTTTAATGAGGAACCAGGGATGTCGTGCTTGCTAAAAATATAATTTTAAAAAATTTCCAACAGCCTCAGCCTATTAGAACTCTTCATTTAGGCCACTTTCTTCCATGTCATCATGGAAACCGCCCCAACTTTGGATCTAAATGCCTCTGTTCTTAGCATCTTAAATCTCTTGACCTCATCCATTTGTTTTCATCCCAGGCCTCCAAACTACTTCTTTCTCACCAGGATACAACGTTCCTCCTGCTCTGACTTCCTCCCAGCCCGGTCTAGACACTGTCTGCATTCATCTATTCGCTCTGCTTTCGCTGAGAACGTGCTGGAAGTGGGCATCCCTCGTCCCAGAATCCTTACCTCCCTTATTACTGTGAACTCCACCCACCATCCACGTCTCCACATCTAGGCTGCTCAGAGCTGCTGGCAAAGGGCATGCAGTGGGGTGGATCACTGCCATTACCAACTTCTTACCGGGTACGTGGGACTGCTCAGCAACCCTACTGCGTGCTCCTGCTCCCAACGCCCATCAGCAACCCTACTGCGTGCTCCTGCTCCCAACGCCCATCAGCAACCCTACTGTGTGCTCCTGCTCCCAACGCCCATCAGCAACCCTACTGCGTGCTCCTGCTCTCAACGCCCATCAGCAACCCTACTGCGTGCTCCTGCTCTCAACGCCCATCCCACGAGAGGCTGTTCCCACGTGGGCCAGATCCCCAACCCATCTCAGCAGATGATCTGGGCCCCATAGAGAAAATCTAGTATTCAGTCTCAGCCCTGACTCAACTCAATCCACAGGCACTGGGAGTACAGTGCTGAACACGGCAGAGAAGGTCCCTGCTCTCGTGCAGGTCAGATCTTAGGAGGAGAAGAACAAAAAACCAATACAAGCAAGAAAAGTATCACCGGTGATGGGTGCTGCGAGAGTTAAATATAGTGAAGGATGAATGAGCGGCTCTCTGAGGAGGTGGTCTGGGAAGGCTTCCCGAAAGAGATGACCTCTAAGTCGCGTTGGGAATGACGAGAGGGAGCCAGCCACGTACCACAAACCCTCCAACGCAGAAGGAGCTTTGTCTGTTTCACATCCCAGGAACCACCGAGCAGAGTGGGTGGCGGGAGCAAGAAAAGGAAGTTGTTGGGTGGGGTTTATATCAAGGGTCATAATTAAGAATGATGTAAGCCAGCCCGGCTGGTGTGGCTCAGTGGTTGGACCAGGAGGTCACGGTTACAAGCCCAGTCGGGGCACATGCCTGGGTTTTGGATTCGATCCCCAATGTGGGGTATGCAAGAGGCAGCCAGTCATTGGTTCTCTCTCATCATTGATGTTTCTATCTCTTTCTCCCTCTCCCTTCCTCTCTGAAATCAATAAAAATGTTTTACAAAAAAAAAATGATGTAAGCCATGACACAGTATAGAATCTATTCTAATTGTGAAGAGGTGTCATTGGAGTGTTGCAAGCAGGGGAGTGCCTTGACCTAATGTAGTGTTTTAAGAATGACGATGGCTGCTACGAGGAAGGGGTGTTACTATAGCTGGCGGGTGAGCGGGAAAGCAGCGAGGAGCTTCTGCAGCAGTCCAGTGGTGTACGCGGTTAGCGTAGGTCGCATGGGGAGCGTGGAGAGAAGTGTCAGTGCACGACGTGCTCTGGGGAAGCAGGTGCTGGGACTCACCAGCTGACTCACAGCTGGGGTACAAGCAGGGTGAGGGCAACTCCAGGATAACTCATATCTTTACTAAGCTACAGAGATGGGAAAGAAACTTGTATTCTTTGCACACCCGAGTTCATGGTATGAGATTTATACTAGACATATCTGCGGCACACAAAGGGCTTAAAAGGCTCAATGCAACACTAAACAAGTCAGGAATACTTATAATACCATCTCAGGTTCAGTAAAACAGTCTCTCCAGGCATCTATAAAAGCATCCAGAACCACTCTACGAGGCCCAGGGTCATCCTTCAACTGTGCTGCTATGTGAAAGGCACTGTCTCCATTCTTGGCTGCAAGAGTGATCTTTTCCAAAAGGCAAATCTGATTGTGTCACTTCTCTGCTTAAAATCTTTCAGAGGCTCCCCACTGCACTGTGAGTAAAATCCAAACTCCCCACCACAGCTCATAAGGCTATGCATGACGAGGCCCTGCCCATTTCTTCAACCTCACATCCTACTACCTCCCTCATTCATGACATTTTGGCCCCAACTCCTGATGGTACCTAAAATGTACCAAGCCCTCCCTACCCCAGGACCTTTGCACATGCTGTTTTCTCCTAGCTCTTTGAATGTTTAGCTTGCTCATTCTCATCCTCAGGTCTCAGTTTGTATGTCACCTTCTCAGATAAATGTGTTCACCTTTTTAGTAATTTTTTTCTGGAGCAGGTACAACCATCAAACCACACTGTACCTTGCCAAAGCTGCCTTTCCCAAGCACCATCAGGAAGTTAAAATCGCTCAGCTTCATCCGGTCCCTGTTCCCATTGTTGTCAAATTTGGCTATGGTGTTGGTAGTTTTTTCTTCTGGAGTCTTGGGAGTCTGACCGATCTTGGCCCTCTGGAGGGGGAAACACAAGACACATCATTAAAAAGCCAAGTCATAAGCCAGAAAAAAAAAAAGACACATCATTAAGGTTTGACGATGCCTTTGTAGGAAGACACATATAGACATGCATGGTGTGGTTCCTGCCACTCACACACCCCTATCCATGAAAAGCATGGCCAACAGCCCACTCTGCAAGGCCAGAACCTGGAGGCCATCCTTGGCACCTCCATTTCTCTTGAAGCCCTCACATCTCACCAGGAGCAGTCCCCTTTTCCTCCTCGTGGCCTCTAGAATTCATCTTCTTTCCATCTCCACCAATGTCACCTGCCATCACCCCTCACCTGGACAGTCACCTTGGTTCCCTCCACACTGGGCTTCACATGAAGCCAGAGCAAGATTCCACTTCCTCACACCCAATCGAGTCACCACCTGCTTAAAATGCTTCAGTGGTGACTCATTTTTAGGATAAAGACCTTGAAGCGTGTACTGGCCAATATGACCCAGCACGATTGGGCCCTACCTGGCTCTCCCACCACATCACTCCTTGAGTCCTTCTTCCCTGCAACCCACCTTCATTCTTTCACCTCCCACCTCAGGGCCTTTGCACGTGTTCTTGCTTCTCTCTGGATGCTATTCTCTTCCCTTCCTTCTTTCGTCAACTTAGTTACCCCAGTTTCACTTCCTCAGGCAAGTCCTCCTTGATTCCTTGTGTCTGGACTAGGTGTCCCTACTAGTATTTGCTTCCTTCACTCATTTCACCTCCCATTTATACTGGATGATGGCTGTCATTCACTTTTTGCCCCAGGTGCACTGAAAACAGTGAGGGCACAGACTATATCTCATTCTCCACAGTTTCCCTGACAACCAATATAGTTTCTGGTCAAATGGATAAATGAATGGGTGAGGCAATGAGGGGGGGACCTGCTTCTGTGAGCAGCAAAATAGTGACTCAAATGGCAGCAAATACTCTGGAACAAGAAGAGATAGGAAAACAGCAGGGAGACCTGCAGCTGCCAGGGCCTTGTTACTGGATTTGCTTCTAGGAGTGAGAAAATTGTGGCATTAAAAGCTCAGCTTAGAATTCCCAACTGTGGCAGTGGACAAGCTGTGTAATTCTGGCTCACAACACTCCTCCACCAAACATCCCAGACGTTCCTGTCTCTGTCAGAGAAACAGGCAAAGGCCACAGATAACCTGACTCCTCTGCACTCTCTTATTTCAGCCCCTTCTCCTTGCTATAACCACATGGCCTCATTGCCGTTCTCTGAAAGCACCAAACACATTCTTTTCCCAGGGCCTTTGCACTTGCTTTCTCTTGTGACTGGAGGTCTTTCTCCAGAGCTCCCTCACCTCTAAGAGAGCCCCAGTGCCTGACATGAAATAGCTCTCAGCAATCTCCCTCCCCCTTATTTACTTTATTTTCTTCATATCTCTTATCACTACCTTACAAACCAGATATGTACTTGTTTCTTAACTTATTATTTTTCTCCTCACACTAGAACACAAGCTCCATGAGGACTGCCTACCACCACAGAGTGGCACTTACTTGCATTTGCTTAATGAACCTTTCTAAATCTCAGTCCCCTTTCCAAGAAAATGAGTTAATGACATGAGAAAATGTATCACAAAGTTCTCAGCACCATTCCTGTCACTTAGTAGATGCTCAATGGATGGTAGACATTATTATTGCTGCATTACTCACTTGTCTTTATAAGACAAAGAGGCAACAAAAAGTTTTCCATGGGGTTTAATATCAGGGAAGATTCATTCATTCATTCAAGAAATACTTATTGAGTGCCTGCTACATGCCAGGTATTGCCCTAGATTCTGAGGCTCCATCAGGGAGCAAAGCAGATACAGATGCTCAAAGAATTTGCATCCCAGCAGG
>NW_006283437.1:953185-963327 GCF_000327345.1 Myotis davidii
GTGAAGAATTTTGGAGTCAGCAGCAGAAAGCCTTTATGGAGTCAACAACAAGACACATTCAAAGACTAAAATCTGGCTGGAGCACTGAAGGCCAGGCAGATGTGGCCTGGGAGGCAGCCAGGAGCTGAGAAAGCCTTGCACACCCCCATCAAGGAGTCTGAGCTGATCTGAACACAGGAGGCTGTCACAGGGCCCTGGGAAGAGCATGCTGAGTTTAGGGAAGGGACCCAGTTAGAGGCCAGTTTGAAACCTTTAGGAAGTGACCGCAGTCATCACAGTGAGAAATGGCGGGGCCTGGCTCAGTGTCTGCAGGGTGGAGGGCATGAAGCGGGAGATGGACTTCTCAGGGCTGGATACCGATCGGGGGAGAGGGGTCAGGAGTGAAGGACAGCTCTGTTTGGAGCACCTGGGAGGGTGGTGGCGCTCTTCAGTGAGATGAGACGTGGGGGAGGGTAAACTTGGGCGTGTGAGCGGAAGGGGGAAGCGGTGGCTGGTCTGATTTCAGTCAGCGAGATTTCCCCTTCCCTTGAGCCTTAAAACTGCCCGGTGTCGGTCTTCTCCACGGGTGGTTCCACCAGCATTCTGCTTGTCAAGCTGACAAAACATCCACCATTTTTTTTCGTTTTAATGTTTTAAAGGTTGAGGTGGATATAGTGAAATGCATAAATCTTAGGTGCGCAGCTCTGTGAGTTCTGACAAATGTATACACACAAGTAACCCAAACCTCGATCAGGATGCAGAACATTTCCACCCTCAGGAAGTCCTGCGGCCCCTCCCTCCTTCCCACACAGGACTCCCTGCTCCCCCCTCCATCCCTGGAGGTCAGTGTTGTAGCGTCACCTACATGGAGCCATAGGATGTGACACAATAAGAAGTATATGTGTGGTCTCTGCCCCGGGTTTTCCGGACAGAGAGCTCCTGAAACCCTTGGAGTCTCCTGGGTGACAGGGCTGCAGGGAGTGCCCTTTGTTCTACTATTTGGCCTTTGATCTGAGTTCCTAAAGCCCTTGTGATTCCCTGGGTAATAGGAGCATCCTTTTTTCCTAACACGGGGACTCCTGGTGGGCTCCTGAATGTCCTCTGGATGGAGGCTGTCCCAGCAGGACCAACCATGACTGGGAGCTTGGAACTTTCGGCCCCCATCTTCTGGGGCTGGAGATGGAGTTAATAACCGATCGATTGTGCCTGCATAATGAAGCCTCACAAATTCCTCAAACTGTGGGGTGTGCAGAGCTTCTGGGCTGGTGGACACATGCACGTGCTGGGAGGGTGGTGCACCCAACCCCAGGGCCTGGTGGGACATCCTCTCCACAGAGGGCTGCTGGCCCAGGACCCCTGTGGCCTTGCCTTGGGCTCCCCTGGTGCACGAGCACACAACCCACTGGCAGGGCAAGTGGGAAGTGCTGGCAAGTTACCTCCCTGGAAGCAGCCCTCAGCACGAAAGGAAGGGCCCAAGTGGGTACTTCAGCCTCCTGCCCCTCGACTGGGAACCCTGAGCACACGTGGACAAAACCCCGGTGCCCACAGCGTATGTGGCTGACAGCACGTGCACTTTGGTCCCCCACTTCCTGCACATCCCTTCGGACCTCCTCCAGAGAAATGCCTGCGCTCGAGTCCTTATAGTCCGTCCGCTGCGGGGACTCACAAGGCAGGGCAGTGAGCAGTGTGGGATGTGAGAAAGCGGCTGAACCTCTCGGGGCCTCACTGGGGAAGGAGACATGGGGCTGCTAATAGCCTCTACCATTCAAAGGGGTCACGAGGAGGAAATTCAACGAGCTAGTATTTCTAAAGCACTTAAAATAATACACGGCACATAGTCGGCACATTTAAATCCAAAAACTCTAAGAAATTTTTTAAAAAAATCTCAGAAAACCCATTCTGAACATCCGGAATGGTGCCTTCCCTTCCCTGGCCCATCGGCAAGCCCACAGTCAGAGACAGTCCTTCAGCCCACTCTGACCTTCTGGAATGCACCACACGTGGCAGCTGCACCCCACACACCCCAACTGTGAAGTATTACCCCAACTCCAACAGCTTGACTTTACCGTCACTCGGAATTTCTCCAGATCAGAGACTTTAAAATAATGTCTGAGTCATTCTAGGTGCTAATTGGTTATTGCACAGGGATTACAATTTCTCCAGTTCAAGGTCAACTGAAATTCCTCTGTGTGTCTGAGAACAGCTCTCAGTCTGTTGGAAACATGTTTTAGCCAACAGCTCTGGCCCGGAGCAATTATCACCCAGGTACACGCCAGCATGCACGGGCTCTTGCCGGGAGCACGGGGCGAAACGGCCCGGTCCCTCACGTCAGGAACTGGCCCCGGCAAAAGCTCTGCTCGCGCAGGAAATGTGATCCTTGTGTTCCTTCTGCCTGAGGACAGAAGACATCATTTTGCAAAGTTGCGACTTCATTGTGTAGAGGGAAAGCTGCCCTGGTGTTTGTCACCCACAGTAACACACTGACCAGCAGCAAATGGACATGCCTTCCGGGGAGGGAGAGACAGAAACGGTCTCGGGAAGGACTGTTTATCAGTCAGTGTCCAGCTCTCAGCACGGCTGGGTGGGAAGTCCGTCCCTCAGCGCCTCTGGCCTTGACCCAAGTGCACGGGAATGACCCTCAGTTACCAAGTTCAGCGTAAGCTCAAGGCCAGCATGCTTATTCCACTTGCTTCCAGGAAAGGATATCCCACGGGGTCAGGGCTGTCACCATTGTCCAGGTTTTGTGGAGGGCACAGGCTCAAGATATGGGTCAACACTCAAGTGCTGTTTCTGTCAAGTTCAGGGGAAAACTAACATGGCTCTCGAAATAAAAGGCAAATCCTTGCTCTGGCCAGCACAGACCTCCTGGGCCTGCCCTCCCACTACAGCCCTGCCTCAGCTCACCTCCAGCTCTCCTTGCTCTCCCACAGTGCTTTGTGGCCAGACTCATGCTGCGGCTGCCACTCCCTGCCACAGGGCCTTTGCACGTGCTGCCCTCTCTGCACGGGATGCTTCCCCTCTTCACTTGGTAACTCCCGCTGCTGTTTCCTCAGGGACGCCATCCCCATGCTCCAGACAAGCTTACATTCCCTCTACATCCTCAAAGTACCGTGGGCCTCTCGTCCAAAGAGCATTCCCTGGTTGTATTTTTTCATTTGCTTGTGGGGTTTTTTATAGGTAGCAGTGATGGCGATCTGTTTTTCTAGCTATGCTGTACATTTTTTCAGTCAGTAAACCACCACTGCTTATCTAAAATTGGTAAACATGAACAAAATCGTTTTCCCTCATGGAACAACTTTAAAAACACTCAGTACACAAATAATGAAAGAACGCAGGCCCCTCTTCCCAAAACGCTTTCTCCATGAAACTGGGATGTACCTACATCCAGCTGCTCTCAGGCAGATGAAAATAGGGTCTACTTGGCCCCACAGAAGGGCAGGGGGTGTCGGAGGCAGAAGCAGAGCCAGAACTAGAGCCCAAGGTCGGGGCCACGGTCAGGGCTCGGATCTTTGGAAGATACACCCACGGGTATTTCATGGAGTCACCAGCACAGTCAGTTCCATTTCTCCACACGACAGCACGACCTGCCAATACACCCAACCCAGACCCTACCCCTCAGCAAACCCCCTGACTCAGCCGCCAGAACACATCACTGCTCTGTCACTGTGTTCGCCATCACCCCCGCCCCTGACCACATCACCAAACCACCCGGCAGAGAACGAGCACTTTCCAGAAAAGTCTAAATCTGCAGGAACACGGGGAGGCAGGGATGGCCTCACAAAGCAGGGACATTTAACTGAGGTTTTGGAAGCTAAATCGTAGTGTTCTGGGAGACACCATGGCAAGGCCTGGGGTTAGGAAAGGCCGCGCTAGGAACAGCGCCATGAATGGGACAGACAGCACAGGCAGGCTCCCTGGTTCCCACGGAGGCAGAGAGCCGGACAGCTCACCTCAAACTTCTGCCGCAGCTCCTCGTTGCCTTCACTTCCTTCCGGCGGCACGGGCACGTTGAAGTACTCGCCCTCCTCCTGGCTCAGCAGCTTAAACCTAAAGGGAGACAGGGCCAGGACAATTCCATGACTCCACGCAGGAGGATCTCATCGGTAGAACCAGGGGAGGAGGCCTAGGTTCGCTCTACTCTAACATGCGGAGGGTTTTTGTTCTGGGTCGTGTGTGTGTGTGTGTGTGCGTGTGTGTGTGTGTGTGTGTGTGCGCGCGCGTGCAGCCGGGTATGCTATGTATTTTTATTTTTGTAACTATTCTATGGACATCAGAAAAAGTACATTCTGTGCTTAAAGGATGTAATGTACTCTCGTTTTCTCCCCACAACTGTCTTAGTTATATCACTCCATACTGCAAGTTGGCTCCTACTGTTTGCCCGCGGGGTGATATCTGTTCTGGAAGCTGCTCTGACGCTCTCGGTGCCCGCGTTCCTGTACCTGTCCCAGCACTGCGGCGCCCCCTTCTTTCACGCATGCTGCGGCGTGCTGCCCGGGCACTGGGCACTCTCATGGCTGTGCCCCAAAGTGCTCGGACTCGAGAGAAACAGACGCCCTCCGTGGCCAGGGACATGAGTCCTGGAGTCGGCCTCCGGTCGCACCTTTGCCTTTGCCCCCTGGGCACGCTGGCTAGGCCCCCCGAGTCTTGAGTTTTCTCATCTTTAAAGGGAATGAAAGCCTCTTTTTATAGGGTCATTGTGAAGCCAAGATATGATGATGCATGAAAAACGGGCAGAGTCCTGGCACTTAGCACGTGTTCAATAAAAGGCACATCATCACCATCACTGAGAGTAATGTCATTAAATAAACTCGATGCTTCCATTTTCCCTGACCACCAAGACTGCGTCCCCCAGTCAGTGAGAGGAGAGCGAGGAAGGAAAGGGCGTCAGCAGGCATTAGAGCCAGGAGGGAGAGAGCCCCAAACGCCTAGCTCCGCAAGAGGCCTCCTAACCACGATGGGCATCATCCAACCCCTTTCTCCACAGTCCCTGTCTCCGTTCACTAATCACCCCAGGCAGCTTCTACACATAAGGGCTCGGTGAGTCAGGCAGAGGTGACCAGCCGGGCCTCCACATTTAATATCCAATTCTCCCCTTCACAGTTCCCAATGGAATTCCAAAAGGAACGCCAAAGAGAGAACATCTATGTCTTTGCCAGAAGTCACTAAGGGTGCCCCGCACACAGCAGGGATTCTGGGAATCTCCACCAAGGAAAGTCGCAGGATGAGGCATGGAGGGGGGGTTGGCACACTTTGTTCACCTTCGTAGATCTCGATAAATCTGGATATTATCAACTAATGATTTTCACTACATTATCTTTTTAAACAATAAATTCACTTTGAAAGGACACTTGATCTCTCTTACACATAAGGCCAACCTAACTTGTTACAAGGACCAGGTAACGTAAAAATATACACATATCAACTCAGTGGTGCCCAAGTCTAAGTAGACGGGAGAACCGAAGGCTCTGCGCCCAGGGCCACCTCCTTGTTAAAGCAGGAGCGAGCGGCAGCCCCGCGGTGACATCCCTGCTCCAGCGAGGCAACCTGTCAGTCACTTAGCGGCCGCCCTAGCGGCCAGAGCGGCTGTCCCAGGACCCCAGGGCTTATATTCAAGTCACCCCTGTTTTACCTAAGAGTGGCCCCAAAGCCTAGGCGGCGTGAAGCTGGCATCGGCTACGTCAAGAGAAGCCATGGGTGCTTCCTGTAGTGAACAGGTGTGTGTGGAGGAGGAACATGGCCTGTGCGGGGTGCGGTACCATCAGGAGCTCCAGGAGAGCAGTGGGGTCCACCCACGGATAAGAGGGGCTACTGTGAACGCCGCTGGGAAGGAAGTTAACACTCCACCTGCAGACCTTGCTTAAGCAAGAACAGCTAGAACGCAACCTGTCAGAATATGGAGGAAATCTCTTCCCTCCAATGCCTGGTCGTTGTTTTTAAAGCGCGGAAGAAGTTAAGAGAGGAAATCACATTAGCAAAATGTTCAGCTGAAATCCAAAGAGCACAGCACAAACCTCCAGGAAGGAGACACAGAAGCGCAGACTCGATACACACATCCCAGAGCCGATCCTCTGGGGGAAACAACAATCAGACAGACGAACCTCAGGAAAAGAAGGGGAAGCAAGGAGACAGCATAAATAAACGGGGAACCGAGAGGAGAATCGGGCTCAGGCGGAGCTGGCGGCAAGGCAGCGGGGCGAGGCTGGCGCCCGCCGGGCGTGACTTACTCCAGACTACAGAGTGTTAAAAGAATTCCTGGAGCCGAAACTGGTTTGGCTCAGTGGATAGAGCGTCGGCCTGCGGACTGAAGGGTCCCAGGTTCGATTCCGGTCAAGGGCATGTACCTGGGTTGCGGGCACATCCCCAGTTGGAGGTGTGCGGGAGGCAGCTGATCAGTGTTTCTCTCTAGTCGATGTTTCTAGCTCTCTATCTCTCTCCCTTCCTCTCTGTAAAAAATCAATAAAATATATTTTTTAAAAAAAAGAATTCCTGGAACAAGAACCCAAATTTCTAAAATTCGATACATTTAGAGGTAAAACAGAATCAGAGATGTTTTGACCCTAAATCTGAAGAGGACATTCATCTGCAAAATCTGAAGAGGGCTTTTATTTTGCAAAAGTTCCCTCCCAACTACAATGTCATCGACTTCACAGCTTTCCTAAAAGGTGGAGGGGGCGGGGCGGAGCTGTAATTACTGTGGAGAGCGAGTCCTATCTGCTGAGGGGGCCATGGCAGAGAGCGGACAGGGCTCCGAGTCCCACAGCACCCCTCCCGCTAGGAGGCTCTGTGGTCCGGCTCTGCCCCTGTGGCAGGAGGCAGGGTGCATCTGCACTGCCATGACCTGGGCCAAACCCCAGACCTGTCCCTTCTGAGCCGTGTGCCCCCCACATCTTGCTGAACTACCCTGATCCCAGGAACAGTGCTCCGCCCAGAGCGGCTGGAGAATTCACGGACCATGCGGGTGTACACGCAGTAATAACGGGACGTGGTCCTGACATGCTGTCCCTCACCGTGAAGCCATTTGTCCTCCCTGCACTCTGCTGTGGGGCCAGGAGGGCAGCAGCACCCGTGGCCACAGCCCTGCCCTCTGGGGCCCAGAGAACCCTAGGAAGGAGAAGGGTGAGGGTGGGGCGAAAGCAGGGGCTGTGCCCCTCCTGGGGCCCTGGGCAGAGACCTCCAGAGAGAGCAGCTGCGGGAGGGGAAGGTGGAGGGCTCCCCAGCAGGAGACTCCGACGTGAGGGGCAGGATGTGCTGAGGGGTTGCAGCCTGGCGGTGGCCTGGGGGTGGGACAAAGAGGACAATGTGGGGGGACCTCCCAGAGGTGAAGAGCACATGCTGGGACTCCAGCGTGAAGCCAGATGGGGCCCCACAGCTGCACAGTCCCCCATCCCCCCGCTCCGAGCTCGCATGTAGTACAGGGGCTCTCTGCACATCTGGTCACCGCTCATCCGTGTGACTATAATCTGGCGAGTGGTCAGCCTAGTGCCAGCGACCCAGTGTGACGGTGCGGCGGCGGCTGCTGCAATAATCATGGTCTCCCAGTGTCTTCTCTCCGTCTCCCCAGACCCCCGGGTCCCGTGCCCTCCCTCTGCCCTCTCTAGGCCTGACTTAAGGGGGAAGGACACGGAATCTGGGAGCAGTCACGGGGCAGTGTGCAAAGGTAACGCATCCATCTGTTAAGAACAATGATCCAAAACTTGGGGGAAAGGCAAGAAGATGATGCTGTGACCTGTTATCCTGCTGGAGCATTTTCTAATGAGCCCCTCCTCCCTCACAGCACCATCACCTGCTCCAACCCAGTGGGGCCCAGACGGCCCAGCTCTGCACACACCTTCGGGCCAGCGGCCCCCTCTCCTGGTTTCCTCCTGGTGAGCTAAGGGGAGCCACGGCAAATTCTCCTTTATGAGAATGGTGTCTTTAACCATTTGTGCATTTGCTTCAAGGCACTTGCTTCTTTTCTTTTCTTTTTTGCCCTGGGCTCTGTCCTCTTTCCTCTTGGCTTGTCTGCTCATGCCGTGATTTCGCTCTCTAGAGCATTTCCTAATGAGCCCCTCCTCCCTCACAGGCCTCCCCCTCCGGAAGCCAGCTCCGCAGAGCACATCTGTCCACACTCAGGTACTAGTACCTCTAGTGACAGACGGAGTGGACACATAGGGTGAGTTTGAAGAAGCCCCTGGTCAGTAGGAGGAGAGACAAGGCATTTGCAAGGTGGTCCCGGTGATCCGGTCTCTTTCTTGCTACACCAGTTTGATCTGGACTGACTTTCACTTGTAACTGAAAAGGCCCCGAGACCACTCAGAAATGTGAGAATTTCTCTTCCAGAAGCCAGAGCTGCCACGACCACTCTCCCAAGCAGACAGCGCCAGTGGGACCCTCAGACGCCTTCACCCAGACGGCTGCCCAGGGGGCTCCCCAGCCTCCTTGTTAGGAACACGGGCAAGGAGTTTCTGCCTGAGGAAGGGACCAGGGCAAAAGCTCAGACAAAGGAGACATGCTACTGCCTGGCCGGCCAGCCCCAGCGTGGCCGCAGTCCCGGGAAGGAGACTTCTAAAGAGGCCACATCTGGCCGTGGTGCACACGTCTTTGGGGTAAATTGTGAGAGCTGCTTTCTAGCCATGGGGCCAGTTAGGCCACATAACTGTGCGAAGTGGGGCTGGTGTAAAACAACAGGGAGTGGTGGGGACTGTGGCAATACAAAATCCTGTCTAAGGGACATGAACTCGTCCGCTGTTCCCATTCAATTGGGCCCAGTGTGCCCAGATTCTTCTGGTTTTCAAGACATAAGTCCAGATTTTTATGGGAAGCCCTGACTTTTAAAATATTGGCAATTAATTCTTTTTCGTTCTTTTCAGCACGAGGACCAAATAAAACGTATCAGTGAGGCCAGTCCAGTCTACCAGCCTTCACTCTGCGACTCGGCTTCAGCACTTCACTCGCAGGAGGAAAAGGGGGACAGTCTGGGTCCCACGCTGGAAGGACCCGCTGTCCTACGGCTCCCAAAGCAAGCCTTCCTTACCAGCCATCCACCCCCGCCTTCTGCAGCTCGGAAATCCCGAACGACAGGGAGCCCATGAAGTCGTTCCGGCTGGTCAGATCCCAGTCCCAGATCTCCACGGACAGCCTCCGGTCTTTGTCCGAGTCCTTCAGCTGGCTGCAGGGAGAAAGACAGGGAGTCAGTGCCCGGACAGTGGTCTCGCCAGCAGGTGAAACGTGCCAGAGGACAAAGCCCGAAGGCGGGGGTTTTTAAAGATTACAAGCTGTTGCAAGAAATCTATTCCCTTTCCATCCCGGGCCGCTCCGGGAGGAAGCGCTTTCTCTGACAGCCTGTGGCTCAGGCGCAGGGCCTGCTGCTCTGAGAGGCGACTCCTGCTGCCTCCCTACGTCCTATCGGGGCTATGGTGTGCTGGAATTCTTGTCACAGAGTCGCTGTGAGAAATAGGGTGTCGATTATGTCATTGTGTGGGTGTCGGCACACATGTGGATCACAGGGCGAGGCTGGGGAATGGCTGGAGAGAGGCTCCCAGGTGCTGGTCTGGGGGGAAATGCATAATCGGGGCATCTCCTTGGCTAAGGCTGCGATGGGCCCCTAGATGGGCTTTGAGAGGAAAGAGGGGACGAGGCTACGCTCGAGGAATCATGCTTGGAGCCCGCAGCCTCTAAGTCACTCTCAAAGGCTGACGCTCCGCCCTGTGCTTGCTGTGGGACTTGGGGCACATTCTCTAAGCCCCGTTGGTAAAATGGGTTGAAATGGCCACTGGAGCCAGACCACTAATACAGTGCTTGTCACACATAGTATGTGCTCAATAAGCATCGGCCGACACCACTAACACCTGCTGGCCCAGGTGTGTCGAAAAGCAACCCCAGGTTCTCGGATCACCGGCCAGGGAAGACCCTCCACGGAAGCTGGCAGGAGCGCCCAGCGGGTGCAGGCCCAGCATTTTCCATAAGCTCAGCCCCGGAGAGGTTAGCACCACACCCGATGGGTTTGCGGAGACCCTGAGCTTCCCACAGCTTGCCTTCA
Organism: Myotis davidii; assembly: GCF_000327345.1. Classification (NCBI taxonomy): domain Eukaryota; kingdom Metazoa; phylum Chordata; class Mammalia; order Chiroptera; family Vespertilionidae; genus Myotis; species Myotis davidii. The sequence goes on from NW_006283437.1 coordinate 963,183, forward strand.
CCTAGCAACACATCACACTATTTTCTATGCCACCCACTCCCCACACCACAGACATTCTCAACTCTATTAAAAAAAATGGGCTCGATGTTTACTTGACTTGCAATGCAAAAATGCAGATGGAAGGGGAGGAAAAAGAGGAAGGAAA
>NW_006283437.1:963351-976393 GCF_000327345.1 Myotis davidii
GGAGAGGAACTCCCCACCTCAGGTGGCCCACCCCCCATGCTGGGCTGCAATAATGTCAACTTACAATCTGAATGTCTCGTTCCACTCGGGGTTGAGGGAGCACTTGATGGTTTTGGTCTTCTGTTTGCTCTCACTTTTGGGGTCAGGAATGAGTTTCAGTTTCACATAGGGATCTGACAAGCCATTGGGGTCCATGGGGACAAGGTTTTTAGCATCTCTTACTGAAAAGAGAGAAAGCACTTTCAGCATGAATAGCGCCCAGAACGTTTAAGCACCAACGGGCAATGGCTGTAGAGCCTGTCTCTTGGCACCACACTCACTTCATGGCAATTTTATTTTATTAACCTCAATAGCTAAGATGTAAGCAAAGCAAGACAAACTGATGAGATGTGGGCTCTGCTCTGTATTGGTCTAAAATGGATTGCTGACTTTCTGCACTCGCCCCCTCCACCCTCAAGGTTGACTGTCCGTTCTCTGAGCGTGTTCCCACAGAGGCCACGGGAAGACTGGCACCTTCCATTTAGCACCACGTTCTCAAGGCTCGTCCATGTTGTAGCACCAGCGCTTCCCTTATGCTAACAGCCCATTGTACGGACAGGCCACTTGCTCACACTCCTCAGCTGGCCAGCGTTCGGCTGTTTCCACCTTTGGCCATTGTGAATAGGGCTGCTATAAACATGTGTGCAGCCTGACACAAAGGCTCACGTATTGTATGATTCCACGGATGTGAAACATCCTGACCAGGTCATTCTCATAAACAGAAAGCAGACTAGCAGTTGCCAGGGGGTGTGGTAGGGGGAGAGTGGTGAGTGACTACTTAATGGGTATGTGGTTTCCTTTACAGGCAATAAAATTTCTTGGATCTAGACAGAGATGATGGCTATGTGCACACTATGAACGTACTAACTGCCGTTTTTTCTGTTATGTGAACTTTACTCAATTCAAAAAAAAAAAAAAGAGCCAGAAGAGAAAAAGATGTCCACTAAACCAAGGTACACCCATCATCCATGCAGCACGTGTACCCAGAACCCAAACAGCCCATAGAGAAGAGACTGGAAAAATAGTGGCTCCCTCCTCAGTCAAGAGCACAGCCTGGAGAAGGGAAGAAAACAGAGGGCAGGAGGTGTAGGTGCTGGCCACATCCCGGTGCGATACATCGGGCTGGAGAAACAGGAAGAAGTTCATTAGTAGCCAAGGGAAGAAGATGAGAAAATGGAAGTTGTGTAGATCTTGTGAGTTGTACAGATCTTAAGGATACAGTGCCAACCATCTCACTTGTGAAAAAAATCCAAAGTAATATATTGGGTTGAATTAAGCTAAGTATTAGAAGGCTAATATATAATGACTGCTAGCAAGAATGCAAAGATGGTTCAATCTTAGAAAATCTATTGTTAAAATAGTCATCCTATTTACAGGGCAAAGGGGAAAACCACCAGATCGCTGCAGTTAGCTAGAACTAGCTGATTCCATTCACGGAATAAAGGCTGTCTGAAATAATAACCCACAGTTAATGATAAATGCAATCCCTTAAACTAGGAATGAAACAGATATCCATGACCACTGCCATGATTCAACATTGTTTATAACTGTCCCAAAAGTGCGATAAAACATTAGAAATAGAACTTTGCATAGCAGGGGATACAGCACCCCGTTACTTCCGGCATCCTCTGCTTCTACCCATCAGTTACCTCCCGACTGGAGCTTGTCATCCCAGAAATGACACCACTTCCTCAATTCAATCTCATCCCAAGTCTTACATCTCATTCCTGAACCAGGAGCAAGCGTGTTTCCTTTGATTCAGTTAAGTTCCATAGCAAGTCCCTACTATGTGTAGGCATTCTGCTAGGAACAGAGGACAAAAGGGACAACATAAAATGCTGATCCTGTCCCCCAAAAAGACATAAAACCAAATTTATGCAACATATAGTTGATTTCTAATGACACAGTAGCCAGGTTGTACAGTGTTGTGGATACAGGGCTGCAAGATGTCGGAGTCTGCATCTTCCCTATAATTACTTCACATTCCTGAACTCAATTTCTTGACTGATAAAATGGAGGTAATGCATAACTCATTGGCTGTTAGGAGAGTACAATCAGATAGAGAATATACACGTTTGGCACAGAATCTGGGGCCTAGGGAATAGTCAATAAATGCTAGCTATATTACTGTTATTTCATTACTAGAAGCCCAGTACACGAAATTCATGCACTGGGGGGGGGGGGCGTAGGTCCCTCAGCCCAGATTGTGAGAGGGTGCAGGCCAGGCCAAGGGACCCCACTGGTGCATGATCGGGGCTGGGGAGGGACACAGGAGTTGGCCAGCCAGGGAGGGGCTGCGGGAGGGCTCCAGGGCATGTCTGGCCCATCTTGCTCAGTCCCCGATCACCCAGACTCCAGCAATAAGCTAACCTACCAGTGGGAGCATCTGCCCCTGGTGGTCAGTGCAGGTCATAGTGGCTGATCAACCGGTCAACTGTCTGCCCCCTGGTGGTCAGTGCACATCATAGTAAGCGGTTGAGCAGCCTTAGCATATCATTAGCATATTGCACTTTGATTGGTTGAATGGCTGACTGGACACTTAGCATATTAGGCTTTTATTATATAGGATTATTTGTCATTATTACTCACTGCCCTCCTTTACTACATTTGTCCATTTTATTATGGAGATTTAACCATTTCTGAAGGAGCTGATATGAAGCAGTGGTTTCTCTTCCTGAGAATAGTGCATCTGACCTTCACACCTGACCCCTTCCGGGAGCGCCTTTCAAACCCCAGCACGCAGCGGGTCTCTCAGGCTGGGCGGCAGAACCCCAGCCCCACCCTCAGACAGGCTCTGACTCAGTGAGTCTGGAGTGACCTGCTCACCTGCTTTTCCAACAGGTGCCCAGGTGAGCGCATGCACAGCGCACAGTAGGTGAAGTATAGACCTGGTACAAGTCCTTAGGGTGCCCGTGCAGCCTCCCTTTAGAGCAGCGGTCTCAACCAGTGGCCACAGCATGTTTAACACCTGCAATACCTGACTGTTTAGTCAGGGCCACTGACGTCTTTTCCGTGAAATTGTCACATAAAAAATGACAACAGCCAACACAACAATAGCCAGCCAGTGTGAAAGAATCCAAATTATACCTATTTTTTGTCAGATCAGCAAAAGCTACTTAATACATTTTGGTGTGCTGCCGAATTTTAGTAACTAGTTTATACGCCATGAGATAGGAAGGTTGAGAATCGCTGCCATAAAACACAAACTCATCTCTTGGGCTTCTCTTGGGCCGCTGGGAACTCAGGGGGACTCATCCACCACATCGTCAGCTGCACAGACACAGGGCCCGGGAGCTCTGACATGCCGGGAAGCTGGCTGACTGGCCACACCTATGCAAGTGGACACAGCTCATCTTCTTCCCTCCGCCAGGGCCAGGGCCAAGGCCAGGGCCACACCCTTCCCCGAGCGGAACTGACATGGCACCGTCACAGGAGAGCACGAGTCCCTCGGAGGGCGGAGACCTCACAGCTGCCCAGAGCGTGCTCTGCACAGCAAGAGCCCTGCATTCCCAAGCCAGTCTCACAGCGAGTGGTGTGCAGTGACCTGCCCTCAGCGGCTACTTCCCGCGATCGAGGCTGACTCCACCCTCTCCCGACCCTTAAGGCTCCTTTCCTCCACTTCCTCGGTCCGTCCTCTGCCAGGGCCAGCAGTTTCTGTGGGAGGAATGGAGCTAGCGGAACTGGTTCTGGGACTGACACTGGGGCGCTCACATCTCCAGGAGCCATGGCTCCTCACGGCTGCATCATGAGCGGCTGACAGCAGTTACAGGCCTGACCCGCCTAAAGCTGTTCAACGTCAAGTCCTTTTCCCAGCAGCGAGAGAGCCGCCGTGTGTGGAGGGAGCCACTCTCGAGCCCACGCGTGGCCACAGACTTTGATTTTCCTTGAGAAATACTTCTTTTCTATCTGGTTAACATCCAGCAGATGGTACAGCGTGCTCCCCCCGCAAAGTTCACTACACCGCTGGCCGCGAGTGGGTGTGAGCACACCGATTCACAGGAATGCTTAATCTGAGGGAGAGGTAAAGCAGCCTGGTTTGGGGGTTGTGAACAAACGAGACCAAATTTAGCCTTATCTCCCACACTCTGAATTTATTACAAAGAGAATGAATCCTTTTATTAATGGTGTATTCATCTTTTTAAAAATTCAGTATGCACCTGTCCTGCCCTGGCCAGTTTGGCTCAGTGGATAGAGTGTCAGCCTGCAGACTGAAGGGTCCCGGGTTTGCACGTAGCTCAGTTGCAGGCTCAATCCTGGCCTTGGTCAGGGCGAGTGCGGGAGACAACGAATCAATGTGCCTCTCTCACATCAATGTTTCTCTCTCTGTCTTCCCTCTCCCTTCCACTCTCTCTAAAAATCCATGGGGAAAAATATCCTTGGGTGAAGATTAACAAAAAAACAAACAAAAAGAGGAATCCATTATCCTGGCCTGAGGGACCCCATCCTGTTTCTCAAAGACTGTAGAGGAAGGGGTCTGCAAAGAGATGCTTAAACACTCAGGGTCTGCATCGCTGAGCGCTGGGGAGCCATGCATGGACACGGGACACCCTCAGCACATCCCCCAGCATCCAAGCAGGGTAGAGGGAGAGAGGCTGACCAGGTGGAAAATCTCATAGCCACCCCTCTCTTTTCGCTACCCTGCCCTGCCCTTCCTCTATTCCAGTGACCCCGGCCTTCGGTTAGCCCCAAGGGGAGCCCACTGCCCTGCCACACCTTCTTCAACTGCAAGCTTCTTTAGCCCTCCTCTCGCCAACCATCCCTGATTCCTGTTAGCTTATTACTTCTTCTACCACAGGTTCTCTGATGCTGTGGCAGTGAGCACTGGCTCCATCAGTCTCCTTCCAGCCCCCTTCACTGGCCTTCCCCTAGGACCTCAGCTTATCTCTGATGACAACACAAGCACGCCCGGGGTCTCCGGCAGCCCACATTGGGCACGTGGTGGCCACAGGCCCCTAGGACAGCCGGCTCCCTGTCCTGCTGCGTGGCACAGCCTGCACACATGGGCCTATCCATGTGGAGACAGACTTCCCGCTGGGAAGTGACGGTGCCATTCGCGCAGAAAGCCTGTCGAACCACGGCAACTGAAAGGATGGTGAAGAGCTGGTACCCGGGAATCAGGGGCCACATGATAATCTGACAAGCAGCTCAGGGGAGGCCTGCATGGCGGTCCTGCAAACTCAGACCTAAAGTCACCACAAAGGATGGTCTGAAATTAAACTTTAACTAAAAGCAGTTATGGTGGGCAGTTACATCCTTGGCCGGTATCTTCACTGACAAGGTCAACCTTTACCTCAACTGGGCCTATGTGTCCTTTTGCATCTATGATAACACCCTTGAAATGTCTGGGTAACTTGTAACTTCCCGTTTTTCTGGACCCCTTGGGGCACTATCTAATGTGGGCGCCAGGACAGATACCACAAATTCCTTCATTATCATGTTAATTGATCCTGCCACCCACCTAAGCATGTGTCTATCATTTTACCTTTTATCCAATCCCAGGGGTTTCCCTGCTTTGCTTCCTCCCGCCTCTCTCGTCTACCACCAATGGATGTCGTGTAACCCACCTACGTCCCTTTCCTTTGATCGCAATGTGTAAATACAGATGTAACCCGCCCTTCTCCAGAGTATTGTCTCAATTTGTTGAGGTTCTGCTTCCCAGCATATGTCGATAGTTTGGCTCAAATAAACTCACAAAAATTCTTTACAGGTTTCCATGGCTCTTTACGTTAACATCACTAACGGTGCTCTTAGAACATCCCTAACCCTCCGTGGCCCTGCCTCCAAAACGCGATAAAACCACACCCAGCTCAGGGGCCGCTGGCTGACCACACGGCGGCCTGACCAGGACAACAGCCCCCGCCTGTATCTGCTGTCCTGTCGCTCTCAGGAGCCCCAGTTTGGACGATAAATTATATGGTCACCCTAATCTAGGGGCTAACGTAGAATGTGAAGCACATGGCAGAGGCTTAACAACGCCGGCTTCCTTTCCCCTTTGAGCCTTTGGATGCCGTTATGTAACTGTCTAGCTACGTCCCAGGGCTAAAGGAGTGCCCTCCAATGGGACTCTGCTACAGATGCAGTGGGCAGAGGCAGCAAGGGAATGACAGACGGCCTGAAGCCAAACGTCAAGTCCACCCTTCTCCGCTGCAGTCCAGCCCGCTGGCACCCCACCCGCCCAGCACTTCCTCTGAACAGCCAATCACCCTGTACTCTCCAACTACAGCTGACATTCAGTATTATTTTATACTAGAGGCCCCGATGCATGAAATTCGTGCAAGAGTAGGCCTTCCTTCCTCCGGCTGCCGGAACTGGCTCCCCTTGCAGCCCTGGCTTCGTCCGGTCTAATGAGCATATTACACTTTTATTATTATAGATTAGTTTCCGGTGGACGGCATAGTGGTTAGACATTGATCCGCGTTACCAAGTGTTCCCCTTGATCTCCCCGCCCGGCACCAGGCGGAGGTATTACAGTATTAGTGACTACACCCCCCACGCCGTGCTTCACATGTCAGACCACTTTGCAACCGCCGCTCTGTACCTCTTAATCCCTTCACACTGTTTATCCCACCTCCCAACCCCCTCCAACCTGCCAACCATCAGTTTGCCCTCTGTACCTATTACAGTCAAACCTTGTTTCTCAACGTCTCCCATCTCGAACAATTCAGTTCTCCACCAAGTTGTCCACAGGAAAAAGGTCTCAGTTTTCTAACCAAACTCGGTTTTCTGACAACCCTTTCAGGCTGACACCTCAGCATGACAAAAAGCGTCCCAGGCAACAAACAAAGGAGAGAACGCCTTTGCTGCTGAAAAAATCAACAATTAGCACAATTTTAAAGCATGGAGAGGCCGTCAAGAGTGCTGAGCGCGTGCAGGAAGCAATGATCGCAGGAAGCTGAGGTAGAAAAACTGTTGTTGATTTGCATAAAGGAAGAGCAGTGAGCCAGTGACAGCATCCGAGGCAGCGATGGGGGAAAAGAGAAGATGTGCATGCTGACCTGAGAGACAGCCTGGCAGGAGTGTAGAAAGTGGTTCCTTCAAGGCTAGGGGTGGATGGTGTCATGCGTTCAGGAAAAGAAATGCTTATTTATAGATTAAATGGATTAATTCAATTCACATTATTCCTAATAGGAAAAACGATTCAGGTTTTCAAGCAAACCGCTTCTCCAACAGCCTTCTGGAACGAATTAAGTTCAAGAACCAAGGTTTCCCTGTAGCATGTTTCTATTTTGTTTCTTCATTTTATTTTTTAGATTCGACATCCAAGTGACATCATATGGTATTTGTCTGTGTCTGACGTTTCACTTAGCATAATATCCTCTAGGTCCACCCATGTGTCACAATGGCAAGATTTTATTCTTTTTTTAGAGTTGTGTTAATTCCATTGTATACATGTACCACCTCCTCTTCATCCACTCACCTACTGATGGGCACTCAGGTTGCTTCCGTATCTTGGCTATTGTAAACAATGCTGCAATGAATATAGGAGTGCAGATATCTTTTTGGGTTTCTTTGAGTCAACACCCAAAAGGGAAATTTCTGGGCCACAAGGTAGTCCCATTTTAACCGATGGAGGAACTTCCTCACTGTTTTCCACGGCGGCTGCACCAACCTGCAATCCCATCAACCGTGCCCAAGAACTCCCTTTTCTCCACATCCTCGCCAGCACTTGTACACAACCCAATAACATCCTACCCTTTTATTTCTTTGCTCCCTTTATACCATTTTTTTTTACCACATCAACTCCCCACGCCGCTCCCCTCTCCCCCATCCCTTCACTCTGGGCCATGGGCGCACTGCTGTGGTATCACTTCTTTCCTGTCCCGCCCACATGGAAAAGCCCTCCACTCCCTTCTGGCCAGAGGCCTGGACGTCTCTACCCTCCTGCCCGTTCCACAGCACACTCTGCACACCGCTGGGCCTCAGGGATGTCTGACTCGGAGAGTGCACTGAGACTCACTGATGGCCTCCCACACAGCTCAGCCCCCCGCCCAGCCTGCAGCCTCTTGGGGTCCCTAGTCAACCCCTCCCATTCACTAAGAAGCAATGTCAAGAGCTCATCATTTTAAGCTCCCACCCAAGTCCATCTCGTTCATATTACATGCGTGTGTCATGAACTTCTACCTCTATGATGTTTTCAGCAGAAAATGTGAGCTGGGCAACTTCTGGGGCATATGGGGGAGAATTTAAGGAGGTTTCTTTGCAAACTAATATGTCACCAGTTTTGTGGATTCTAGGAAAAAAGGTGCTCCTCCTATTGAGGGGTTCAAGCTTCAAGGTAGACATAGTTGGTATTCCCTTTAATTATATTACTTAACGTATCTATATCCATATTTTTACCAATCTTCTCTGTTAAAGATGGACAAAACATATTTAAAGCCCTCTCGTTATGGTATTTCCAGAAACTTCTCCTTTCATCTCCAGTCGTTTTTGTTTTGTGTATTTTGACCCCATGTTGTTTGAGGTTCACGCCTGCATTTTAGTCTTAGATTTTATTTTTCATCATCTTTTGATACAGTTTGTTACTTGTCTCGAACTGTCCTTGTGAGCAGGCCTTTCCCATGCGCCTGGTCTCCGCTCCGGCAGAGCCTGACACCCCGCGTCTGGCCTCTGCATCTAGCACTTCTCACGACCGTGTTCATTTCTTTATTCCCTTTCCCCTGCCATCACTCCTTGAGCTTGCTTCCATATCACTGGCTACACTTGTTGTAGGAGGCATTCCCCTGTTGGGTGTGTCTGTGCATTGTAATTTATTTTATCGTTTTAAATTACTTCTTAGTATCATAACATATCCTTCTTGCTTATGCCTTCCTCTTGTCCAACTCCTTTTTCATCTCCTCTACTGCCTTATCCTCCTGCCCCCGGCTCTCTCAATCTCTCTCTCTCTGTCTCCCTCTCTCCCTCCCTCCCTTTCCTTCTCCCTGTCTTTCGTCACTCCTTTTCATTGGTACATAGTATTCCACTGTGTGGACGCACCAGTTTGTGCATCCATTCCCCTGCTGAAGGGCCTTCGACTGGTTTCCAGTTCTGGTGATAGAGCTGCCATACGTTCCATTTCTCTAGCATAAATTCCTAGGAGTGGAATCACTGAGTTACATGCTAAGTGTATGTTTAACTTGATAGGAAACTTGTTTCCAGAGTGATTGCACCCCCTTGCCTTCCCACAGGAGTGACCGAGAGGCCCTCCGGCCCTGCGCCTCGCCAGCACACTGTGTAACAGCGTTCGCTGCCATCATATTTTAGCCATCCAGCAGGTGTGCAGTGGCGTCTCGTTGCAGCTTTAACCTGATCTCTAAGGATACTGGATATTTTCATGGATGCAGCTGCCATCCTTGTACTGCCCTTGGGGATGTTTTTCAAGCTTTCGGCCCATGTTTTTGGTGGGGTTGCTTTCATACTAATGGGTCTGAGAGCTCTTTAGTCTGGACACGGTCCTTTGTCAGCATGCGATTTGCAAATATTCTCCTGCAGTTTGTAACTTGACTTTTCATTTTGTCGCAGTGTCTTTTGCAGAGCAAAAGTTTTTATTTTTTATTTTAATGAAGTTGAATTTATTGTTTTCTTCCTTTTATGAGTCAGTTTTCAGTATCAGATCTAAGAATTCTTTGTCTGGTTCCAGGTCATACACTTGCTTGCCTATGTTTCCTAAAATTGTATACATTCACAGTTTACATTTCAATCTATGGTCCATTTTGAGTTAATTCTTGTATAAGAAATGAGGTGGAGGTGGAGGTTTATTTTGTAGGATGTCCAACCACTCCCATATCATTTGTTAACAGATTGTACTTTATTAATTTCACTAGAAGCCCATTGCACAAAGATTCGCATAATAGGCCTTCCTTCCCCTGGCTGCCGGCACCAGTTTTCCTCTGGCTGCAGCAGAGAAGCCAAGCCTCAAGGCGAGGCTTCTCCCCTCCAGCCGCAGCGAGGCTTCGAGGCTAGGATTTTCTGCTGTGGCCGCAGGGGAGAAATCAAGCCTCTTCAGTCTTCAATCTTCACTCTGGCTGGAGCCTTCAGTCTTCACTCCCCACCTGAGTATGTCATTTAACTGCCATTTTTGTTGGGTTAATTTGCATAGTTATCCTGATTGGCTGGTGGGCATAGTGGAGTGACACCAATTTGCATGTTTCTCTTTTATTAGTGTAGATTGTTTTTAAAAAGCCATATATTTGTATGAGTATATATCTGAACTCTATTCCATTTCATTCATTTTTTGAATCAACCCCTTTGCCAAAACTTCATGGCTTCATTACTGAAGCTTTATACAGTAAATCATATGATTGAGTACTTGTGATGCCTCCAAATTTATTCTTCTTCTTAAAAAATGTTTTGGCCCTTCTAGTTTCTTTGTCTTTCCACATAAATTTAGATTCACTTTGTCCATATCAACCAAGAATTCTGCTGAGATTTTGATTAGAATTTCATTAAGCCTATGGATCAATCTATAAGAATTAGCATTTTTACTATGTTGAGTCTCCCAGTCCATGAATATGGTATATCTTTCCATTCTTTAGATAGTCTTTGATATCTTTAAATGTTTTGTAATATTCAGCATACAAACCCAAGACATATTTTTTAGTTTTATATTTAAATATTTCAAATTTTTAAAATAAATGGTGTTTTTTAAAATTTTGGTTTCTAATTGTTAATATATTAAAATAAAATTGATTTTTTTGTGTGTTGACCTTATATCCTGCAATCTATCTAAAGTCACTTATTAGTTCTAGAAGGGTTGTGTTGTTGTTTTCTTAGATTCTTGTGAGTTTTATACATAGACAACCATGTTTCCTGTATATACAATGAGTCTGATTTCCCTATCCAATCTGTATTTCCCAATCTTTTATTTCATTTTATTGTCATTGTACTGGCTCAGTATTCTGGTACGATGTTGAATAGAGTAGACATCCTTGTCTTGCTCCATTGCTTAGGAAGAAAGCATGCAGCCTTCCACTACAAAGTATGGTAGTTTGTTTATTTTGGGTGTTTTGTTTTGTTTTGTTTTGTTTTGTTTTGTTTTGTTTTTTGGGTAGATGTCCTTTATCAGGGCAAGGATGTCCCCTTGTATTTTCAGTATGCTGGGAATGTTCATTAAATTTTGTAAAATGTCTTTTCTGCATCAATTCATATGTTCCTGTGGTTTTTCTTCCTTTAAATTATTAACATGGTGATTACACTGATGGTTTTTTGATTATTGAGCCAGCTTTGCATTCCCCAGGAGAAAACTCATTTAGTTGCAGTGTATTGTTCTTTCTACATATTTCTGGATTTGATTTGCTAGGATATTGTTGAAAATTTTTACATTTACTTTCTTACAAGACATTTATCTATAGTTCTATTGTTTTTGTCTGGTTTTGGTATCAGGTTAACCTCATCAATAAGTTAGAAAGTGTTCCTTCTATTTTTCATGCATCAGTGTTATTTCTTCTTTAAATGTTTGGTAGAATTCCACAAGATAAATTTTATTTCAAGCATTTCTTTATCTGGCTCCCACAAATTTTGATACGCTCTAATTTCATTGGTTCAAGATATTTTCTAATTTTCCTGGAGACTTCCTCTTTGGACCATGGATTATTTAGAAGATTGTTTTAATTTTCACATTTTCCAGTGGGCTCTGCTGCCACAATTTTAACTTCTACCTAGATACTCTTTACTAAGCCTTAGAACATGGCACACAGCTCTCCACCAGACAGCTTGTACTGGATGTCCAATAAGTGTGACCCTCTAAACAAATCCCTGCATAGTCTTAGAAAATGCCTTATTAATATTATTCACTATAAAACTACGTCAAAGGAGAAAAGCCATATATTATCTTTTAAAAATGACAAAAATGCCAGTGACAAAATTTAATAATCATTCTTACTTTTAACTCTTAGAAAAAGAGGAATGGATGGGTGCTTTTCTTGCCTTAGTAACTTACCCAAGGCCTTCCTCAGGCTCACTGTAACACTCGAGCCTTTCAGGTTCCATTAAGGCCACCATCAAATTAAGAAAGCCCTCCATCACCATGGAACCGAACACTGTTAGGATGTACCAGGCAATGCAATTACAGAAAAGTGCTGAGAGGCGTAGGTGTTGGAAAGAGGAGACAAAGTGAGCTAATGTCTAAAGAGATTCCTCAATGGTTCTGGCAGGTGACCGACATGCTCTTTCCAGTTTGCAGCCCGGGAAATGCTTCCCATGTTTAACTCCCAGTCATACAGTGGGACTTCAGAAGAAGGAGAAGTTAAATACATAGTCTCAGTTGAGCATGAATTCCTTTTTTAATTAGAAAAATAAATGTTCCTGTAAATCTGAGAGAAAGGACCCATGGCATCCACTGGTTACTGGAAGGCCAGTCTTGTGCACATCATCCCAAACAAACTGGAACTGGATACAACATGCATGTCCCCAAGATCCAGTGCCCTGACTCCCCGTCCCGAGTCTGTCTGTCACCGCACACACCATGCAGCTGCTGTGCTCTGTGACTGGGGAAGTCGGGGCTCCAGAGTCCACTAAACCCAGCTGCGTGCCACCTCTTCTCCAGTCCCCTGGTCACTCCGGTCCTGCAAACACTCACTGTGACTCTATCCACCCTCAACCCCGGGAGCCCAGAGGCTGCTCAGCTCCACGGGGATCCGAGCTCATCTCCCTCTGACATCTCACAAGCCCAGTCTCTCAGCTCCACAACCGGGCGGGCAGTGTCGCCGCTGCGATCCCAGGGGCCGTGGGGCGGCGTGCTGGGCTGGAGGCAGGAAGAGAAAGAGCTCTTCGGACCAACTTGGAAAACTGGCGTAAACTGTGCATGAACACCTGTTCCCCGGCGGCCCGGGGTCTCTCCCTGTGCCCCAGATGGATGGTTTGGGAGTAAGACACCCAACACGCCAGCGGCATTCTTGTTTGGAGACCACCTCCTGCCTCAGGCTGAGAGGAAATCAGAAAGACGAGGCGATGGCTTCTTCGCCGCACTCAGCACAGGACCACGCAGCCCCCACGCCTGGCCCACACCTGCCCGGCCACACCTGCCCGG
>NW_006283437.1:976426-986112 GCF_000327345.1 Myotis davidii
GCCCACCCACACCTGCCAGCCCCACACCTGCCTACCCCCACCTGCCCGCCCCACACCTGCCCGGCCCACACCTGCCAGCCCCACACCTGCCCGGCCCACACCTGCACCCACTCCAGGCCCCCACGTGCCCGGTCCACACCTGCACCCACGCCAGGCCCCCACATGTGCGGAGCAAAAGCAGCAGCAGCCCCACGCGGGCGCTCAGGGCCTCGACACTGGCTGCCAACCCTGCGTTGGGCGCTGTCTCACAATGTGATTATTTTTAAAGATGAGGCATCAACACGAACATGGGGCCCGGGGAGCTGCAGAATCGCTCCTGGCAGCTTAATGTGGACGTTCAATCAGAGCTGTCGGTCGCGGCTCGGCAGCTCCGCGCAGCCCAAGCAGCTGGGCCAGAAGCGCCTCCACCAGCTCTGTAAGCGATGGGTTTAATTTCCCAGGCTGCGGACAGGGCCTCCCGCTGCAGGACGGCACTGGCCTGCCTTCTCCAGAGAAACGTACATGTTTTTTCGCTGCTTCGATGGGCTCCCTGCTTTGACCACATCCCTGAACCAGGGAATGCTGCGGGTCTGACAGCCACATTCTCACATCATGGCCCCCAGGCGCTCAGAACAAAGGCTGTCATTTGAAGATGAGTTTTCTGTTTCTTCTACTGTCATTCCATTCCAGAAAACAAAAGAAGGAAACATCTGTTAGGAGGAGTCCCAACAGAGGAATATCCCCCTTAGGCACTGTCAGACCTTCGCAGGGGCATGGAGCATGAGGCAGAGAGTGTTCCTGCCAACCGGTCCAAGCTAAATGGATGGGAGGAGGGCAGGAGGGAGGGAGGAGGGGAGGGAGGGAAAGTGAGTGGATGGGCAGATGGATAAATGGATGGACGATTAAAGCCACGGGTATGTTTTTTCCCTTTTTTTTCTTTTTTAGGATTTTTAAATATATTTTTTAAGTTGATAATATTACAGATGCGTCCCATATTTCCCCCCTCCCTCCTCCTCCCAGCCCCTACCCCCACCCTAGGTCTTCTCCACCCTATTGCCCGTGTCCATGGGCTACGCATGCAAGTTCTTTGGTTGATTTCTGGCTCCCAACCCCACATCGAGGTCGGGTCTTATTTTGTTGGTCTATTCATTTTGTTCTCTAGATTACACAAAGTGAGATCATGTGATATTTTTCTTTCTCAGTTTAAAGCCACGGGTTTTAACAAGCCTGGAGGAATCTATCATCCTTCCCACTTATGAATTATCATAATAGTCCCCTTTTCCCTCACTCTTCACCACTGCACACTCATACTCACACACTCACACACACAGACACACACACACACTCACAGATACACTCACACACACAGACACACAGAGACACACACTCACTCATACACTCACACACACAGACACTTACACACACACACAGACACTCACACACACACACACAGACACTCACACACACAGACACTTACACACAGAGACACACGCTATATTCAAAACATTTCCAAATGGCATCACCGAGACACACTCATACACTCACACACACAGACACACACAGACACTTACACACACAGACACTCACACACACAGACACTTACACACACACACAGACACTCACCCACACACACACAGACACTCACACACACACACACAGACACTCACACACACACACACAGACACTCACACACACACACACAGACACTCACACACACACACACAGACACTCACACACACACACACAGACACTCACACACACACACACAGACACTCACACACACACACACAGACACTCACACACACACACACAGACACTCACACACACACACACAGACACTCACACACACACACACAGACACTCACACACACACACACAGACACTCACACACACACACACAGACACTCACACACACACACACAGACACACACACACACGCTATATTCAAAACATTTCCAAATGGCATCACCCGGTCCCAGTGAACTGATGGCATCCTCCCCATTGAACGGGGCCTTGGCGGCCCTGGAGAAGCCCAGTGGCTAATTCAGTGGCTGGGCCTAGAAAGGTCAGAGAGGACCGGGGAGCAGCAGGGACGGTGGACAGCCCCTCAGGCAGTCCCAGCTACTCGCCAGCGGGTACAGAACAGTGCTGGCATGTTCCGGAAGACGTCCTAACCGCACTCAGACGCTCAGGCCAGCCCCAGGGCCGCCTGTGACTGGGAGGCACAGCTGGTGCAGAGCTTCACTGCTTCTGCTCCACCACCGCCTCTGCCTGCAGCTCCCAGCACGGCTCAGGTGGGCATCGGGGACCCTGCCTGCGGGCGGCGCTGCACCTGCCCACTGAGAATGCTCCTCCCGCAGTTCGGGCCAGAGGCTGGCTTTGGCGGCTGGGCAACAGATTGAGGTTTTAAGTCATAATTTGACATCACGGAATTCTGTCACTTGTACCCAGAGGCCTTCCCCGACCTCACAGCTTGCCCCAGGGCAAGTCGTCAAGGCATAACCAAGGGACAAAGGTGCAGGTCCTTGGCTTTCCGGTTCTGGAAGCTTGCTCCACCCTCCTCCCCAACAGCCGCTGGTTAAAGCAGAGGCCGCAGCAGTCCTCGCTAGCCGTCTCGCTAGTGACAATGTCTGTGTGCGCACAGAAGCCCTGCACGTGTGGCTAGAGTGTCTGAAAGGCGGCCACAGTGTCGGGAGAACTGTTACTCAGCTTATGCACCTTCACGAGTTTAAGTATCAACAGCCGCGTGTGGCGAGAGGCTGCCACTCTGCACAGCACAGCCTGGACGGCTGTGTCAGCCGCCGATGGACCCGCTACCTCACCTCCCTCCTGCCAGGCCCGCCTGAGCTGCAGACAAATTAATCTTCTCAAAGCGCAGATCTTATCATGTCAGTCCTGAGCTCAGAAAGTCCGGTGACTCAGCACTGCCTACCGAATTTAAGTCCCTGTTCTTTCTGTTCTTTTTTTAGGAAGCAAAAAACGATTTATTCCAAAATGTGATAGAAATACAGATTAAATAATAATCGCTAGGGACACATGAGCCCTCACGATGAGCCGAGCACTGTCCTACGTGCTATCCATGCTGTTGTCTCACGTTATCCTCACGAAAGGCTCATGGCGTGAACAGTACTGTCCTCCCCATGTTACTGTGTGGAAACTGAGGGCTGAGGGGCGTAAGGCGCTTGTCCACGGTCACGCCGTTGCTAACAGCAAAGCCGGCATCTGAGTTCGGGTTCCCCGGCTCTGAAGATGGACCCTTGACCATGACGTGACCCTGCCTCTAAGACCGTGGGCGCAGGCTGCCCTCTCATCTATAACTACAGCCACACGCTCTGTGCAGCGTCTGTCTTACACACGCCACTGCTCTCCGGTAGCGAGATGTCTGGGTTCCTTCAGGGAGAGAGCACAGAACAGCATCCTTTCCTCTCAGAAGGTGTATCTGACACATTGTGGGGGCGGGGGGAGAGGGGCATGATGGGGGACATACTGGGCTTTAGACTTAGACACTTAAAACATGGCAAAAATGGCCCTGGCTAGTGCAGCACAGTGGTCAGAGCATCAGCCTGCACACCAAGGTTCACAGGTTCGCCTCCCAGTCAAGGGCATGTACCTGGGTTGCAGGTTTGATCCCTGGCCCCTGTCAGGGCACATGGGGAAGGCAACAAATGTATATGTCTCTCTTACTTCGATGTTTCTCTCGCCCTCTCTCTCCCTCTCTCCCCCCCGCTCCTCCTTCCCTCCCTCTCTTGTACTCTTTCTAAAAATCAATGGAAAAAATATCTTCGGGTGGGTGAGGATTAACAAACAAAAAATGGTAAAGATGTTTAAGGCAGGCGGGATGCAAACGGATGAGCAATGGGAGGTGGTATTTGGATTAGCAAAGGCTCTTACATCTAGAACTCGCACCCTGCCCCCACCGCAGGGCTGGAGGCTGTGCAGCCAACAGCCGTAACCACTGGAACGGGCGCGCTGGGCCCGGAGGCGATCCCAGCTCCCGCTGCTGCGACGTGAACCCCTTCATTGCTCAGCACAGCGAGGGGCTGAGGAGCCAAGGACGCAGAGGGCACTCAGGGCACCGATTATTTTCCGACTGGTGCTCCCCTCCCACCCCTCCCCTTGCTGAGACAAGCAACCGGAAACACGTGGATGGCAGAGTTAGTCTACAAACGGGAGTCAACTATACACGTGGACAGACCACCAACTCCCGCTGACCCCTGAGGAGTGAGGGATGAGAGGCACTGACACCCCGGGCAGTCGAAAATCCACATATAACTTAGGACCCCCAAAACCTTAACCGCAGCCATCCCTGGGCACAGATGAGTACTGAGAATAAAGAACAGCTTATTCCAGGCTCAGTGAGGGGCCAACCGGCTGACAGTCCCCACAGGGAGCGGCGGAGGGAATGGCGGCGGGAGAGATAGACTAGGGCAGCGCAAGGTGAGCGTGATCACACACAGTGGGCTGGTTACGTGATCACACACAGTGGGCTGGTTACGTGATCACACACAGTGGGGTGGTTACGTGATCACACACAGTGGGCTGGTTATGTGATCACACACAGTGGGCTGGTTACACGGCTGGCCTGCTGTGTGACCTCGGGCCAGTTGTTCAACCTCTCTGATCTCAGCTTGTCAGCTATAAAATGAGACTACTTGGTATCTCCCCTTCCTACCTACGCCTCTCTATGGTTGAGAAGGTGAAATGCCAGGGAAAGGATGCCAGTCTACTCCTCCACAGCCTGACCCTGCGCGTGGTCATGTGACTCGCTGTAGCCCGTGGCACACTAGCCCATGTGATGCAGACAGAGTCCCGAGAAGAGCTTGTGAGGATGAACCTCGTGCAGACGGCCAGTTGCACGCAGCTCAGCCGGCGGTCCAGGATCACCCAGTTCAAAGGTCAATGTTCTCAAGGCCTTTTCAGCATCTCCCAGGCTTCTAAGCATCTGCCACTACCAACACGGAGTTCAAGAGCCGCGTCCCGGATGTTGAGTCTCTGAGACTATTGCTATGGATGACTTTAGACCTCAGAGCCTCATTCCTACCTGAGCCTGCAGGGGTGACGGCGGGTCAGAAAATACAGACTTTACGCCAAAGACCTACTCTTTGAAAGGCATTTCTCTCGGTTCAAAGCCCATCGAGAAGGCACACTGATGAGAGGACACTGTGCTGTGCGTGCAAAGGCTCCTTCCAGGCCTCAGACCTGCCCCTGCACCGGATTCATGCAGAAGAGACGCCCTTCAGGTGCAGCAGGTGCACCCAGCCCTTCAGCCGCAGACCCGCCCTCCTGGCTCCTGCGAGACCCACGGGGAGGGCAGCCCTGTGTGCGCTCCGAGAGCCAGAGACACTAGCCCGTCACCCACCCCCGCGCCACCCGAGCACACACCCGAGGCCTGTCCACGTGTGTCCTCCACGCAAGGCGCTTCCTCTGTGTGATGCGTGTAAAGATGTCACATGTATGCTTGCATAGTACTTCCCTCTGTACAACATACTTCATAGTTTCTCGACTATATTTTCCATTCATTGTCTCCACTGAAATGCAGGCTAGAGGAGGGCAGGGGGTTTCTGTTCTGTTCACCAAACTACCTCGGGTGCCTAGAAAGTGGCCAACACCCTATCACACGACCAGGAAGTGTCTGTTGAACAGGAAAGCGCTGTGATTGGAGGCGTGGACTGAACTGCTCTCACTTGCGGCTGAGCGTCCATGCCCGCACCCACGTGATCAAGCCAGGGTTCTCCTGCTGTCACTCAGCTGCACCTACAAGACAGGAGGCGAGGCCAGCCCAGCTCCCGCGGCCCGCAGCCAGCGCCGGCGAGAGGAACCGCCCACAGACCCACGGCCTGAAGGAAATGTGTTGTGTCACCCCCACTGCAGGTGGAGCGATTTGTTACACAGCGGAGCCCCGGTACAACTGCTGTCAGGTAACACCGCGGCCTCTCCCGGGGCAGGGGCAGGCGGTGAGGCCCAGCGGAGGACGCCCCGTCGCCTGTCCCAGGCAGCTGTCCAAGCAGCTTTCCAACAAAGCCCAGGGAGCCTCAAGTTACACACAAAATAAAAGTCAAAAAACGAAAGAGAGAGAGGCAAGCTGAACGTTTAGATTGCTTTGCCCTTCCAGAATTCCTTTTCTTTCTTTTTTTTAACAAATTGCCCAGTGTAGAGTCTTCTCTTTTTTTCCCCTCCCGAGAAGTTATTTATTTTTATGGGCTTCTTTCGGGAAATAAAAATCAATTTTGGAATGCAAGCGATACATTTTACTCTCCCAGTAATGAAAGCCAGAAAATTAAAGGCCTCCAGGAACAACCCCCTGTACTAACATGATGTGGAATGCAGCCCAAATGGCCTGTGTGAGCCTTTTATAAACCGTGACCATCGCTGGCTGATGGCGACTGGAAATCGCTCACAGAGGACACAGAGCCCCCGCGAGAATGGATGGCTTGGGGGAGGGGCGGGGGCGCCCACAGAAAGGTGCTCCTACACGCCCTGCTCTGTGGCTCACAACTCTGGGAACTGAATGTCGGGGTGCTCCTGTGTATGTGTCCCAGTAACATGTTTGTTCAGTGATTCAACAGATAACTAATGAGCATTTATTATGTGCCTAGGCCTGGTGATATGACAAGAAACACGCCAGCCATAGCCGGGGCCTCCAAAAGCTCACATGCAGGGGAAGTGCCCAGTGGGCAAGCTGCGTCCGATCGGGGCCTGGGAGCAGACTCCGAGGTGGAGACGAGAGCGGGCTCCGGGACCCCTTGGGAAGACCTCCAGGGGAGGAAGGAAGGAGGGTGACCAGCAGCTCAACAGCAGTGCCGCCCCAAAGGCCTCGGCCCATCCATGGTCAGAGAGCTCTGTGGCGGTGGCCCCAGACGTGCCCCCAGGTGCGGAGGGGATGTGCTTTGGTTCCCAGCCCCCACAGGAACCCATGACCCCTGGAGGTGGGCTCCCCCGGAAGGGGCAACCTTGCAGGACGCAGCTCCCTTCGGCCGCCCTGGAAGACTGAGCTGTGCGCTGGGCAGCCAACGCCCCCTCCGCCTGCGCAGAGGCACCTCAGTCCTGAAAGGAGGGGTAGGAGTGTCGGGGGGCAGCACCACTCAGGAGCCCACGTTCTCGCAGCGTCGCCCACACTTCTCTCCACTTCCTCCGTGACAGCCAGGGCCACTGACCCGCGCGGCCCTACGTCACATGACCGAATCCAGTGACTGGGTTCCCAGCCTGTGCTCCCCTGACCTGTGGGGGCCACACCTGCCTTCTTGGCCTCTGCCCTCCCTGCTCCTGTGACCTCAGCCCTGCGGGCCCCCTCCTTCTGCCCGGAGCACTTCCTCTGCTCCCTCCCGGCTCCTCTTCCTCACTCACCCTGGAGTGGCCCCCCCTCCCAGGCCCCACCATGCTGCCTCCCACCCCCTCTCTCACCTGATACCCCAACGCCTCAGCTTCTGCCACTCTATCCAGACCCCCCGCCTACTGGACACAAGTCACCCATGGAGCCCAACCGTCTCAGACTCAGCCCAAGCAAAACCCTGACTGCGCGTCGCACCCACTATCCACACATCTTCCTGAGCACAAATCGCACTTAATCCCCGACTCCCCCATCCTCCACATCCGTTTATTCTCGCCTGTCCATTTGCTGTCGCTTCCTGGATTCGAATGTGCATCTCATCCATCCCCCTGACAATCCTCTCCTCTAGACCAAGTCTTGGCCGCTCCCTGCCACCTACCACCAACTAACACCCAAGCTCCCGGAGGTCCCTGAGCCGCCGGCTGGGCACGTCCCCGCAGCTGCACTCTGCGGGCTCAGCAGGCCTGGCAGCACGCCTCCACGCCGGGGCCTTCGCCCACAGCCCACCCAGCGAGCCCTCTGCCAGCACTTCATCTCTGCACGTGCCAGTGGGCGCTGTGAACGCTAAGGTAGGCGCCTGCCCTCCATCCAGTGCAGGGAGACGGGTAAGAAGCACATACACAGGACAGACACATGTCGCCACGAAACAGGGATAGACAGGGAAGGGGACCGAGGGCCTGGAAGGGGTTTCTTTGGAAAAGGCTCGGGGTGGCCCTTCTGAGTAGGAGGCGCTGAAGGGGCCAGGACGCCATACGTGGAGGAAGAGCAAGGGCGAGAGGGAGCCCGGCAAAATGATCTTATTAGGTTATTTTCAAATAATCCCTTTCTTTTCAAAATTTATGGGAAACAACTTTTGAGATGTCTGCCTAGCATATTAAGCCACAAGGTTAAACAGCTAGTGACTACATCTCTGCTGACTCGGGCCAGATAAATAACTCAAATTATGACAATCAAGTGAAGGCTCCCAGAAGCCTCGCGATCTCCCTTTAGGATGGCCCCTCCCTCCGCTGGGTGAGAAGAGGATTTCAGAGGGCAAATGCCCATGAAAGCGGCCTTTCATCTCTCCAGGTACAAGCCAGACAACGGGCCCAGGGGCACGCGCCTTTCCCACTGACTCTCAGACCCCAAGCCCCCGCCAACCGCCCTCCTGGTGGCCCAGCGGGCAGCGCCACTGCTGAAGAAGTCTGCAGACAAGACACCCCCAGCTCAGGGGCTGCCGACCCACCATCCCGCCTAGGGACCCGGTAGCCCACGAGCCCCAGGAGCGTCTCTGGAGCCGATGGAGGCAGCGACAGTGGCCAGCCCGGGTCAGCGAGCTGCCAGGAAGCGTGAGGCGGGCTGCAGGGAGGGAGGGGAGCTGTGCATCTGGGCGGCTGGAAGGAAGCAGGTTCGTCACAGCCAAGTCGCAGGTTCAATCCCTAAACCCTCCGGTTGCCACAGTGGCTGGGGCCTGGCCTGCAGACTCAGACAAGCGGTCCCAACCAGCTCTCCATCACCACCAGCGCGGGGCCTGGGCCCATCAGTGACATTCCCTGAGCCTATCCCACCTGGGCCTGGTGCTGGTGCTGGTGCCAGGAGAGCTCAGCACTGCCGCACACGGGGCCCTTGTGTTCGTGTGTTTTATGTTAGCATTTAGAGGGACTTCAATGACTAGGTCGGGGGAGTAGCACGGCACACACCCCACAGAACAAGGAGAGGGCAGAGAGAGATGCGGAGTGTCCGCTGGCTCTGTGACTGTCCCCCAGGCACCCCACCAGCCCCTCCACAGTTTCCTGCAGTTTGGGTCACTTTGCTTTCTCAGCTCAAAGGCCACTGGGGTTGGGATGTTGTCAAGCTACAGGTGAAGACAGGGGGTTAGACGAAAAGAAATAAAATCAAAGGATCATTGATCCTCAGCTGGGGGCGGGGGAGACAGGCTCTCAGCTCACACTCAGTCCCTGCAGGATCCAATCTCTCACAGAAGCAGGCACCTGGGAGGGCCATGGGGGCCGCGGGAGCCCCAATCCAGCCATCCTGACTGCCTCCCCCAACTGCCAGGAGGAGGAGGAACGGACAATAGCAGTCAGTTCCCTCCACCTCCCTCCCTCCCTCCCTCCTGCACTCCTCCCAGCCCAGCAGGCGGCTGACATAACTCAGGGCACTGACAGCTGGGGAAGCTAGCTGCCTCTCTAGCCTCCAAGCACCAGGTGTCTGAGGCCGTGGCGGGAGCAGCCACTCTGCCCTCATTAAAAGGCCTGGGGTGGCAGAAGGGATGCGAAGGAACTCTCGGGTGTATTGGGCTCCCTGGTGAGGCGGGACAAAAGCTCCCAGAGCTGGACCCCAGGCCCCTGCCACTGCAGGCCCTCACCTGCATCTCATTTGCATTGCCTTTTTAAAAGGA
>NW_006283437.1:986124-986922 GCF_000327345.1 Myotis davidii
GAGACGGGTAAGAAGCACATACACAGGACAGACACATGTCGCCACGAAACAGGGTTAGACAGGGAAGGGGACCGAGGGCCTGGAAGGGGTTTCTTTGGAAAAGGCTCGGGGTGGCCCTTCTGAGTAGGAGGCGCTGAAGGGGCCAGGACGCCGTACGTGGAGGAAGAGCTAGGGCGAGAGGGAGCCCGGTCACGGGGAGCAGAGACCACATCACACATCACGGCAAGTGGGCAAGGAGAGAGGAGCTGGCGAGTAGGTGGCTGGGAGCACCGGCCTGCAGGCTCTCTGGGGAAGGGGACCTATGGAACAGCGGGGGCCTGGGAGGGTTTTCTATGGAACGGGCCTGGGAGGGTTACCTATGGAACAGCTGGGGCCTCACCCATGGGCAGAAGCCAGAGGAGCCGGGCCTTTCTCCCCTGAACACCACAGTCCTGATTCCTGTAACATAACACAGAGGCTGCGAGGACTGAGCAGATCTGTACGTGATGAACCTCTCCGTCTGTGGTTAGAAGATCGAGGGACGCCTACAAAGTCGACGTGACAAGGGCTGGGGTCGGGTCAGGCAGCGTCACAGCACAGTGTCCCCGGGCGGAGGGGGCAGCCTACATGTCGTAGAGCCGGAGCTGCTCCTGCACGTCGCCGTGGGACATCTCGCCAAACGTCTCCTTGTTGTCCTCTATGAGCTTGAAGATGGCCGCCAGCTGCTCTTTCTGAACTCTGCCGGGAGGAAGGACACGGGCGGGACAGCAGTGAGCCTAGGGGGCAGGGGAGCCCTCTGGGGGCAGGGAGTGCTTTGGG
>NW_006283437.1:987200-989126 GCF_000327345.1 Myotis davidii
AGCCACCCCCCCAGCCCCTCCACAGTTTCCTGCAGTTTGGGTCACTTTGCTTTCTCAGCTCAAAGGCCACTGGGGTTGGGATGTTGTCAAGCTACAGGTGAAGACAGGGGGTTAGACGAAAAGAAATAAAATCAAAGGATCATTGATCCTCAACTGGGGGCGAGGGAGACAGGCTCTCAGCTCACACTCAGTCCCTGCAGGATCCAATCTCTCGCAGAAGCAGGCACCTGGGAGGGCCATGGGGGCCGCGGGAGCCCCAATCCAGCCATCCTGACTGCCTCCCCCAACTGCCAGGAGGAGGAGGAACGGACAATAGGAGTCAGTTCCCTCCACCTCCCTCCCTCCCTCCCTCCTGCACTCCTCCCAGCCCAGCAGGCGGCTGACATAACTCAGGGCACTGACAGCTGGGGAAGCTAGCTGCCTCTCTAGCCTCCAAGCACCAGGTGTCTGAGGCCGTGGCGGGAGCAGCCACTCTGCCCTCATTAAAAGGCCTGGGGTGGCAGAAGGGATGCGAAGGAACTCTCGGGTGTATTGGGCTCCCTGGTGAGGCGGGACAAAAGCTCCCAGAGCTGGACCCCAGGCCCCTGCCACTGCAGGCCCTCACCTGCATCTCATTTGCATTGCATACTTAACAGGAGCCAAGCTCTGTCACCCAATTAGGGGGTGGGGGTACGCTGAGGGAGAGGGGGTGTCTGCACAGCAAGCCCACCCAGCAGCCTCCGCCCTCCGGGGAAACAAGGCCTCAGTCAGACCACAGCGAGGCAGACAGATGGAGAGCACACTATTCCGGGACGGACGGCCAACTAAATAAAGCTGTGGTTACATCATGCACAGGGACGGACAAGAAAACTCCAAGTATTTCCAAGAGGCCGCGTTGGAACAATGCAGACCCGCTGCAGGCAAGTCCGGTGCTGAGGGTCCAGCTGCGGCCACAGCACACGGAGGAGCCGGAGCGGGTGGTCAGCTCCCACGGAGTCCTTTCCCTCCCAGGAGGGTTCCCGTTGGGTTTGACGGACATCCTTGGAGGGTTGGCACTGCCCTCGTACAATGTGGGCGCTGGGCTCTCCGTATGAAGGAGACTGGGTTCAAATCCCGGCTCCGGCCCTTCTCGCTGTGTGACCGAGGGCAAGTCACTGCACCTTTCTCAGCTTCAGTTTCCTTCCTGTGTCGAACGGGGGCAAGAGCCACATGGATCTCAGAGGGATTCAGTGATGGTGCATGTGAAGTGCCTGGCACAATGCTGGTGCCTCTTACAAAATACAAAGCCGTGCGATGCTGCCTCTAGTTGAGGAAACAAGAAATGAAGTTGGGTGTTTATAACTTAAAGGAGCTGTCAGAGCCACCGGAGCCATGAGAATGGGTTCCCACGCACGAAGGCTGCCATGGCAACCCAGTGCCGTCGCTCAGATCCCTTAGCGAGAATTACAAAGCCCTCGGCAGCTGCCTCCGTGCCACCTCGGCGCCCCCACCACGACACCCCGGCCTCCTGCCACTTCCTCAGGCAGCTGCGCATGCTCCTGCCACAGGGCCTTTGCACGGCTGCTCCTCGGCTTGGAATGCTCTGCCGCCAGGAGCTGCATGCACCCTCCTCCCGCTCCTTCAGTCTCTGCTCCGATGTCCCCGCCT
The DNA here is from genome assembly GCF_000327345.1 of Myotis davidii. Taxonomy (NCBI): domain Eukaryota; kingdom Metazoa; phylum Chordata; class Mammalia; order Chiroptera; family Vespertilionidae; genus Myotis; species Myotis davidii. Next base: position 988,827 of record NW_006283437.1, read on the forward strand.
CAGGGCCTTCCTCCCGGCCACACCTCTGACTCTGCAAGTCCTGTCCCCGCCCAGCCCTCCTCCTGCTTTACTTTCCCCTCAGCACCCGCCATCCCATCCGCTGGGTGTTCTTATTCACCGACTTCACGGTCTGTCTCGGGACAGAGGCCTGCAAGCTACAGCCCGCGGGCCAAAGCCGCTGCCCCGTTTCTGCAAATACTAGAAAAGCTTCCTGGGGACACAGCCACACCCGTTCGCTGACACTGTCGCCTCTCCTGCGGCAATGCCAGGGACCCCGGGGTGCAAAGGCCACCTGGGCCT
>NW_006283437.1:989164-989458 GCF_000327345.1 Myotis davidii
CTGGAATAAACCCGCCTAGTCCTCCACCGATGCCATCTGCCTTCGTCTAGAGCGGCGTTGGGCACAGGGCGGGTCTTGGAGCGCTCCTCATGGTCGGTGACACGAGCTGAGAGCCAGGACCCGTTTCCTGGAAGGAGCGAGAACAGGACCACCAGGACCGAGGCCGCCGAGGGAGGCTGAGGGGCGCAGGTCCAGAATGAGGGAGGCGCCCACCTCCTCCTCTGCCCCCGAAGGCCCTCCTCCGCCTGGCACCGTGCCCATCAGGGGGCTGCTCCGGCTGGAGGGTGCTCGATG
>NW_006283437.1:989661-1000466 GCF_000327345.1 Myotis davidii
AAAGGCTGGGTGCCCAGCCCTGTCTGCGGGCGAGTAACAGCTGCCGCCGCTGGGCGCCCTCCAGGAGGAGCTCCACAGGGCTCGCCAGCTCGGGGGGTCCACAGGTCGGGGTTACTGGGTTCCCTGCCGAGTCCACCTGCCTGCCTGGGCCACTGCCCTTCCTGATCTCTGACCTGACCTCTCAGCACTCCCGGCCCTGCTTCTCCCGCCCGTGTGAGTCCCCACGCTTCCAGGGAGCACCTTCTATTGGTCAGTGAGCAGCTCCCAGGAGGCTGCATGACCTTTCCCCATCCCCCACACCAGCTGAGTGCCCTCCCCCCTCCAGATTCCTCAGCTCCGCTGCCCCCCGTGCCCACCGCACTCAAGGAGGCAGGGGGTGCATGGTCAGGGGCAGGGCCCTGGAGTCAGAGAGCCCAGGGTTGGAATCCCGAGCCTCTAAGACGAGCGCCACCAGCACAGGCAGTGGCCCTGCAGCCTGGGAGTGCTGCCCCAACAGCAGGGCCCAGGGCGTCCCCAGGGGTGCACGGAGAGGAAGACCTCCGCACACGGAAACACAGCAGACAGGGGGCTAACATCGCCCCACCGGCCCCCAGGAGGGAGGAGGCGGTGCCCCAGCCCAGAGCACGGGACTCAAGTCCCGGCTCTACCTCTTCCTGGCTGTGCGAGTCACTGAACCTCCCTCTGCCTCAGTTTCCTCATCTGTCACATGGAGCTGACACTAGTAAGCATCTCACAGGGTGTTGCTAGGGTCCATGTGAGGCTGGGAAAGCCTTGTGGATGCCCTTGATTCCACCAGCTTTACTAGGGCCTGGCCTCATTATCCTGTAAGTGTTGGCAGCGCAGTAACAAAGGCTCGCCCCCTATCTGTGCCCATCTGCCTCCCCCAGGGAGCCACCTGGGACACCCCCAGCCCACACTGCTCCCTCACAAGGCCTGGCCGGCCCCCGTCTACCCACCAGCCTCATCACTAGGCTCCAGCCGCGCCATTCTCTGTCCGCTCCTGCAAGGCACACGGCCTCACTGCTCCCTCCGGGCCTTTGCCTCTGCTGTTCCCTCTGCCTGGCATGCTGTTCCCTGGATTTCCAGCAAGCTGGCTCCCGCCTGCTCACCACTCAGGTCACCACCGAAGGCCCTGGGATGACCCCCAGCCGCCCTCAAGCACATCACTGCTTTGTTTCGCTTTCTTTAGGCCTTTGTCGCGGTCTGTCTGCTTCAGGTTCATTTCCCTCACGAGGAAGCAGACAGGGGCCACAGAGCAGGCGCCTGTGCAGCTCGATCACAAGGGCAAGCAGGAGCCAGGACTCTCGCTCCGGCCTGCGTCCTAAGGCCGCTCAAGCCCTGTGAGCACAGCCTCTCCTGGCTCAGTTAGAGCCTCGCAGCCAGAACAGGAGGCTGCAGGCGAGAGAGTAAGGAAAGCCTTCTGGGGGGGGGGCGGAGACCACAGCAAAGCAGGGAAGGGAGGTTCAGACCATTGTACCGGAAGGGCTGAGCCAGGGGCTGTTGCTACCTGGGTCTTATTGCAGGGCACGTGGGTGGGTTCGGCCACAGAGGAAAGGGGGTTCTGGCCCCGGGGTACTGACAACGGAGCTTCACGTGGGCCCAGGGGCCAGGGCCTTCTCGGAGGCCGAGGTGGGGCTGGATGGCTCTCCCCCACCGCCTCCCACCCATCCCCGAAACCGTGGCAGCCCCACCCCCTTACGGGAACAGGGCCTGGGAAAGCCACCACCTGGTAGACCAGACACACTCCCCTGTCCCCCTGCCACTCCGCAGCAAGGAATTCTATGGCGTTTCAGGGTGTGTCCACGTCGTCTGGGAGGTGGTTGAAATGTGGATTCTGACTGTGCAGGTCTGGATGGAACCGACATCTGCATCTCTAACCAGCTCTGGTGACACTGCTGCTGCTGCCCGTCCCAGCGCGCTCGCAGCAGCCAGGGCCAGCCTATTCGGAAGCGTGACCCTCCCCCTGAACTCTGCGCCCGGCCACACAGTGGGGAACAGAATAGGAAGGCGAGGAAGTCAGACCTAGAGGCGGGTGGACTCAGCCGGGCAAGGAGCAGTGAGGGGATGCTGTGACCAGGGCGGCAGAAAGCCATCAGATGGCAGACACCGAGGGTCAGCCAGCAGGCCCCGCTCGGGGGGTGGAGGCCACGCAAGACACACGCTATGACGGCAAGAACCCGAAAGCACCAGGCAGAACCTGGGCCCGGCCCTGCCCAAGCTGGGGAGCACCCCCAGTCCGCAGTCACTGACACCTGTCGTGGGATCAGCCACTTGTTTCCCTGCTCTGGTTGGTGGAACGTTTAGTTACGAGAGCTTTTCCTATTTAGAATTTTCCTGTTTTTCCCACCCAGCGCCTCCCCGTCCCTCCCTGCAATCCCGAGTTTGCAGCCTTCCACTCCCTGCTCCCCACCCTGTCAGAAATACAAACATAACTCCACACACAGAAAGCATCTGTCGCAGCTGCTTATTTCTTCGAAATGAGATCAAGCTAAATATAGTTTCATGCAATGCAGGCCTCTCACTTAGTGCATCCGAGATGGCCTCCCTGTCACGGGTTGGCAGTGTTTCCAGGGGAGGCCACAGAGTCATATGTTGGGCTGTGCAGACCATGCAGCCTATCATGAAAGCAGCCAGAGGCAACATGGAAATGAATGGGTGTGGCTGTGTGCCAATAAAACTTTATTTATAAAAACAAGCAGTGGGCCATGCCTGGCCCAGAGGCCATAGCTTGCCAGCCCCTGCTCCAGGGCATTAGCTGTAGTTCTGATGCTTTGGTGTTTTGTTTGGTTTTTAATTAGTTAGAAGTTTTATTATTTAAGCTTTTAAATAATAAAAGTGTCATATGAAGTATACTGTACATATAACAAGTATCCAATCATAATGACACAGTTTGATACGTTTTCACAAAGTGAGCACATCTGCGGGACCAGTTCCCACAGCCAGACCAGCTCCGTAGAGTCACACACACCCATTTTAATTCATGGTTTTCAACAACTGTGTCACAGCAGCCCACAGAATGGATGCACCGTAACGGGGCAACTCCAACTCTTTGCCGCTGGGAACTGCACATCAATAAACATACTTGTTCTGGGCGTTACTTCCCTGTGTGCTGGTGTTGTATTCCAACAGGACAGACTTCCCAAGGGTAATACGCACACATTTGGACAAGTACTGCTGGACCACTTCCCCCCAGGCAGTGGCCCGTGCAGCCCTGCAGGCCTGGCCGCCCCCTTCACGCGGTTCGGCAGGGACTTTGAGGAACAACCACAGGGCACCCAGCACATCCCAGGGCTTGGGGCCTCGGGCGGGGGCTGGGCTTGGTCATTCTTACGCGTCTTTAACACTCAGGGCGGAAGAGAAGAAACGTGGAGTAGAAAGACCTCAGCTCCCTCCATCTCCTCAAATCAACCCCGTCTCCTTCAGCGTCCAGGACACCGACCGACCGGCCACTTCACAGGCCCAAGGCCGCGAAGGAAGGGCAGGCGGGGTGTGGTCCGGCCCCAGGGGTGTGCAGACCTCACCTACAACACACTGAAAGCGACGGTCAGCGTGCCCTAGACGCAGCTGCGACTTCACTCAGCTTCCTCATGACAAAGCCACGGCAGGGAAACAAGTTTGTGTCAGGGAATTTTCTCTCCAATGAGGACACAGCGAAGTGTTTTCAATAAACCGATTTCACTGCACTGCAATTTCTTTAAAAAAAAAAAAGGGAAACCTGACCACCATAAGTACGAGGTACCCTAAGGAATCCGGGGTACCATGGGCCCGGGTCCCAGAGCTGTGAGTGTGGGGGCCGGGGTACATGTCTGCCACACAGGGCGCTGCTCTCGGGATGGCGTGCGTGGCTTGTCCCCGAGCCCCCGTGGCCGCTGTGACAGCAGAAAGGAGGATGAACTTGCTAGGGGCGAGGTCCCTCAGCGGTACCCAAAACAAAACAAGCTCTGAGTTCTGGGTGATGCTGCAGTATTCAGGGGCGGCCCGCTGCCTTCACCTTACTTCAGAAGGTATCAAAAATGAGATGATTGGTGGGGGGAGAGCGAGATGCAGGGACACTGATTAGGCAAGTGCAGCGAATGTGGTGGCAGAAGCCCAGGGCGGACAAGTGGGTGTTCGTGGTGAGATTCTTTCGACGCTGCCGTCTGCTGCACATTTTTTATGCTAAAAGATGGGGGCGGGGGGTACTAACCAGCAATGTCTAAGGGAGGGGCTGGGTCCTGTCCCCGCTCTGTGACGTGTGGCCTGGAGAAGCCCCTCCTCCCCCTGGCCGCAGGGCCCGGGCCGCTTTACTCCCCTCTGCCACGCCCCCCTTTGGTCCCCAGGTCTGAGCATCTCTTGGAAGAGAGCCTTCGGGAGGGCCGCCTCCAAGGCAAGCCTGCCCCCTGGTGGCCAGCAGCCTCACTTAGGAACATGTCCTGACCCACTGAGGCTCCGCAGAGGAATGTTGAGATATTAACACATGAGGAGTTACCACCATGACAGCCCCCCTGTCCTCCCCTCTTCGCTTTCCCTTTAGAGCAGAGAGCCAGCTTTTGGCGGGGGGGGGAGGCAGGCAACAAGCTGAAAGCCTTCAGCCCCCTTGGCTCTGTGCCCCAAACGCAGGCTTCCGACAGGAAACCACGCGGAAGACGGGGGATTTGTGGACACAGTGTCCTGGAGAAAACTCAAAGGCAGTGAATTTTAACCTGAAAAGGAGGTGATTCCCCATGGCTGAGAGAGAGAGAGAGAGAGAGAGAGAGAGAGGTCCCCAGGGTCCCAGGGAATTGGCAAGAGCCCAGATTGTGAGGCTCATCCAGGCAGACGTGCCCCGTCCGTGCTGAACCCAAGGGTCCAGAATCCGCTGGGCAAACCCTGGAACCCGAGTTAATACTGTTGCATGAACAGGGGGTGGCTGGGAGCGCGGGGAGAGCGGGGGGGAGGTAGAGGTTCCGGAGGAGCCGCCACCCAGGAGGGAGGCAGGGAAGCCAGCTGGGACCTAACCGCTCCCCTCCCCCGCCGCTCCGGTTCCCACGCTCTCCTGCCTGAGGCAGCATCAGGGCAGGTCTGTGGGCCATGGAGCCAGGCTGCCTGGGCTCAAACCGGAGACCCACACTCACGGTGTGAGTCCTGGGAAGTTAGTGCCTCCGTTTCCTCAGGTGTAACAGGGGGGAATATGAACACCGATGACAGGATTGGTAAGATCACTAGCAAGTTGACCTACGTAAAGTACCTGGCATGTAATAAGTACTCAATAAACATGATGGCATTATTTTTCCTATTTGCCCTGACACGCTTTGCCCATTCCTGATAACCCCCATGCCTCTCGCAGACTCAGCCCGGCCATGCCTGCTTCTGGTGCCCTCTGGGGCTCCCAGGGGACCACAGTGTGGCCACATTTCGACTTAATGATCTGCACTTGTCTGCCCTCGAGGCTGTGAGCTCCCTGAAGGCAGAGGCTACATCTCACTGCCATTAGGTCCAACCTGGTACCCAGGCCCTTCTGGAATAGATGGATGAATATAATGGATGGATGGATGGTGGATGGATATGGATGGATGGACGGAGGGATGGATGAATATGAATGGATGGATGGATGGATGAATGGATGAATATGAGTGGATGGGTGGATGAATGGATGGATGAATATGAATGGATGGATGCATGGATGGATAGATGAATATGAATGAACGAACACTCATGCTTAGAGCCCATCTTCCCCTGCTACCTATAGCATGGGAAACACCTAATCACTCCAAACTACCTCACCTCCCACCGCACCCCTCAGGGCAGTGCCGAAGTAGGGGAGGTGCAGCCCTCAACGTCCCCCAATGGCCATCAAGAACGATGTCTCATTGGTGTTCCTTATCCTGACGAGTGAAGGTCACAGCTTGGAAAGGACCTGAATACCACACGCTGGATAGGATGGGTGGATATGAATGCGAGCTGCTCAGCTAGGAAGGTCGCACAGAGAACCCCGACGGAAGCCCCAAGCGAAGCCTCACAGAAGCGCTCCTTCAGCTCCGTCAGGAACGCCGCTTCGTGCGTGTGACTGTGGGTGTGGATTGGGGGTGGAGAAGGGTTTGCAGCGGCTGCCATGGAGATGGGATGGGAATGACGGGAATGATGGGAATGGTGGGAATGGTGGGAATGGTGGGAACGGTGGGAACGACGGGAATGACAGGAATGGTGGGAATGGTGGGAATGGCGGGAATGGTAGGAATGACGGGAATGGTGGGAATGGCGGGAATGACGGGAATGGTGGCAATAGTGGAAATGGTGGGAATGACGAGAATGGTGGGAATGACGGGAATGGTGGGAAGGGTGGGAATAACGGGAATGCTGGGAATGGTGGGAATGGTAGGAATGACGGGAATGGTGGGAATGGCGGGAATGACGGGAATGGTGGCAATAGTGGAAATGGTGGGAATGACGAGAATGGTGGGAATGACGGGAATGGTGGGAAGGGTGGGAATAACGGGAATGCTGGGAATGGTGGGAATGGTAGGAATGACGGGAATGGTGGGAATGGCGGGAATGACGGGAATGGTGGCAATAGTGGAAATGGTGGGAATGACGAGAATGGTGGGAATGACGGGAATGGTGGGAAGGGTGGGAATAACGGGAATGCTGGGAATGGTGGGAATGGTAGGAATGACGGGAATGGTGGGAATGGCGGGAATGACGGGAATGGTGGCAATAGTGGAAATGGTGGGAATGACGAGAATGGTGGGAATGACGGGAATGGTGGGAAGGGTGGGAATAACGGGAATGCTGGGAATGGTGGGAATGGTAGGAATGACGGGAATGGTGGGAATGGCGGGAATGACGGGAATGGTGGCAATAGTGGAAATGGTGGGAATGACGAGAATGGTGGGAATGACGGGAATGGTGGGAAGGGTGGGAATAACGGGAATGCTGGGAATGGTGGGAATGGTAGGAATGACGGGAATGGTGGGAATGGCGGGAATGACGGGAATGGTGGCAATAGTGGAAATGGTGGGAATGACGAGAATGGTGGGAATGACGGGAATGGTGGGAAGGGTGGGAATAACGGGAATGCTGGGAATGGTGGGAATGGTAGGAATGACGGGAATGGTGGGAATGGCGGGAATGACGGGAATGGTGGCAATAGTGGAAATGGTGGGAATGACGAGAATGGTGGGAATGACGGGAATGGTGGGAAGGGTGGGAATAACGGGAATGCTGGGAATGGTGGGAATGGTAGGAATGACGGGAATGGTGGGAATGGCGGGAATGACGGGAATGGTGGCAATAGTGGAAATGGTGGGAATGACGAGAATGGTGGGAATGACGGGAATGGTGGGAAGGGTGGGAATAACGGGAATGCTGGGAATGGTGGGAATGGTAGGAATGACGGGAATGGTGGGAATGGCGGGAATGACGGGAATGGTGGCAATAGTGGAAATGGTGGGAATGACGAGAATGGTGGGAATGACGGGAATCATCAGGGCAGCTCTCTGTGCCATGGAGCCAGGCTGCCTGGGCTCAAACCGGAGACCCACACTCACGGTGTGAGTCCTGGGAAGTTAGTGCCTCCGTTTCCTCAGGTGTAACAGGGGGGAATATGAACACCGATGACAGGATTGGTAAGATCACTAGCAAGTTGACCTACGTAAAGTACCTGGCATGTAATAAGTACTCAATAAACATGATGGCATTATTTTTCCTATTTGCCCTGACACGCTTTGCCCATTCCTGATAACCCCCATGCCTCTCGCAGACTCAGCCCGGCCATGCCTGCTTCTGGTGCCCTCTGGGGCTCCCAGGGGACCACAGTGTGGCCACATTTCGACTTAATGATCTGCACTTGTCTGCCCTCGAGGCTGTGAGCTCCCTGAAGGCAGAGGCTACATCTCACTGCCATTAGGTCCAACCTGGTACCCAGGCCCTTCTGGAATGGATGGATGAATATAATGGATGGATGGATGGTGGATGGATATGGATGGATGGACGGAGGGATGGATGAATATGAATGGATGGATGGATGGATGAATGGATGAATATGAGTGGATGGGTGGATGAATGGATGGATGAATATGAATGGATGGATGCATGGATGGATAGATGAATATGAATGAACGAACACTCATGCTTAGAGCCCATCTTACCCTGCTACCTATAGCATGGGAAACACCTAATCACTCCAAACTACCTCACCTCCCACCGCACCCCTCAGGGCAGTGCCGAAGTAGGGGAGGTGCAGCCCTCAACGTCCCCCAATGGCCATCAAGAACGATGTCTCATTGGTGTTCCTTATCCTGACGAGTGAAGGTCACAGCTTGGAAAGGACCTGAATACCACACGCTGGATAGGATGGGTGGATATGAATGCGAGCTGCTCAGCTAGGAAGGTCGCACAGAGAACCCCGACGGAAGCCCCAAGCGAAGCCTCACAGAAGCGCTCCTTCAGCTCCGTCAGGAACGCCGCTTCGTGCGTGTGACTGTGGGTGTGGATTGGGGGTGGAGAAGGGTTTGCAGCGGCTGCCATGGAGATGGGATGGGAATGACGGGAATGATGGGAATGGTGGGAATGGTGGGAATGGTGGGAACGGTGGGAACGACGGGAATGACAGGAATGGTGGGAATGGTGGGAATGGTGGGAATGGTGAGATGCTGGGAATGGTGGGAATGGTAGGAATGACGGGAATGGCGGGAATGGTGGGAATGGCGAGAATGACGGGAATGGTGGGAATGACAGGAATGGTGGGAACGGTGGGAATGACGGGAATGGTGGGAATGCTGGGAATGGTGGGAATGGTGGGAATGGTGGGAATGGCGGGAATGGTGGAAACGGTGGGAACGACGGGAATGACAGGAATGGTGGGAATGGTGGGAATGGCGGGAATGGTGAGATGCTGGGAATGGTGGGAATGGTAGGAATGACGGGAATGGTGGGAATGGTGGGAATGACGGGAATGGTGGCAATAGTGGAAATGGTGGGAATGACGAGAATGGTGGGAATGACGAGAATGGTGGGAATGACGAGAATGGTGGGAATGACGAGAATGGTGGGAATGACGAGAATGGTGGGAATGACGAGAATGGTGGGAATGACGAGAATGGTGGGAATGACGAGAATGGTGGGAATGACGAGAATGGTGGGAATGACGAGAATGGTGGGAATGACGAGAATGGTGGGAATGACGAGAATGGTGGGAATGACGAGAATGGTGGGAATGACGAGAATGGTGGGAATGACGAGAATGGTGGGAATGACGAGAATGGTGGGAATGACGAGAATGGTGGGAATGACGAGAATGGTGGGAATGACGAGAATGGTGGGAATGACGAGAATGGTGGGAATGACGAGAATGGTGGGAATGACGAGAATGGTGGGAATGACGAGAATGGTGGGAATGACGAGAATGGTGGGAATGACGAGAATGGTGGGAATGACGAGAATGGTGGGAATGACGAGAATGGTGGGAATGACGAGAATGGTGGGAATGACGAGAATGGTGGGAATGACGAGAATGGTGGGAATGACGAGAATGGTGGGAATGACGAGAATGGTGGGAATGACGAGAATGGTGGGAATGACGAGAATGGTGGGAATGACGAGAATGGTGGGAATGACGAGAATGGTGGGAATGACGAGAATGGTGGGAATGACGAGAATGGTGGGAATGACGAGAATGGTGGGAATGACGAGAATGGTGGGAATGACGAGAATGGTGGGAATGACGAGAATGGTGGGAATGACGAGAATGGTGGGAATGACGAGAATGGTGGGAATGACGAGAATGGTGGGAATGACGAGAATGGTGGGAATGACGAGAATGGTGGGAATGACGAGAATGGTGGGAATGACGAGAATGGTGGGAATGACGAGAATGGTGGGAATGACGAGAATGGTGGGAATGACGAGAATGGTGGGAATGACGAGAATGGTGGGAATGACGAGAATGGTGGGAATGACGAGAATGGTGGGAATGACGAGAATGGTGGGAATGACGAGAATGGTGGGAATGACGAGAATGGTGGGAATGACGAGAATGGTGGGAATGACGAGAATGGTGGGAATGACGAGAATGGTGGGAATGACGAGAATGGTGGGAATGACGAGAATGGTGGGAATGACGAGAATGGTGGGAATGACGAGAATGGTGGGAATGACGAGAATGGTGGGAATGACGAGAATGGTGGGAATGACGAGAATGGTGGGAATGACGAGAATGGTGGGAATGACGAGAATGGTGGGAATGACGAGAATGGTGGGAATGACGAGAATGGTGGGAATGACGAGAATGGTGGGAATGACGAGAATGGTGGGAATGACGAGAATGGTGGGAATGACGAGAATGGTGGGAATGACGAGAATGGTGGGAATGACGAGAATGGTGGGAATGACGAGAATGGTGGGAATGACGAGAATGGTGGGAATGACGGGAATGGTGGGAATGCTGGGAATGGCGGGAATGACGGGATGTCTGTTCTGCGTTCACAGGGAGACACTGGGTTGAAGGGATTGAATGTGGAAGGACGTGGGCTTCATCAACTCCCCACCTTCGACCTGGGCTTCCGCCGCTGGACGGCTGCTCCTGCACCCACTGGGCATGATGATGCCCATACATTTCTACAAGTCCCACTGCGGGGCCTTTTCTCTCCTACGGACCCAGAGCGCGAGGGGAGCCGTGGCTGTGAGGGGGGCTCCTGGGCTCAGCAACACTTATGCTGAGGTTGGACCTGGCCCCAGGATTTTCTGCGTGGTCTCCTTCCTGTGGACACAATGGTGGGAAATGGATGACCACGTGAGCTGCCGCTCCTGTCGGCAGAGCAGTGGCTGGGGGCAGCCTGTGAAGTCCTCCC
>NW_006283437.1:1002139-1002801 GCF_000327345.1 Myotis davidii
GAGCTTAAAGCCTATGGGAGATGCGGCACTCGCCCACCCGACAGGAAACCGACACTGGCACGGGCAGTGGCCAGGGCACCAGGTGTCCACAACAGAGAAGGCAGGGCTTCCCTGATTGTGAGAACGCCGGGACCCACAGGAGGAGCTGGTATAGCCGCTGGAAGGAAAGAAGATGGCGCAGATGGACCACCCACCCAGGGCACAGGTGGCAGAGGAAGGAGCGGGAAGAAAAGGAGGGAGACCACCCAGCAGACTGTCCTCTGGCAGCGAGAGCCAGTGGTGAGTCACCAGGAGAACTGACAGCACTTCCGCTCTGACCCAGACCTGCAGGGCCCCTGGCAGCAGCGAGAAAGCCTGGCCTGGCATCAGCAGCCACAGGACTCACGCGGGAAGCGGCAGGCCCTTCAGAGGCACTGCAGCCGGTGTGGCCTCTGATGGGCCGGTGTGCACAGTGCAGTGTGGCCTCTGATGGGCCGGTGTGCACAGTGTGTGCGGCCTCTGATGGGCCGGTGTGCACAGTGCGTGTGGCCTCTGATCGGCCAGTGTGCACAGTGCGTGTGGCCTCTGATGGGCCGGTGTGCACAGTGCGGTGTGGCCTCTGATGGGCCGGTGTGCACAGTGCGGTGTGCCCTCTGATGGGCCGGTGTGCACAGTGCGGGGGG
>NW_006283437.1:1002874-1054267 GCF_000327345.1 Myotis davidii
GGGCCGGTGTGCGCAGTGCATGTGGCCACTGATGGGCCAGTGTGCGCAGTGCATGTGGCCTCTGATGGGCCGGTGTGCGCAGTGCGTGTGGCCTCTGATGGGCTGGTGTGCACAGTGCGTGTGGCGTTCAGAGCAAACGGCAAAGCGTCCTGGCTGGGGAATGGGAGTCCTCACACGGAGCCACCTCCGCGGGCCGCGCAGCCTTCAGCTCTCTGGTCTGTCCGGCTGAGATCAAGGAAGAGGGAGCTGGGGCCCTCACCATGAAACCAGGCTGCCCGGGATCACTGGGCACGCCCGCGCCCCCGGCCCGCCCGGCTCCCTGTGCTGGCTGGGGAGGCGCGCTGCTGCTCCATGTCCGGATAATCCCGCAGCCATACAGAAGCCACCCTCCCAGCCCAGCCCCCGCAGCCGCAGGGAGACTGTCCAGGGCTGGGTGCAAACAGCAGACCTTGGTTCTCACGGCGGTGGTGGGGGTCTGGGTTCAAGGTGCTGGCTGATTGGCTCCTGGGGCGAACCCGCTTCCTGCTGGCAGCGGCTGCCTCCTTGTCCTGCCCTCCCAGGGCAGGGAGAGCTCTTCCTCCTCCGCTCATAACGCCACTCATCCCGTGGGGAGCTTTCCCTTAGGATCCTAAAGCCCATCTCCACATAGCACTTTCCTGGGGGTTGGGCCTCCAACACATGAGTTTGGGGAGACAGAATTTGGGGAGACTGATGGTCCTCACAGTGCAGCTCTCTTGCCCGAGGAGGGGCTGGCGGTGGGGATGCTGGGCCCAACTTCCCCGTGCGGTGAACGCCCGTCCACACTCCCACCCAGCCTCTCCCTGCTCCATGCTCACTCCTCGCCCCATGAGCAGCCCCATGAATCACCTGAACAAGAAACTCATCTTGGCTCTATTTTTAGAGAACGACAGTCAAAGCACGAGGCTCTTCCATCCCAATCCATCAGCAAGCCCGTGCCAAGGGCTGGCCGTGCCCGGAGGGGTGAAGGGGCAGCAGCCGGGCACCACCGGGACCTGCTGCCGGGGCCGGGGCCGGGCTGGGGCCAGGGCCTGCACGCGACTCCGGGCAAGCTGCTCAGCCACACGGAGTCTTAGTTCCCCTTCTGTGTGAGGGCAACAGCACTCCCTCCAGTACCAAAGCACTCCGACAGCCACTGTGATCCAAATGCTGGTGGCTATCAATTACTGTGACCAGAACTCTGAGCATGGAAATACTCTGCATCTCACATTCATGTTTTTTAATTGATTTTAGAGAGAGAGGAAGGGAGAGGGAGAGAGAGAAGCATCGATGTGAGAGAGAAACATCGATCAGTTGCCTGTTCCACACACCCCGACCAGGGATCAAACCTGCAACCTGGGCATGTGCCCTGACAGGGAATTGAACCAGTGAACTATGAGTGCATGGGATGACGTCCAACCAACTGAGCCACACTGGCCAGGGCTCTACCCCTCACTTTAAAGGAACCTCAACTTTCCTCCCTTCTCCCCTGTTTCACTTGTGTTCCCCCTAAAGATATATTCAAGTCCTAACCGCAGCACCTGTAAATATTACCTCATTTGGAAATAAGCCCTTGGCAGAGGTAACCAAGTTAAGATGGGGGCATCCTAGGAAGGGTGGGTCCCTAATCCAGTGACTGGTGTCCTCACAGGAGGAAATTTGACACAGACATGCAGGAAGGAATGCCAGGAGGTGATGCAGGCAGAGACTGGGCAACACCAGAGGCTGGTGGCAGCCACCGGAATGCAGAGAAGGGCAGGGACCGGACTCCCTCAGCGCCTCCGAAGGAGCCAGCCTCCCCCGCTGACCTTGGATTCAGACTTCCAGCCTCCGGATCACTTTGAGAACAGGTATCTGTCCTATTAGGCCATCCGTTTGTGGCATTTTGTTGGGGCGGCTGTAGGAAATGAATATTCATAGGCATATACTAGGATTGCCAGAGCAAACATGGAACGAAGGGGAAGACTTTGGCCTTGACTTTGAAGGAACACTGTATTGCATTAGTTGGAACAAAGATTCCCCAAGGAATGCCCGTAAGAGGCAACTAAACCACAGCAGTGGGTGTGCAGGGCGCTGGAATACACAGTGACCTAGCACAGTGCACTTCAGGGTCAAGCAGACCCACGTGACCATGTGCGGGCACCTCTCCGCCTGCTGCCCGGTCGGTAGAATACCCTTGCTCCTTAGCTCAGTAGAATTACTGAAAAAAGCAACAATATTGCCTGTGGAAGCTTTGCACAGTGACGGACACATTAAAAACTCGAAGGTTGGCTATTGTATCACTCTTACTCCTCTTGTTAATGGAGTAAGGTCTCAGAAGCATAACTTCTCTGAGCCTCAGAGCTTCATACAATGAGCATAACAGGTATTCACGAGGCTGTGGTGAGCAATGGAAGAGAACGTGGACAGCCCTTTTAATTGAGACATAACTGACACGCAGCACTGTGCAAGTTTAAGGTGCACAATGTGCGGATTTGATACACTGGTAGATGGCAATACGACGGCTGCCTTCCTTCCCGTCACATAACTATCACTTCTTCTTTGTAGTGGGGACAACGGGTGGGCCTTAGGCCACCGCGATGATGGGGTGTGAGCCCTGCATTCATGAGCTCCAGCAATGCAGACCACCCTGAAGGGAGTGGCGCCCCTGAAAGGTCCCTTCACATACTTGAGCCTTGTAGTTCCTGGAATATGACAGTAGAGGGCAGCAGGGCCTCACTTTTTCCCCCTCACCCGCCGGCTTAGTCCTGGGAAACCAGCTACTTTTGAACAAGTGACTGCAGGCTCCTGTCCACAATCCCCAAGTGTCCCGGTGGGATGAAGTCCGCCACGTGCCTTCTTGTTAAAGGATAAAGCAATTCAGTGGGTGCGCACCGGGTGTCACGACCCCCAGCTTAAAACAGGGATTGTATTTTACAAGGGCCAGCGCATCAGAGCTACTGAATCATTCTGGGGCCTCACAGACCAATTTTTGCAAAATCAGCCCCTTTTGTGATCAATTTCTTAAGTTACCAAGTGATGAAACCCTGATTATGTTGGTTAGCTATAACATCCCACGCTCGGCCGGTCAGAGCTGGTTTCGCCTCGGCTTGTGGCCACGTGCTGACCAGTGTGTACTGTACAGCGGGCCTCCACCTCGCCTGAGCTTCCTGCGGAAGTGACGGACACCTCGCTCTCTCGTCCCCAGTCCCACTGCACGCCCCCAGCAGGCTGAGCGGCCCTCCTTCCTGTTAGAAATATTTCAGAAGCACCAAAGGTACGGAGGATGCGCACCAGGGACCAGCGAAGCCACTGTCAGGTGCCAGAAAGAAATATTTCCAACACACGGGAAGGCCCTGCACCTCCGCCCCCAGGAGTGACGCTCTCCTGGGGTTTCTCATCAGGACCCGCTTCCTCCCACGGGAAACACGGAAAGAGCCCAGCACCGCTTCCTGCTGTCCTACTAAGGGAGCCAGAGGTGCACACGCCACAGACGCTGAGAGAGTGGGGGGGTGGGAGCTGGGGGTGTATCCTGAGCTCCCGCCCCAGGTGCTGCGGGGAAGGGCTGCGGGGCAGGAGCAGAGGCGGTCACGGGGCCCTGCCCATCGGTGATGGAAACAGCCCCCCACCCGACCACCTACCGAGCACGGTGAGGACTGGCCCCTCGATGTGCGCCTGGATGTAGATGCGGCCGCGGCGCTCCGTGTGGTCCGTGCCGCAGAGGCTGGGGACGTTCATCACGCAGCGCTTGTGGACGTTCATCATGCAGGCTGGGGGCGGGGCGAGGCTCGGGTTGGCCAGGGCGGTGGCAGCCTGTCCCCACCAGGCACTGGGCCTCCTTCCCCTTCTCCCTTCCAGGCGGCTGAGACCCCTCAGCTTGGCCGCAGCAAGCCCGCCCAGCTGGGTCCCACCAGGAGGCTCCTCCACCCCCGACCCCCACCCTGGGGTCAGAGGAGGTGGAGCTTGTCCAGCCTCCCAAAGGCTAAGGGTGCACCCCACACCCCCACATCCCACACACCCCACACCTACACCCCACACACCCCACACCCTATACACCCCACACACCAACACCCCACACCCCACACACCCCACACGCCCCACATGCCCCACACACCCCACACCCTATACACCCCACACGCCCCACATGCCCCACACACCCCACACCCTATACACCCCACACGCCCCACATGCCCCACACACCCCACACCCTATACACCCCACACGCCCCACATGCCCCACACACCCCACACCCTATACACCCCACACGCCCCACATGCCCCACACACCCCACACCCTATACACCCCACACGCCCCACATGCCCCACACACCCCACACCCTATACACCCCACACGCCCCACATGCCCCACACACCCCACACCCTATACACCCCACACGCCCCACATGCCCCACACACCCCACACCCTATACACCCCACACGCCCCACATGCCCCACACACCCCACACCCTATACACCCCACACGCCCCACATGCCCCACACACCCCACACCCTATACACCCCACACGCCCCACATGCCCCACACACCCCACACCCTATACACCCCACACGCCCCACATGCCCCACACACCCCACACCCTATACACCCCACACGCCCCACATGCCCCACACACCCCACACCCTATACACCCCACACGCCCCACATGCCCCACACACCCCACACCCTATACACCCCACACGCCCCACATGCCCCACACACCCCACACCCTATACACCCCACACGCCCCACATGCCCCACACACCCCACACCCTATACACCCCACACGCCCCACATGCCCCACACACCCCACACCCTATACACCCCACACGCCCCACATGCCCCACACACCCCACACCCTATACACCCCACACGCCCCACATGCCCCACACACCCCACACCCTATACACCCCACACGCCCCACATGCCCCACACACCCCACACCCTATACACCCCACACGCCCCACATGCCCCACACACCCCACACCCTATACACCCCACACGCCCCACATGCCCCACACACCCCACACCCCACACGCCCCACACACCACACCCCACACCCCACATACCCCACATACCACACCCACACCCCACATGCCCCACACACCCCACACCCCACACACCCCACGGGCCCTGAAGCCAGAGTCACTAACTTCAGTACCAGGTGGCAGTAACAAGTGAGGGAAGGTGTACGTGAGGGGACTTGGCCAAGCTGACACCCCAGCAGCCCCCACTCCAGCACAGCAGGGGGGTGGGGGGCAAGAGGCCAAGGCTTCCCATTGGTGCAGATAAGCAGGAGCCCTGACAGCAGGTGGAGCCCCGTCTGAGCCAGGTACTTACTGTCACATTTCATCCCCTGGTGGATGAGTCCGTACAGCAGCGACCCGCAGTGGTCACAGAAGGTGGGGCTGGAGTAGGTGTGGATCTTGAACTTGTGCTTGCTCCGGGGGTCCTGAGGCCAAGAGAAGACGATAGGCCCGCGTCAGCGCATGCGTCCCTCTGCAGGGTCCCTGGAGAGCCCGCCCCACTCCTCACGCCTGTCAGGACCTTCGCTGGAGCCTGGCCCCGACGTGGTGCCCAGTAGCCAGTGGCCGAAGGGGCCAAGGAGCACTTGCTGTGCCTGCCTGCGGGGCCTCCGTCGGAGAACCCAGCCTGCTGTCCCTGCCTGCAGCAAGGACTGCCGGGGCAGCAGGCACAGTGCACACGGCAGGTAGACCGTGCACTCGCTCCCGTTCTCCCTCCAGCTCTCAGCAGGCCTCTGGAGCAGTGGTTCCCAACGGGGGCACACGCCCCACAGGGGCAATTTGATTTTAAGGGGGGCAATTTGAGAATGAGTTATTAACAGTGCATTTTCTGCATTTCTTATGGTTCTAGGGGCCTCATATACAGTATATAATGTACTAGAGGTCCGATGCATGAAATTCGTGCAAGGGGCTCGGCCCTCACGGCCCTGGCTTCATCCAGAGGTCGTCCGGAAGGTTGTTTGGTTGTCCAGTTTAATTAGCATATTACACTTTTATTATTATAGATATACTGACACATTTATGCATTTCAGTTCTCTATTATATGTCTTGAAATGTTATTCGCGATTTTTTCATATCATTTCATATTATATTTTTAACAATTTCTTAGTGAACTCTTCCTCAGTACTTCAACTGTCCTTCCGTTCTTTTATTTTTCTCTTTCATGGGTGCCATGTTCTTTGGCAGCTTGTTTAGACCAAGTTAATGACTTTTAGACTTCCTCCACATGAATAGAAGCTCACTTTTTGAAGAATAAGAATTCTATGGGGGGGGGAGGGGTCAGGATTTTAGACATGCTGAGGTGGGCGTGGCCAAAAGGAGGTTGGAATCCCTGTCTGGGACCTCTGCTGGGACCTCATCGCCTGCAGAACAGAGTTCAAGGCCCAATAAAGAGTCTGCAGGCTGTGGCGGAGACTGCGGGTTCCCACCAACACCCACTCTTCTCTTTAATAACAGAATCCTGGAGTTACAGCAGAGCACAGCCGCCCGTGAGAGACCGCACTTCCCGGCCTGCCTTGCAGCTGGTGGGCCGGTGTGACTGAGTTCTGGCCAATGGGACATGCGCGCTGCGGGGTCAGCTCCCTTAAAAGAGAGGTGTATAAACACCCCGGCCCTTGGGGCCCCTTTCCCCGTCACACCAGCTGGAAGACGGTGAGAACTGGAAGTGACCACTCTAGACTCAAACTTGGGCCAGGTGTCGAACGGATAAAACCATCCTCACTAGCCTTGGACTTTGTCCCTCGGGACAGACACCTGAGAAAAAACTTGCCTTCCATCTTCAGTCACTGTATTTAAGGGCTACTTGTTACAGCCGCTAACAAGCTCCCTAGCTGACAGCCTGCACGCATCATGAGGGAATGTGCTCTCCGCTATATCCCGGGAGATATGTTGTATTTGGCATAGAGGAGGAGCTCGATAAATATATAAAGAGCGAGAGTTCACAGTTATTGAGCTTTGACTCATGCCTGGAGCTATTTTCAGGGACAACCAGCCATGAAGGTACTTAATCGTCTAACAGCCCTATGAAGTATGTTCCAGTTACTACCCCACCCCCTTTACAGGCGAGGAACCGGAGAGAGCGGAGGTGCAGGGCCCTGCCCAGGGCTCCGCGTGGCTGCCACGGCTGAGCCGGAGAGCTGCGGTGGCAGCTGTGGGCTGAGACCACCCCCGACCACTGAGAGCCCTGCAGATGCACGCGCTGCTTAAGAAAACCACAACGACGCGGGGAGAGCTGTGCAGACACACGGGAGCCGGCCAGGAGGAAGGAGCCAATCAGCAAGCAGCCGGGGAAGTTCGTTTACGGTCCAAGTGGAGGCTGTTGGAGGCTCCTCCCTCGTCCCCTGCCTTAGCTTTCGGGGGGACTCAGGCTTGCAAGTGCCCACTCCACCCCCCACCCCCCACCCCACAGTTCCTCAGATACTAGACCGAGCAGGGCATGCCCCTCGCCTCTCCCACCTGGAGAGCTCGGAATACAGCCCACGGTCCCTGGGACCCGCGATCCTCAGGACAGCCCTGAGGGAGCCCGCCCGTGCCTGTCCCTGTGGTGCCACCGCCGAGATGGACGTATTTGCACCTGGAGGCCCCACTCCCTGGACACGGGCGACTGGAAGACAGGTGACATTTGGCTCCAATGGCTCCCATGGCTAGTGGCTGGGATGCAGGTGGCCAGGAGACAGGCAGCCCCAGGCTGAGGTGCCTCCAAGGAAGAGAGAGGAGCAAGGACAAAGGTCACGTGACCTCGGATGGGGCCTGGTGCCAGTCCCCTGCGGACCTGCCCTACAATTCAACCTGACGCCCCCGTGGCCTCTACACATCCTCCTTCGTGCGTCAGCGACCCGGGTGGGCAGCCGCCACCTGCAGCAGGGCGGAGGGCTGGGAGCTACAGGCCTAGGCCTCAGGCACTGCCCACTGACCAGGCAGAGGAACAAGGGCGGCTGTGCTGGGAGCTCACCCTTTCGCTGCCGGTCACAGCGAGGTGAGGTGGTGAGGGGCCAGCAGGGGAGAGGGTGGGGGGAAGATATGAAGGGGAGGCTCATGGGTCCAGTGGCTACTTACCAATTGGTGCAAAGCATGTCAGCATTTTCACAGCTGGCACCCTATGCTAGTGGGATGGGTTAAAGGTCAGCTCTGTCTTTAAACAAAACACGTCCCTTCCTCAGCCCGGGCCTCCCTCATGCTCAGGGGCCTCACGCCGGCGTCCATGCTTGCAAACTGAGCTTGGAAACAGGCTGCCTTTGGCCCAGATGGTGCTTCTTAAAAATTTGACTTCGTTGATTTGAAAATATTTAAAAATCATGAAATGTCAGCTCAAAATGTAAATTTCTGGCTCCTTTTAAAAAACTCCTTTTAAAAAAAACCACAAGTAGTGGCAACACTAACACATTGCTGCGGGCTGAGCAGCCGTTGTCCCCTTCGGGCAAGGGATACGCAATCCAGCTCTCCAGGCCCCACCGTTTCCCTGTTGTCTCAAGCCACGCCTGCCTCACTCTCCTGCCCCGCCTGGCCCCTCTGGCAGACACCCACCCCCTTTCCCTGCAGCACTCTGGCGGGGACCCAGCCACATGTGAGCACACTTCCTCAAGGCCTGGGCGAGTTCACTGGGCTCATGACCAGATGCTCTCCAAGACAGGGTCGAGGCCACCGTATCCCTATCCCAGCATCACCACCTGGCGTCCAGGCCTTGGTCATCTCTCCGCCCCGGAATCAGGTGCCTGAGACCCCGAAGTGACTCCTGTCCCCTATTTCCTGTGGCTCAGGCCCGCCACGCTCTGTCCTAGGCGAGCTGGCATTTCCACGTTTCCTTCCGCTTCTGATCCGGAGTCAAGAGACTGACAAATGACAACAAAATGCTAATCACCTGCTGTGACTTTTGCTGTCACCCTGAACTGAGCACAGACGCCTGCCACACATAGCACCGGGTGCTCCAGGTCATGTCATCCAATCCTCACTCCGGCACTGAGCGGGGGAGGGGGACAGTGTTATTCTGGACGTCCAGACGGCCAGCGAGGCTTAGGAAAGGAAACTGCTCGAAGTCTCCAAGCAAGACAACGGGAGAGACAGGCGTGGAAGCCCAGTGTGTCAGGCTCCAGCGGTGGGGACAGCGGGCAGAACGCCGGGCTGCCCCCCTGCTCCTCAGCCGCCCCCAGGGGGCCCCTACCTGACGGGGGGGTTACTGATGAGGACAAATCAGGCTCCAGCGGTGGGGACAGCGGGCAGAACACCGGGCTGCCCCCCTGCTCCTCAGCTGCCCCCAGGGGGCCCTACCTGACGGGGGGGTTACTGATGAGGACAAATGCAGCCCCGGCCAGTGACAGCCACATGGGGTGCCCTCCACCCGCCCCACAACCAGAGTCTCCATGGTGAGCACCCAACCCCGGGACCAAGGGCCTGAGCCCAGACAGCAGCTAAGAAGGGAGAAGCACAGACCGGAAACAAACCGCTGAGCCAAAGCCTGGAACAGCCTCTCCGGCCGGCATGGCCGTGCGGCCTGCTCTCAGGCGGCTGCAACCTGGCTGAGCGGAGGCCGAGCTGCGGGAAGAAGGAAGCTGACGGAAGCAGAGGTCGGGGAGGAAGGTCCGGCTGTGAGTTCAGGCTGTGCCACCCCCGCTGCTCAGCGCAGAAGCCCCTGAAGGGCCACTCGCAGGGCGCACGGGCAGGCGGAGCGGAGACCCAGCGGGAATCACCTCGGAACAGAGGGGGCTACGGCACAGGCTCTGGAGTCGCCGTGTGACCTCAGGCAGGTGACACCTCTCTGGGCCCCCGGCTCCTTGTCGGTGAAACGGAGAGAAACACCAGTGCCCCTCGGAGATCCTGTGGTGGGGAAAACGGCCATGCTGAGCGCAGGAGCCGCCCTGATGTTGCACGGCCATGTGCCGCCTGTAGAGTGATTTAGGCAGCGCTTCGTTTTAACTCACATGCCATTTTTACTTAAATAAAACTATTTTAAAACAAAACTCCGCAAGATTGTACACTCAGGAGACCAATGTGAAAATTATGTTTTTCCCGCCTACACCTGGGCATGGACTAGACAGGTCTTGGAGCGAACGCTTAAAACGAGAACATCCATCTGCCCGTCGCATCGCACAAGCGGCTCCCCGTCTGCACCCTCATCCCACCGCCTGGCATTTGTGCTGGAGGCCAACCCAGCGCAGAGCAATGGGACTGGGCACGGCTGTGCCTCGAAGGAGAGGGTGTCCGAGCAAACGTCCCCACAGCCCGTGGAGGGGGGGTCGCTGACAACCCACAGCGCCGCCCGCGGAGGGACGAGGCGCACCCCAAGGAACGGAAGCGCCGCGCTGGTGGGGAATCGCCATGGGGTGTTCGTGAGTGAAACTGAGAAAGGAAACGGAAACCCAGGTGCAGAAATGTGTGGGTCACATGTTACCATTTATCGTGAGAAAGTGAGGAGGGTCGCAGAGTGCACGGCTGGTACTCACAGCCCCACACGGACGGACACGGTACTCCCAGCCCTGCACAGACGGACATGGTACAGAGGGACACGGTACAGAGGGACACGATACTCCCAGACCCGCACAGAGGGACATGGCAGGGAGCAGCGGAGGCGAGTGACCATGCGCATCTGGGAGGCGAAGGGGCAGAGTGGACAGGGAGGAAGACAAGCTTTGTATAGATGTTAAGTAGCTCATTTGACTGTTTTTCTGGGACCCACAAAACGCCCCCAGCAGGTACCACTACACCGGGCCCCAAAGTGCATAGAAAACGCCCAAAATTCCCAAGAGACAGGGAAGCATGTGGGCTGAGGTTTTGTGAACATGAAGTGTGTGTAATGTTAGAAGCTGTGATTACACTGCGATTTGTCCCTGGAGAGGGAATAGAGCTGATAAGGCTGTGTGAACGCGCGTGTGCGTGTGTGCGTGTGTGTGTGTGTGTGTGTGTGTGTGTGTGTACACGTGAGCACGTGCCTGGTAATCGTTTGCTCCTGCGTTTGACGCCACGCCCTCTTCCAGCCCCACTCCTCTGGCAAATAACTAACGATTCCGTTTGAAGGACAAGCGTCTGATATGTACATTTCCGTGGCACTTTGTCTGGTTTCCTGGGGTAAGATGGGTTCTGGAGCCACTGTCCCCATCCGGGTTAATCCACGGCCATGCTCGCATGTAACGCAGCTCTGGCCGGCAGCCATGGGCTGCTCCATCGGGGGCCAGTCATCCAGCCCTTGTAAATGGCAGTTTCTTCATGTGGAAACGGAAAGTGGTCACAGCCATGCCCAGTTCCTAAGATGATGGGAGACTCGGTGAGTCACTGCATGGAGCTGCCCAGGAGTCACTGGTGGAGATAAACCGTTAATAACTATCGTGTGTCAGGAACTCTGTCCACAGCCTGTGTCCGGGCTTAAATGCAGGCTGGTTTCTTTCTAAATGGCTGGTCACAAATTCTCTCTGGTTTCCCCTTTCCTTCCTGTCTGTCTCCACTGCGGTAACGCCCCTGTAACTTCATTCTCCGACCGTTTCACTTTCTGCTCTGAAGTCATTATTTCCCTCGCCATCCACGGTAGCAGGCGCTCCGGGGAAAGGCCTGTAATTTTTTCTTGGTGTGTAGTCGGTTGTAACAAAAAATGCCTGGGCTGTTCTTCTGCCTGCGGATCTGAAAGGCCTCTTTTGTCCTCCGCTGCTTTCTCGGGAATCCTTGTTCATTTTTAAATCGTCTCTCATGCTCCACTGATTGCCTCTCCATTCCTGCCGCAGTGCCATCCTCTTTAAACATGGCATAGGTTTATAATATCATCTAGAAACATGTATTTAAACCCTCCCACCCCCTGCCAGCATTACTGTCTGCTTTCAAAACTTCCATGGTTATTCTCACCCACATATTCTTCCAGAATATATTGGAAATGCCAACATTTGCCAACCCTTCGTCTTATCCCCTCTAGAAAAATGCCCACCTACAGCACCAGCTCAGGGGGCAGTAGTGTGTCTAACCTCATGCTGATGGGCCCAGGTCTGGTCAGTGACATGCAATTTATAAAGGCCAAGCTGGGCCCATCAGAATTCCCAACAGGGGCCTGTGCGGTGCCGGGTGCCGGGTGCTGGGTGCCGGGTGCCGGCTGCGGAGCTGAGCTGGTGGGTGGTGGAGGGAGGTGCGGGGTGCCGGGTGCGGGAGCTGAGCTGGTGGGTGGTGGAGGGAGGTGCGGGGTGCCGGGTGCGGGAGCTGAGCTGGTGGGTGGGTGGAGGGAGGTGTGGGACAGAGTCAGGGCTGGCAGCCCAGAAAGCAGAGATGGACAGTGTGGCAGCCCTGGCGTGGAGCAGAGTCGTGGCCACCAGCCCTGCTGGGCATGGCCTGGCCCCGCAGGCATCTGAGTTGGTAACTCCCCCATCCCAACGCCCAGCAGCAAGGGAGAGCGAGGCAGCAGTCGCTGCATCCATTGCTGAGCCTGGTGTCGGTGCAGACCCAGCCTCAGGGAGCAGGGGAGCCCTCATGCTCTCAGCACTCGGAGTTTCCCCTGGAAGGCTGCGTTCGTGTGCAAGCCAGCCCGACCCTACGAGGCACCAAGGCATCCAGCATTCAACCTGCAGACTCCGCCCCGTCGATGCCAAGGTCACCAGGGTCTGAGGAGCCACATCCTTTCCAGCAGGTGAGGCCTGGCCTGGCCAGGGGAGCCCCTGGCACAGGAGCCAGCGCACCGTGCAGAGGTGGTCAGCGGGCGAGGCTCGCGGCCGGGTGGTCTGGATTCAAACACCAGCTCCCCACTCACAGCCGCACCCCTGGCCGCGTGCCGGGCTCTCCACACTTCAGTTCCCTCTCTGTGACCAGCGATCACATCATGTTTACTCCTGGGTTGTTATGGTGACTGCATTACTAAAACCTTTAAAACAGTTGCTTGACAGAGAGCAGGTACTCAGTAAACAGCAGGCACTCGCCGTCATTCATAGAGAAGTACTGCTGACCAGGCATCCCTATGTCTACTGGGTTGTAACTTTTCCCAATAAACCCCAAATGTGTTCCCACTTCTTGAACTTCACTCTGCATTTTTCTGCACCAATTTCCTCCACTAAAGCCTGAGCCATTCACGTGTTTGTCATTTATTCACCAAATACTCACCAAGCACCTTGTGTGGTCAGGTGCCAGATGAGCAAAATCACACACAGGTCTGCCCTCCTGAGCTCCCAGGAAGAAGACAGTAAAAAAGCACAAATAAATGTATACTTTCAAGTGCTAGGAAGGAGGATCCCATGGGGCTGAGAGAGTTTGTAGCGAAGGGTTCAGATAGACAGAGAGGTCTGGGAGCCCTCCCTGCAGAGGTGAAGTCTGAGCTAAGATCTGAAGGATGAGGCGTAACTGGGGCCCAAGCCACCTGCTGGGGCTCTGTGAGCCATTCAGCTGCATGGGGTCCTGCTTCAAGCCAGGACCTGGCTGACACCACCCCCAGTCCCTCCTCCACCCTCCCCACCTGCCTGGCTCCCAGCTCTGCCTCAGCCCCCCTTCCCTGTCCCCAGCTCAGGCCCCGAAGCTATGCGACCCCAGCTCCCGGTAGCGGAAATTGAGTAGAGAGCTCATAATAAGACTTTAAAGCTGGATGGTCAAATGCAACCCCAGCTCTTGCTTCCCAGTCATGGGCCTTGAGCAAGCTACCTACACGCCATGAGAGCATCGATCTTCTCTCTTTTAAAATGGAGATAAGAGCTGCCATGTGGCGGGACACTGCAGAAGAGCAGCCTGCATTGCAAGGCTAGGCTGCGTGGGGCTGAAGCCCAGCTCACGGATTTCCCAGCTGTGTGACTTTGGGCAATTTACCTAACCTCTCTGTGCTTTAAAGTAAAAATAATAATGGCATTAAATCTTCATAGGATTATGAGAATTTAATGAGTTAATATTTGTAAAGGGCTCAGCACAGTGCCTGGCACTTAGTGAAATACTATTCAGGTGTTTGCTGAATGTAAGAACCATTTCTTCGTTCTAGACTTGAAAGATTATCACAATCGAGATTACGCTGTGCTTACTTAGCACAGGGCAGGGCATGAGCACCTGATGCTAACTGAGAGTGAAAGCTCCACCTGTGGCCTTGGGCAAGTCACTTCCACGCTCTGGTCTCAGTTCCCCCTTCAGAACACAAAGGGGTGACACTGGCATTCCCAAGGGGGCTTTCATGCTGACAACCTGGGTGGTCCAGGCTGTTCACAGAGGGACCCGCCTCTTCCTGTGGAGGCCACAGTGTGAATCTGTAGCTCAGAGTGCACAGCTGCGGGTTCAAGGAGCAGTCACACTGCAACAGATCACACGCTCCCGTTAGAAATGAGCCCTCAGGCACCCACAAAGCAAGCACACATCCCTGCCCCGGCTGCCTCCGCTCCCCGCAGCAGCCGGCTGAGAGACAAGACATGGCCTGCACCCCTCTCTCTGCTAAGTGGGGGTCGCCCAAAGGCAAGACCAGGGCACAGGTGCTGTGGGCTGGCTTTCAGGGTACAGAGCACAGGGCCCAGCTCCCTCTGCATAGAGGCCCCCGCACACTCAAGTCTGCCTTTCAGAGGAGCAGAGAGAGCCTTCACGTAGAAGGACATGAAGAAAGCAGGGGCCACCATCAGCGCCAGGGGCTCGGTGCCACCAGCCCCATGCAGGCTCCGTTCCTAACGATCCTGACATCCAGACGCAAGATCCCAGAGACGAGGCCCGCTGGGGAGACGAGTCCTGTGCACACCCACCCGCCACCCTCTACCAAGATCTCACTGGGTCCACACTGCTCCACAGTTTCCGAAGAGCTCTCAGGGCCCCGTGTCACGGGTAGCTGTGAGGGACTCGGCAGCCATCACCGACCCCATCTTCAGGGACGATACTACTATATGGTGATTACTACTATAGCAGCAGCCAACACCGCCAGGCACTGCACTAAGAGCTGTACACATAATTAACTCATTTGACCATTATCAAAACAGGTTTATTATCACCCTAGTTTCACAGGGGAGAAAATTGGAGCACAGAGAAGTTATGTAAGTTGCCCAAGGTCACACAGCTAGTGATCTGGATCCTAAATTTGGGCTCTTTGTCACCATGTCACACCCCTGTGATGTGTAGGAGCCAACCAGGTCTGAACCCTGTTCACGCCCTGAACCCACTGGGAGGCTTGGACTCAGCCACCGGTTCTATTTCACGTGCCTACACTGGGCCCAGGCACCAGCACTTGGTTATAACACTCCACAGATAATCCTGCTACTCAACCAGGGTTGAGACTCGCTGACTCAGGGGGAACTCACTAAAAGCTCTGGCCCGGCAGTGGGCAGCATGTGCAAATGCCCGGTGGTGGGAGGAATCCTGGGGCAGGGGAGTGAAAGAAGACAGCTCAGAGGCGGGGAAGGGAGTGGTCAAAAGAGGCCAGACATGGCCGGCGTGACCTGTGAGCCAGGAGGTCACAGTTTGATTCCCGGTCAGGGCACATGCCCGGGTTGCGGGCTTGATCCCAGTGAGGGTGTGCAGGAGGCAGCTGATCAATGACTCCCTCTCATCATTGATGTTTCTATCTCTCTCCCCCTCTCTCTTTCCTCTCTAAATCAATAAAAATTATTTTTTAAAAAAAAGACCAGAGGGATGAATGGGCCCACAAGCGGGGAGGCCATGCGATCTCTTCCAAAGGGGGCGCTGGAGAACGGCGTGGGCAGAGGCCACAGGGTTCCGATGCAGCAGAAGGGCCGGTGTGCTCGTGGGCACGCTCGGCAAAGGGATGCTCATGAGCCACGCCAGAGGCTAACCCTCGGACATGTTTTCCGCAGGTCCAGTGCCGCGCTCACATCTGATTTTCAGAAAGACGACGCCACAGCACCGTGGAAATGACAGAGAGGAGTCAGGGAATCAGGACCGGAGGATGCCGGACCATGGGGGCTGAATGAGTCTGCACAGGGTTTCTCTCTGTGAGGATGAAGGAGAGGGTAGCAGTACATCGTGGTGGTTAAGAGCAGACTCTACGGCCAGGTCAAGTTCAAATCCAGACTCGGCTTCTTATTAGTCATCTGAGTTGGCAAGTTGGATAACTTGCCAGCCTCAGTCTCCAGCTCTATAAAATGGGCATATAAAAGTCTCTTTCTCAAAGGGTGAGGATGCCATGAGCGAGTGTCTATAAGTCACTTAGAAGAGCAGCTGGCATGCTAGGTGCTACGTAAGTGTTAGCCATGATTATTATGTTGGAGGTACAACAGTGGTTGGCAGTAAGCAGGTGGGGAAAGTCTGGGAGCACGGAGGAAGAGGCCCCAAGATTTCCCATTGGTCGGTGGGACTTTGGGGGTTCGGTTATGGGGCCAAGGGGGTCAAAGACAGAAAGGTGCATGAGGAAGGGCTGAGATGCAGAAATAAGAAACAGAACCAAGCCCCAAGGCCAAGCTTGAAGGCAAAAAAAAGCAGGCTTACCACCGTGGGTCCAGCAAACATGTGTATAAAGGGCGGGGCACCATTTTAAGCGCTTTGCATCTCTTCATCCCTATGAAGTAAACACCTTATCACCCTCGTCTTGAGGAGGAAGAAATAAGGACACAGGGAAGTTAGGAGACTTATCCAAAGTCACGCAGCTAGTAAGTAGCAGAGCCGAGGTGTGAACCCAGGTGCCATGCTCTTAATCAACACGCAAGACCCCAACCTGAGCCGGCACATGTCACCCTGCCCTCACCCGAAACAGCCACTGAAGGTTCCAGAAGGCAGGTGTCAAAACAGGAGAACCTATTTCAGCCCAGAAATCAGGGACAGGTGACAAGTAAATGCCAGAAATGCTTCCAGTGGGTCTCCTTGTAGAGAAAGGTGGGGCGTGGCTGGAGGGAAGGGCAGGCTGAAAGGAGTTAGCATGGCAACGTCTGGCGGTGGGTGGCGTGGGGGACTGACCAACACAGGAAGCCACAGCGAATCTTTGCGGGTGCCTCCCCAGTGCTGGTGGCAGCAGACACTTATAAAACAAGCAGAGTGCTGAGCGACCGTCCCAGAGCTTCAGGAGAAGGCAACGCACCTGCAGATCCCGCCTGACACGGAAGGTGCTAAGTCCAGCAGGGGGCACTGCGGCCGCTGCTTCCTAAGCCCAACCAAGGTAAAGCTGGGCCACACTGCCAGGAAAGGGGACCTTTTCATGCTTTTAGAGCTCTTGTCCTGAACTGCTGCTCCCCCCACTCGCCAAAGAAGGCTGGCTCAACTCAATCCGTGTGTTCTACTCCCCGCACGGGGGAAGGAGCCCTTCCGCTAGCAGTCTGACCCACTAGTGCAGACACATGAATCCAGCTGTACATGTGCTTCACATACACCACAGCTGTGATCCTCGACTGATCTGTCAACACCTAAAATTAGGAGACTTCTCTTGAAAACTTGGAAAATCTGGGCGCTGGTCCTTTAAATAGCGGCAATAAAACCACTGGAGCCGAGCAGGCAGCTGCCCCTTTTGGACAGGGTGCACGCGCACCAGACGGACACCACACACTTGACTAATTCATTTACCTGCCTGGCCCGCTGGCTTGGAGTCGACCATCCAGAAAAATGCGATGCTGCCATCATTTCAAAGTCACGTGGCCACACACCAAATATTGGGGAAAGCAGCCAAACGCAGGAGAAGGCCAACTATATAACCCCCTCCGTATAGAGTTCAAAGGCAGCCAGCACACTGCTCCCACAGTGGCTGCGCCACCCCCACTCCCGCCAGTGTGCGAGGTTCCCGTCCCTCCGCCAGCGCCAACACCTGTCTTTTGGGTTTGTTGTTAAATGTCACCCCAACAGGTGTCGGGGGAGGCCTCGTTGTGCATCGATTCCCATGTCCTGATGCTTGGTGACACCGGCACCTTTTCATGTACCTGTTGACTATTCGCATGTCTTCTTTGGAGAAATGTCTATTCAAGTCGCTAGCCCAGTTGGAGGCTCCTCAAAAAATAAAAAATGGAGTGACGACATAATCCAGCAATCCTGCTTCTGGGTATTTATCCACAAGAGTTGACATGGGGATCAGGGAGGTTCTAGCACTGCAGCACCAGTACGCAATGCACAACAGCCGGGTGGGAGCAACCTAAACGGCCATTGGCAGGTCCGTGGATACAGAACATGGGGTAGATACACAGCAGAATACGGTTCAAGCTTTAAAAAGAAGGCAGTTCTGCAGTACGAGCCAGCATGGGTGAACCGGAGGACACTGTGCTAAGTGAAATAAGCCAGACACAGGAAGACTGCCTGATGCCCTTCTATGAGGATCTAAAATAGTCAAACTCACAGAATCAGAGTGAAAGGGGGTGCCAGGGGTCAGGGGAGAAGGAAATGGGTGGTTACTAGACAACGGGCATAAAGTTTCAATTAAGCAAGATGAGTAAGTTCTAAATCTATTGTACAGCATAGTGTCTACAGCCAACAACACTGTACTGTGCACTTAGGAAAGGCAGGTATAGCTCATGTCCTGTGTTCTTTCCAAGTAAAATAAAACTCAACAGTTCAATGGCAAAGAAAGCAGGTAACCTATTGCTGACCTCGAAGGACAGGGCTGGGGTTAGGGCCTGGAAGAGGGCACAGAAGGCCTTGGGGGTTCTGGTTGTAGGAAAAGGTTCACTGTGTGAGAACTCATCCAGATGGGCACTCTTCCTGTGCAATAGCTTTCAAAATCCATGTGCCCAGCCCAGACAAAAACCAGAATCTTTAAATCCAAATTCTAAGTTCCTGGAAGAGGGAGTGGGGCCATTCAAGCTTGGGGCCCGAGCCCACATGCACCGGCCCAACAGGCCGAGGCTGTGGGGTCCCAGAGCTGCTGGGGTGCGTCCCGGGAAAGGCAGTTCTCAGGGGAACGGGGTGTCTCCTCCCATTAGATTTGTGCAGGTGCACAGGGCTGAGGTGACGAGTCTGGGCTACAGAGTAAGAACGGGCCTGGGGCCAGGCTGCCAAGGTTTGAGTCCCGGCTCTGCCACTCACCAGTCATGTGATCTTGGGTAACTCAGTCTCTGAGTGCCCCGGTTTCCTAATTTAAACTGGGGGTGATAACAAAGGTACTCATAGAGTGGAATGAAGAATAAAGAGTATTACTGCAAAGTGCTTAGCACAGAATTGTATCTATGAATGCTGGCTCTTGGATGTTATTGTTAAGAAATAAAAACCTGAAAATCCCAGAATCCCAAACCAGGAGAGGTGGGGGAGCTCCAGGAATGGAGTCAGAGACAGAGGACGACTGGAAGTGAGGCCTTCTAGCGGGGCCAGCGCCTTCCTCACCACTCCGGGCTGCCTCTCCGCAGGGTCCTCGGCCCTTCCATTCTCTGTTTCCCCCAAGGCTGCAGGCTCCACAGGCTGAGGTCTGCTGGGAAACTGCCCCGTTCAGGCTCTGAGGCTGGTCCCACCCCCAACTAGGAGACGCCAAAGCAATTCACAGGACAGGACACCTCCCCCAGCGAGTCCCAGCAGCTCTGCCTGCCAGGAGGGACGGTCGGTTTCAGTCGGTTTCGGAGGGATGGTCGGTTTTCCCACGCTTCACGTCCAGCGTTTGCTTCTTCTTCCCCGTGGGAAGCTCTGTGTCTTTGTGACAGCGAGAAACAATGGCCTGAGAGAAGCAGCAGTGCTGACCTGTGCGTGCTGGTTCTGCCCTGCACGAGCCATCGTCATGCATGGCAAATGGGAGCAGACCCACGTGAATGCACTTCACAGTCAAAAGAATCGCACATATCACCTTACCATCATTTCCTTAGACTCTCCCAAGCAGCCACAGGAGCTGCCTGCCTTTCTGTTCTGTGGCAAGAGGATGGCTGCACGCTGTGCCGGAGACGAGGCTGGGTCCCGGCACCCCCTCCAGACAAGGACCACGGTGGTAATGAAGTGACGCCACAGGCCCTGTGCAGGCAGCGCACAGGCCTTCCTGGGACCAGCTCACTTCATCCTCACCTGACCCCCTGGCGAGGGCGTCGGCTTATCCTATTTTCACACAGGAGGAAACTGAGGCAGAGATGGCAGGTAACAGGCCCAAGATCATTCAGTTCATTAGTGGCAAATCTGGAATTCAAACCCAATCATTATATAATTTTCCCTTACGTTGATTTCCAAACTCGACGACCCATCACAATTCCCTGAAGAACTTTAGAGATTCCCGGCCCTGGTCTGTATCTTCAGGAGAGGTCGGGTGGTAGCAGGCTCCCCAAGTCATCTTTAAACATTCAGCCGTCAGCATTCTCCAAGCAGCTTCCGAAATCACAGTGGGCATGTGCTGTGTTGATCTGTTCTACACATCTGCTTCCTCTTTGGCAGGAGTGCCTCCATTACCCTTCACATCTCCAGCACCCTCCCCAGCGCGCTCAGTCTAGGAGGGAACACCTGAAGAACGTGAGGTCCGCCAGATCATCTCTCTCCTTGGCGAATTTGAATTTAGAACCAATGCAACATAAGAACGCAAATCAGACACAGCTGGTGTGGGGATGCCCGCTCTCCTCCAGGTCTCTGGAGCTCACCAGGCCCTGTGCAACACCTGCCTCCGAGTGCAAGTGAAGCAGAGATGGTTTCCGGCGCAGGCACCCAAGCCACACCAATGGGAAGAACTACCAGTGTGGTCCAGCTGCTTCAGGGGTCTGGGGAAATGTGGACACCTGCACAGACACCCCCTCAACCCAGACCCAGACGTCTCCATCGGCCCGATGTTGGATGTTTAACGGCCGCGCGGCATCCTGCCACGCCGGTGCACTTGACTTACACCACCTGGCAGGCAGCCGCGGGTTGTTTGCAGAGCGTTGTTAGTATGACCGCTGATGTGGTGATCGCCACCCTTAAATAATTGTTTCCTCAGCAAACATTCCCAGAGTCGTGATTCTTAGGTCGAAGGGGATTAGATTTTGCAATTCTTTGCTCAAAAAGGTCATTAAGGCTTTTGATACACATTGGTAATTTTCTCTTCAGAAAGATTATACTAATGTACACACTCACCAGTAATATTTTAGAATGAATTTCCCTCCCCTTCCTCCTGTTTATTCTTTTGCTTTGAGTCCCATTTCCTTTTAGATTATTACTAAGACCATGTTTTATATTTGTGTGTGTGTTGTGGTGTACCTTTGTCCCTTTTATTTTAACCCATGTCCTGAATTTCTCTTAGACTTTGCCTTGTCCATCCAATCTGACGGCCATTGCCTGAGGTTAGAGAACGTCACCTCATTTACATCGTGAGGTAATGGACACTCAACTATCACTGCTACGATCGCAATCTATACTTTCCAGATTTTGTAGCTGCTTGCTGGCTTATTTTTACCTTTATTCCTATGTTTTGTTATTATGTTGATGAAAATTTTCTGTTACTTTTATCTCTGTTAGAGATAAAAACAATAAAGTCTATTTGGACCAATATATCTATGCCAAGCATTAAATAGTATTAAATGTTTTATTTAGGATCGTTCATCTAGACCAGCAGTTTTCAACTGGTGTGCTGCAAGAATTTTTAAAACCTGCAATACGTATTTACTATGAGTGGGGGGCATTGACCTCTTTCCCCTTAGATTGTCAAATAAAAAAAATGGCAACAGCCAACACAATAGCCGTCTACTGTCAATGAATCAAAATTATACCCATGGTCTTAGTCAGATCAGATATATATATATATTTGGTGTGAGCAGTACTTTAGTAATTAGTTTATGTGCCATGAAATGAAAAGGGTTGCAAATGGCTGATCTAGACACAGAGTTTACTATAGTTCACTTTTTTATGCCAACTTTATTAGGCTATGCTTGGTAGCTGTGGTCAAGTCAGCTTATAATAATAAACTGTGGTAGCTATTGATTTTATCGGCTCATCAAAGTTTCCCACCCCTCTTCTAACAGGCACTGCTCTCTGAGATATGCCTCATGATCCAGGCCTGATAAATTATTAAAGTACATTCTCCTAACATAAGAGGACCAACCAATGAGAAGCCTTGCCTGAGACTGATTCTGAACTCATGGAGTAAGACAGCCACTTCTACCATTAGGGCTTTTATCTTCCCAACAGGTCAACTATAACCAGGGTGACAGACATATTTGCAGACATGTCCTGTCTAGAGTAGGAGCAAATGAGGCAAGGACTAGTCAGTCAGAGTCCCAGCAGGAAACAGAAGGCACATTCAAATTAAAAGAGTTTCCGAAAGTTTTCGGAGGAGAACCAAGATGCGGCAGAGGTAAATGCCAGTACTCCCCACCTCCCATAATCACATCCATATTGCAGAACAACCATCATTCAGAACCACCTGAACTCTAGCTGCACGGAAATCCTACAACTAGAGAAGTAAAGAAGAAAACACATTGAGACTGGTAGAAGGGGCTGGTCCAACACCCATGTGTGGAGTATCTCCAAGGCCTACCATGAGAAGCAGAGGGTCCAAGCCCCACATCAGAACCCAGACCAGAGTTCCCGAACTGGGAAGAGGAGTCAGCGTAACTTTGGGCTGTAAAAATGAGCAAGGGTTGTGGCTGAGTGACATGGAGCCTGCTCGAGTCCCAGGTGTTCCTCTTAAAGGTCCCCAGCATGAACTTACACATCCCACTACCTCTGAGTTCCAGGGCCAGGCAGTGGCTTTTGGGGAATCCAGAGACAGATGGAGAGGAACTGGACTGTCTGGCATCAGGGCAGGAATTTGGAGGCAGCTTTTTCCCCGACATGGGTGCTCGCAGAGGTCATTATTCCTGTGCTGGGATCTCTCCCATCGCAGAGCTGACTGCCAGACATATCTGAGTTTCCATAAGTATGGCCCACACTGATGATTCCCTGAGACTCCACCCCATCCAATTTGCAGCTGTTTTTCCATATGAATGGCCTGTGCTGGCTCAGGCTTCAGACTTTCCTAAAATCTCTCAAACTAGCAGCAACTGGCATCAGTGTGCCCCATACCTATCAATAAAAGGCCCAAGACCCAGCACTAGCACCAGCCTGTCTTGCTTCACAGCTGGGCCTCACCTGGGCACTTCCAAGCCCAATACAAGCAGCAGCCATCTGCAGATCTCTTTGTAGCTCCTGCTGTTTGGCCCCAGGCAATGGCTGACTTTGCACCTCCTGGGAGGCCCCAGAGCCAGTGCATCTAGGGGACAGCTTCAGACCAAACCAGACTGCAACTCTACACACCCACAAGGGACACACTCAAGTGGCAGTCTCAATGAGCACCAAAGCCCACTGAAGTGAGTCCTGCTCCATAGGGGTGTCTCCTGCATAACAGCTCTCCCATTGTAGACACAGCTGATCCTCACAGTCAATTGTCAATTGGCCTGAAGGTCAATTCCTCCAATTCACAGTGACACCAACAGCAATCAAGCCTCAACTACAACAAGCACACAGCCCACACATGGGGTACACCTAGAGTGCCCAGCTCAGGTAACTGGAGAGGCTAACCCACTGGGCCTTACAGGACACCTACTACACAAGACCACTCTACCAATTTCAGAAGACATAACATCTCTACCTAATACACAGGAACAAACACAGGGAAGCAGCTAAAATGTGGACACAAAGGAACATGTTACAAATAAAAGAAATGAAAGCAAGCAAACTACTGGACACAGAGTTCAAAACAATGGTTATAAGGTTACTCAAGGATCTTAACGAGAA
The DNA here is from genome assembly GCF_000327345.1 of Myotis davidii. Classification (NCBI taxonomy): domain Eukaryota; kingdom Metazoa; phylum Chordata; class Mammalia; order Chiroptera; family Vespertilionidae; genus Myotis; species Myotis davidii. Next base: position 1,026,352 of record NW_006283437.1, read on the forward strand.
CTTCAAGAGACTCAAAGAGCACTTCAAGGGATTTAGTGAGACTTTCAAGGATCTTAGTGAGAATGTCAAAGACATAAAAAAAGACCAGTCAGAAATTAAGCATACACTAACTGAAATAAAGAATAATTTATTCTTTAGATTCCACAGTAGAGTAGAGGATTCCAAGTATCAAATCAATGACTTGGAATGTGAGAATGCAAAAAATACTCAATTAGAAGAGCAACGAGAAAAAAGAATCCAGAATATAACGATAATGTAAGGAGCCTCTGGGTCAACTTCAAGCATACCAACTTTCGCATTATGGGGGTGCCAGAAGGAGAAGAGAGAGAGAGATCAAGATATTGAAAACCTATTTGAAGAAATAATGACAGAAAATACCCCCTATCTGGTGAAAGAAATAGACTTACAAGTCCAGGAAGTGCAGAGTCCCAAACAAGAGGAACCCAAAGAGGCCCACACCAAGACACATCATATTTAAAATGTCAAGGGTTAAAAACAAAGAGAAAATCTCAAAAGCAGAAAGAGAAAAGCGGTCAGTTACCCACAAGCGAGGGCCCAAATGACTGTCAGCTGATTTCTCAACAGAAACTATGCAGGCCAGAAGGGAGTGGCAAGAAATATTCAAAGTGATGACACAGCAAGGACCTACAACCAAGATTACTCCACCCAGCAAAGCTATCATTTAGAATTGAAGGTCAGATAAAGAGCTTCACAAACAAGAAAAAGCTAAAGGAGTTCATCACCATCAAAACAGTATCACATGAAATGTTGAAGGGCATTCTTTAAGAAAAGGAAGAAGAAAAAAAAATATGAACAATAAAATGGCAATAAATACATAACTATCAACAATTAAATCTAAAAATCAAAATAAAACAACAAGAAATCTAGTGAACAAAATAAACTGATGAATAAAAACGAATCAGAGGCATGGAAACATGGAACAGACTGATGAATCTCAGAAGGAAGTGGGGGTAAAGGGGTGGGAAGAGATTAACCAAATATCTTATATGCCTATATGCATTACCTTATGGACACAGAAAATAGGGTGATGAATGCCTGGGGTGGGTTAGAAATTGGGTGGAGGGGAACAATAGGGGGGGAACATCTGTAATACTCTCAACAATAAAGATTTTAAAAGAAAAAAAGAAAGTTTTCACGGAAGGACTAGTTTATAGAGGTATGGGCATGGTGTTGGGAAACCAGAGGTGAATCTTGTCTTGGCCATAACCAGTGACACCCAGATAAAGGCTTCAAACACCTGGACGTTGGGGATTTCCCTCTCTGGCTGTGCTCGGAACTCTGAGACCAGTATGTGGACGAGCTCCAGGTGGCCCACAGGAGGAGAACTGAAGTGCCACCAGCCTGCCAGCCGTCAGCCATACCACTGAGGTTGTTCCAGGAGACTGTGATACTGTGACCAATAAAAAGAAATAGGTCTTCGTCCCATGTCTGGCACACAGCTCCTAAAACCCTAGGAATTTCTGTTATGTTAATGAGGTGACTTTTAGAAACGACACCTGGATGGGGGCTGGGTGCCAGAGGAACCATGTGATTTCAGGGTTGGAACTTTCAGTCCCAACCCTGACTTCCGGGGAGGGGAGAGGGTCTGAAGACTGAGTTCAATCGCCCATGGCCAAAAATTTAAATCAATTGTGCTGATGGGATGAAACCTTCATAAAAACGCAAGAGGACGGGCTTTGGTGAGCACGTGGAGATGCGGGGATAGTGGCACCAGAGAGAACACGGAAACTCAGTGCTCCTTCCCATGTACCTTGCGCTACGCAGCTCTCCCATCAGGCTGTTCCTGAGTTGTGTTCTTTCATAATAAACTGCTAACCTGGTAGGTAAAGTAAATTGGTTTCCTGAGTTCTGTGAGCTGCTCTAGCAAATTAATTGAATTCAAGGAGGGGGTCGTGGGAACCTCTGATTTAAAGCCAGTCCATCAGAAGTAAAGGTGACACCGTGGACTTGGAACGGATATCCTGTTTGGGGGCGGGGGGGGGGGGGGTGTCATTGGAACCTCTGATTTGTAGCCGGGTAATCAGAGGCATAAGTAACAATCTGGGTTTGCGATGGGCATCTGAAGGCGAAGGGACTGAGCCCTACCCTCTGGGGCTGATACTGTCCCCAGGTGGGCAGTGTCAGAATTGAATTGAATCACAAGGCACCCAAGGGTGTCTGAGAATTGCTTGGTGCTGTGAGGAAGCCCTCCCTCACCCACGGGAATTGGTACCAGATCCCAGTTAGTGGTCCAGCACCAGCCAAGTCACTAGCTGACCAAGACACATGAGAGCCTGGCAGAGAGAGAACAGCTACCCAGGCTCAGGTCAGAGGAGTCCCCAGGCAGCACACAGACCCATGAGAAATAATAAGTGACTGCTGGTCTTTAGCACCTGCATTTTGGGATTGTCTGATACACAGCAAAGGCAGCCGACACAACTGGCCACGAGCAAGCGCCTGGCCAGCATTGGAGCCTCTGTCCCAGGGCGGAAGCCCAAGTCCCGGCAGCTCTTCTCCCATCCCCAGCGTCCTTCCCCGGAACGAATGTCTTCTTCTGCTCCTCATCAGAGCTGGATTCTCTCGCTTTCAATTAAAAAGCTCGTGAAGCGTTACTTTTTCTCTGTGATCCAATACGGTTTAAAACAAACAGAAATCCTTCATTCCTCTAAAGTTTAAAGTAATTTCCCCACGAAGACTATTAGACTGGGGCCCTGGGAGGAAAAACATTTCTTGGGCAATGTTCTCATTTCTCTCTTTATTATTCCCCGATTCTGGTTTTCAATTTCTTCTTCAGACAAAAGTGGCAATTTAAAATTTCCTGAAAAATCATTTATTTCCACCAGATCTTCAAACACATTAGCATTTGTCTACATACCTTTTTAAATATATAAATATAACATCTCCTTTCTAAAGCTCCTTCTATTTTCCTTTATTAAATCTCCAACATGGAGCACCATTTGTCCTTTTTAAATACTTCTTCCTGAAGCGGGACCTGATGGAGAAACACAAAGGGTGCACCCCCCGCCCCCCGCCCCCCACATGTGCCCACCGCCAGGAACTGCCAAGCTAGTGATGGAGCCAGCAGGGCGCAGGGCGCCAACAATGGATTTTATTCAGCACCTTGATTATATATCATAAGGAATTACTTCTAAAACCATAAAATGTTGAATAAAGTGTTTTTTATATAAACCTAAAGAATCCTTGCCAAAACTGGTTTGGCTCAGTGGATAGAGCATCGGCCTGCGGACTGAAAGGTCCCAGGTTCGATTCCGGTCAAGGGCATGTACCTGGGTTGCAGGCACATCCCCAGTGGGAGATGTGCAGGAGGCAGCTGATCGATGTTTCTCTCTCATCGATGTTTCTAACTCTCTATCCCTCTCCCTTCCTCTCTGTAAAAAATCAATAAAATATATATTTTTTTAAAAAAAAGAATCCTTTCGTCCCACCTGGCACAGAGCCCCACTCAATAAGCATTATTGTCAGCTACTGCTCCTGGCAGGTCAGAGGGGGCCTAGCCTTTCTTGAGCGAGGAGACGCTCCTCCAGGAAGTGACAGTGAGTGAGAACCCACTCATGGAGTGCCTTCCGTGTGCCAGACACTATTGTGGAAGTGGCTCATCCGTCTCTTCACAAGGCCACGTAGGACCCTCTGAATGGCACCAAAACCTGTGCATCTTCCGTGAAGTCAGAGGTTGTGCTCTCAGTGGCCTGTTGAGTCAACACGATCTGCAGTAGGTTTCCCAGAGAGCCGTCCCTCCCACGAGGAGTGAAGTCTAGTTCTGCACCATCCGGTGGGACCTAGCAAACACGGTGCACAGGCTGAAAAGCACTTGTGCGTTGGGGCAGGCTCCCTAGCCCTTCTTGGACCCACCACGTGAGCAAGCCCGAGCCAGCCAGCTGGAGGACGCAGGCCACATGGAGAACCAAGCTCCCAGGCCAACAACTTGCTCACTGCCAGTCCTGTGAGCGAGCCATCCTAGATCGTCCAACCACAGAGAGCCACCAACCCCGGTGCCAGGGCAAGTACCTCATTTGACTCACCCTAGTCCAGCCATCAGAGACAACGCCTCTCTCTCTCTTATTCTGAGACGATCTCTCAGGAGGTTGTGTATGTGGACAGCGCTGTAAGTGATGGGCATTATAAATGATGGGTAACTGTAATGTCCGTACATGCTGCTTGAAATGGTCCAAGAGACAGCGGGACTGAGAGCTCCCAGACAGGAAGGGGCCAGGAACCAGGAGGATACAGGCAGGTGACCAGAAGTACCAGCCAGGACTCTGTCATGGAGGTCCTCCGAGGTGGGTGCCCATGTACTAGTATATTGATTCCCATTGGCACGGAATAGCTGGGTCAGTAGCTGGACCACTGGGACAGTGCCTGGTCCGTAAAGTTCCTCAGGCGGACTGATGTTCCGTGACTTGGGCCTGTCTGTAGAAGACAAGGTCCTACGATCCAGCATGTTCCTTAGCTCAGGCTGGGCTTAGAAGAGCCGAGGGTCAAGGGCAGAGCCCAGCACGTTCCTTTTCCATGGATGGAGACTGCTTTACTGCTCCATGAGCTCGCCACACCAGCTCCCCACGGTCACACAGGAGGAGGGCACTCCTCCAAGCCCGCGTGAGCCTCAGGGGCAGCCAATGAGAGGATGGCCAGGCTGGTGAGCAGGTGTGGACAGATCTGTAATCATGCCTCCGACCATGGACAGAGAAAGGTCAATGAACTGAGAACCGAACCAATTCAACTGTCTGGACCAATTCATCATCCTTGGTGCCAACCAGCCTTCTTGGAACTGTGCCCAGAGATGGGCTCATCCCAGGTCGGCTGCCAATCCCATGCATGCCGGCGGCAGGGTGCTTCCTGCTCTCCCCACGCGAGGTGATGGCTGCCTGTGCCGCGCATACAAAGAGGGATGCCGACCCCCATGGGGCCGCACACTGCCAGGAAGCACTGCCAGGTGGCAGCAGAGAAGCTGCTCACCCTTCCTGCTACGCCATGCACCTTTCCTTGCTGCCTGCTGTCATCACCATCTCCTCCACACGCACCTCTTGCCAGGTACCAGGCTGTCCTCGGTGCTGTCACTGATATTTACACATGGGATGCTCACAAGTGCTATATGGTAGGGGCCCTTATTTTATCCATCTTCAGCAGAGGAATCTAAGGCACAAAGGGACTTAGGTAATTTGCCAAAGGTCACACATATTTGAGCCTGCGAATGCTGGCTCCATGGTGTGTGATTTCTAACCAGTTCTCAATATTTCTTCCCTAGTTTTCTTCCAAGTGACCACCTCTTCCTCACTCACTCTCTCCCACACAGGGCCCTCCTTTCCAGGGCAGACACAGGACAGGTCTGGCCAATCAGCACAGCCATCCTTCTGGCTGCATGTGACCCACGGTCCAACGAGACTTCAGCTCTTCTCCCGGGAGCTGCAGCCGTGAGGATACCTAAGAGGAGGGGAGCTGCAGCCATCACACTCCCTGGGAGAAACAGGCCCCTGAGGCTGAAACCAAGACAGGAGGGCCGAGCTGAGATGCAGAGAAAGAGAGTCCTGAGGACCTCACATCTCCACCTGGATCCCGGTGTCTGAAGCCAGCCTACCCCTGGGTTTTTCAGTTTCAGGGACCAAGAATTTCCCCTTTCACATAAGCCAGTTTGAGCTAAGTTTCTGTCTTAGGCAACCGAAAGAGTCAACAAACACAGGAGTTGGAAAAAGTAGGTTTACAGTTGTTTGTATGGAAAATAATACAATAATTAATTCATAATACAAGAGTGAACTCTTTCGTGTACTCCGACTATAACACGACTTTGCCCACCTGCATTGACAGGCTATGGAAACACGCCCCCTTAGCTGCTCCCGGGTACCCAGCCTCCATCTGTAGGAATATTCAGAGCAGCATGATGGGGCCAGGCTATCCCCCAAACTTCCCTGCCTGTTTTCCTGGGGATGAGAGAGCAATTGCACTAGAAGGGCCAGGGAGCATGCTCTGGGGGAACTTGACAATTGCCCCATCTTCGTCTCTGCAGACAGGCCGGTAAGGACTGGTGGCTCCATGATGCTTGGAGTTCTTAACCCCAAGTACCAGTTTCCAAGCAGAGCAACTGCAGCATGAGCTCTAGCGTGTTCATGTTGCTGTGGCAACAGAAATGCCTCTGATTTGCAGGGACGTGGTGGTAAATGACTATTTGTAAAAGGTTAGCAAGAGTCAAAGAAATCCAATGCCCTAAGGTAGCCACCAGTCTGAAGGCAGCTGTCGGTTCTAAGTGGGTAAGAATAGGACCAGTAATGGACAAAATCCAAGTAGAGAATTCCAGGAGGGTGAACCAAAACCGGACAAATAAGAGAACTAGGGTGACAGCTACCCAGTGGGTACCCTAAATACAATTCATTACTGGGCGGTGGGAGACTGTCCATGGTGGGAAGTCCTCCTGGGAAGTTCAAGACTCACAAGTCCTCGTGCTGAGTTTCTTATCGCACATAAACTGTCTGGCATAGGAACTCAGGGTTGGCTCATTAGCTTATCAATGTCACCAGTGCCTGGTTCCTTCCTCTTTGCCATGCTCAGCATGCCAGCTACACCTCCCTCACCGACCCAAAGGGGCTATCACAACCACCAGCAGGACAAGAAAGAGATGTCTTCACTTATCAGAAAGGACAGTCTTGCCTAGAAGCCTACCCAGCTTCCGCTCCACACCCCACTGAGCAGAGCTCGGTCACATGCTCATTCACTAGCTACAGACGCCCGTGGGAAAGCAAGTTGTCAGGCATCTCAGCTTCTAGCATGAAAGATGCCTGTGCCAGAGTGTGAGGGCCACAGTGGCTGCCGGGAGGCAATCAACAAGGCACCGAAACTTTATATCAACTCATACCAGCCCTAGCCAGTTTGGCTCAGTGGACAGAGCGTCAGCCTGTGGACCAAAGAGTCCCTGGTTCGATTCCGGTCAAGGGCAGGTACCTGGGTTGCAAGTTCCTCCCCGGCCCAGGCCCTGGTCAGGGCTCATGCAGGAGGCAACCAATCAATGCATTTCTCTTACATCAATGTTGCTCTCTGTCTTTCCCTCTCTCTCCCACTCTCCCTAAAAATAATGGAAAAATATCCTCAGTAGAGGATTAACAAACAACAAAAAACCCTCATACCAAGGGTTCTGCCAACGTAACCTTATAGTATCCATACCATCATTCACTTAACTCAGTGGTTCTCAACCTTCCTAATGCTACGACCCTTTAATACAGTTCCTCATGTTGTGGTGACCCCCAACTTCATTGTTACAAATTGAACATGATTAAAGCATAGTGATTAATTACAAAAACAATACGCAATTATATATGTGTTTTCCGATGGTCTTAGGCAACCCCTGTGAAAGGGTCGTTCGACCCCAAAAGGGTCGTGGCCCAGAAGTTGAGAACCGCTGACTTAACATGTTCCTTAAATCAATACATCTTTGGTTTACCTTGACTTAGGTAGGAAATTTTACATCCCTATTACAAAGGCACTACTAGATACATTTTTCCAACTCACGTTAAAATAAATTCATAACAATTAAAGCAAAAATTATTTGCCTGTTTTACCTAGAAGCATCCCTTGCCTCAGTAGTCATACTTGGGGGGTGGGGGGATGCATAGTAACAGGACAAAGTCATGTCCTCCTAGTTCCTGGGCCCTGGTATCAGCATTTCCCCAGCAAAGAGCCATCAAGTGCGTGCAAGGAAGGTGCTATTCCAACCACCTTTCCACAGCAGTGGGAACAGCTCGGCCTCGCCCACCACTCTACTCTCCATGCCCCCACTGTCAAGATGAGAAGACATTTATAAAACTTTTATATAATCTTGTTAACCAATGTCACCCCAATAAATTCAATAAAAAATTGTAAAGACATTTGGCAACATCATAGCAGGAGAACTAGCAGGTTTCCTGTACAATCACAGCCCCGTCTAAAATGTTTTCTTTTTCTCCATTACAATGAAAACTGTCCCAGAGGCTGTAAGGACCTCTATGTGCCTTGGCATGAGACCATCCCAACCTCTTTGTCTCAGGGTCCTCCCTCAGGATGACTGTGGACAAAGAGAGGTGACCAGTGCCCATTACTTACATCAGAGGCTGGACCCTTGTCGGCGCCTGGGCAGGAGAACGTGACAAATTCATGGCACCGCTTGTGCACAACGAAACAGCAGACTGCAAAAGAGAAAACAAAGGGAGGAGGTGGGGAGAAGGAGAGTGGGAGGAAGAGAGAGAGGAGAGGGAGAGAGAGATGGTTAAAACCTGGCTTCACGGCAAGTAAAGGCTTTCTGGCAAAGTAGCAATGCCTTTGCTTCTGCCCCTAAACTAGCTGAAGTCAAACTGGGTACATGGAGGTCAGGTCTTGCAAACTAGTTAACTTTCTAAAGTAACTGGGTCCAAAAGTCACATATACTCAACATGACACTCTCTGAGCAGAACAGAGCGCTGTTCCTTAGACGGGGCGCCATGAGAAGCAGCTGGCTTGTGTCAGGTTCATAATGCACAAGAAACACGTATATGTAAACACTAGCATGGCACATAGGCAGGCAGGTAATAGGAAGGGCATGTGGAAACAGAATAAGCAGGAGAGGCAGCCCCACCCCCCTCTTGCCCCCCATCTCACCCAGTAGGTGGAAGAGTGGGAGAAATAAGCTGCGATGTTTACACTAACACATTAGTGATTTGCAACCAAATACATGCACACTTACTCTGTATTTGAATTTGTTTGAGTTAAATGCATCAGTGCATAGCTCTACTATTTGGGGATTGTATCACTTGGGCAAAGGGGAAGTCAGAGAATGTACACAAAATAACACAGATTTTTTTTAATTCCTATCTTCCTTTGTAGTTTTGTTATTCAAATCACCTTAAACAAACTCTAGACTGTGGGTTCCTGGAGGACAGGCCCCCTGTTAAAGGAAGAGCATCTTTCCTTTTTAGTTTATTCTATTTTCCAGTAAGAATTTTACATTCAGTATTATTTTGCATTATTTTCAGGTGTACTGAAGGTTGCCCGGGGGGAGGGAGTTGGGAAATGGGTGTTAAAAGGGGAAGGATTAAGAAGTACAATTGGCAGTTACAGAATAGTCACAGGGATGAGAAGTAAGTCACAGGGAATACAGTCCATAGTATTGTAATAACTCTGTATGGTGTCAGATGGATGTGAAATTTATCTGGATGACGACTTGGTAAGTTATGTAATGTCTAATCACCGGTTGTACACCTGAAACTAATATAATATTGTATGTCAACTGAATTGAAAAATAAAAAATTATTTAGGACCCGACCAAAGAGAGCCAATGGGGGTGTAGGTAAATGCCGGTACTCGCCACCTCCCACAACCACCTCAAAATTACAACTAAAATACAGAACAACCATCCCTCAGAACCACCTGAAATCTGGCTGAATTGAAGTCCTACAACTAGAGAAGAAAGCACATCGAGACTGATAGGAAGGGTGGAGGCGAGGAGCAGGCTGGTCCCACACCCACGTGTGGCATGCTTTTAATCAGGAGGGATATTGTGATGGCAAAGGCCTCCCATTAGGAGCAAGGCATCCCAGCCCAACAGCAGACCCTCAGCCCAGGGTTCCAAAGCTGGGAAGAGAAGTTCCCCAGTAACTTTGGGCTGTAAAAACCATCGGGGAGCATGGAACAGACTGATATACCTCAATGTGGGGTTGAGGTGACAAAAAGAGATAAGCCAAAGAACTTATATACTTATGTGCATAGCCCATAGACACAGGCGATAAGTTGGTGAAGTCGGGGGGGCGGGGGGGCCTGTATGGGTCTGGGGGGAAAGGCTGGGAGGAGGTGGAGAAAGAGGAAAAATAGGAGATATCTGTAATGCTATCAACAATAAAAGATACATTTTTTTAAAAAACACAGCAGGGACTTTTCCTGAGTGACACAGAGACTGCTAGAGTCCCAGACAGTTCCTCTCAAAGGGACTGAGCACAAACTTACACAGTCCCACTCCCTCTGAGTTCCCAAACTGGGTGGTGGCTTTTAGGGATCAACGAACATACTTGGAGGAACTGGGTTGTCTGGCATTGGGGCAGGAACTCGGGGGAGACTTTCTCCCAGAAAGGGGTGCTCACAGGGGTCATGGTTCCTATGCTGGGACCTCCCCTGTCACAGAGCTGACTGGCAGCCATATCTGAGTTTCCCTAGTGTGGCCCATACTGCTGACTCCCTCTGGTGATTCCCTGAGATCCCACCCCATCCAATTTGCAGCCCCACCCAAGCTATTTGCAGCAGCTTTTCCATATGAATGGCCTGGGCTGGCTCAGGCTTCAGACTTTCCTAAAATCACTCAAACAAGCAGCAGCTGGAGTCAGCATGCCCCAAAACTATCAATAAGAGGCCCAAGACCCAGCACTAGCACCAGCCTGTTTTGCTTCACTGCTGGGCCTCACCTGGGCACTTCCTAGCCCAATACAAGTAGCAGCCATCTGCAGATCTCTTTGTATCTTCTGCTGGGTGGCCCCAGGCAGTGGCTGACTTTGCACTTCCCGGAAGGCCCCAGAGCCAATGCACCCAGTGGACAGCTTCAGACCATACGAGATTACAACTCTACACATTCACAGCAACACACTCAAGGGGCAGACTCAGTGAGCACCAGAGCTCCACTGAAGCAACTCCTGCTACATAGGGGTGTCTCTTGCACAGCAGGCCAATTCCTCCAATTCCCAGTGACAGCAAGAGCAATCAAGGCTCGACTACAGCAAGACTGTGCACACAGTTCACACAGGGGAGCACCTAGAGTGTCCAGCTCAGGTGACTGGGAAGGCTGACCCACTGGGCCCTACAAGACACCTACTACACAAGGCCACTCTACCAATTCCAGAAGACATAATAGCTCTACCTAATATATAGAAACAAACAAAGGGAAGCAGCCAAAGTGCAAAGACAAAGAAACATCATATATAATAAAAGGCAAATGTGCAAGTCAACCAAACAGCAGAACAACCGGTCACTATGATGTGCACTGACCACCAGGGGGCAGACACTCAACTCAGGAGCTACCCCCTGGTGATCAGTGCACTGCCACATGGGGAGCTCTGTTCAGCCAGAAGCAATGCTAAGGAGCAGCAAGCCCAGCTTCTGGCTGGTGAGCACAGTGGCAGTAGTGAGAGCTTTTCCTGCCTCTGCTGCAGGCGGGTGGTAAGGAGCGAGGGGTCCCTGACTAGTGAGAGCCCCGGACTGCAAGAGCAATGTCTGACTGCCAGTTAAGCTGGCAGGCAGATATCCCCCGAGGGGTCCCAGACTATGAGAGGGTGCAGGCTGGGCTGAGGGACCCCTCCCCCGGCCCCCAGTGCACAAATCTCATGCACTGGACCTCTAGTGTTACAAATAAAAGAAATGGAAGCAAGCAAACTACTGGATACAGAGTTCAAAACAATGGTTCTAAGGTTATTCAAGGATCTTAATGAGAGCTTCAAGGGACTCAAAGAGAGCTTCAAGGGATTTAGTGAGACTTTCAAGGACTTTAGTGAGAATGTCAAAGATATTAAAAAAAAAAATACCAGTCAGAAATTAAGCATACATTAACTGAAACAAAAAATAATTTATTGGGATTTGATAGTAGAGGATTCCAAGAGTCAAATCAATGATTTGGAATTTGAGGAAGCAAAAAACAACAATCAGAAGAGCAAAAAGAAAAAAGATTCCAAAATATGAAGATAGTGTAAGGAGCTTGTGGGTCAACTTCAAGCGTTCCAACATTCACATTATGGGGGTGCCAGAAGAAGAGAGAGAGCAAGGTATTGAAAACCTATTTAAAGAAATAATGACAGAAAACTTCCCCTACCTGGTGAAAGAAAGACTTACAAGTCCAGGAAGTGCAGAAAGTCCCAAACAAGAGGAACTCAAAGAGGCTCACCCCAAGATACATCATACAGTGGGGCCTTGACTTATGAGTGTCCCGACTAACGAGTTTTTCGAGATCTCTCGGCCGATCTTTTGCTTTGAGTTGCGAGCTAAAATTCGGGTTACGAGCCAGCTTCAGATACCCCACCGCTAGTTGGCGCAGTGAACATCACAGTGAATGCCACAACATCAGCCCAGCATTACGTGTCTCACTCGTTCACTTTTTTTAAAAATATATTTTATTGATTTTTTTACGGAGAGGAAGGGAGAGGGATAGAGAGTTAGAAACATCGACTAAAGAGAAACATCGATCAGCTGCCTCCTGCATGCCCCCTACTGGGGATGTGCCCACAACCAAGGTACATGTCCTTGACTGCAATCAAACCTGGGACCCTTGAGTTGTCAGGCTGACGCTCTATCCACTGAGCCAAACCAGTTAGAACTCGTTTACTTTTTGATTTGACATATGAGTAATTTGAGTTACAAGCTCCGTCATGGAATGAATTAAACTCGTAAGTCAAGGTCCCACTGTAATTAAAATGTCAAGTGTAAAGGACAAAGAGAGAATCTTAAAAGCAGCAAAAGAAAAGCAGTTAGTTACCTACAAGGGAGTTCCCATATGACTGTCAGCTGATTTCTCAGCAGAAACTTTGCGGGCCAAGGAGTTCATCACCACCAAATCAGTAGTACATGAAATGTTGAAGGGTATTCTTTAAGAAGAGGAAGAAGAAGGAAGAAGAACAACAACAACAAAAATATGAACAATAAAATGGCAATAAATACATACCTGTCAACAACTAAATCTAAATATCAAAATAAACCAACAAGAAATCTAGTGAACAAAATAAACTGATGAATAAAATAGAATCAGAGGCATGGAAACATGGAACAGACTGACAAATCTCAGAGGGAAGGGGGTAGGGGAGTGAGAAGAGATTAACCAGAGATCTTATATGCATACATGCAATACCTGTGGACACAGACAATAGGATGATGAAGGCCTGAGGTGGGTCAGGAACCTAGTGGAGGGGGGCAGCAGGGGCAGTGTGAAAAGAGACAACTCTAATACTCTCACAATATTTTTTAATTATTTAAAGTCAAAAATAAATAAATAAAAGAGCTATAAAATTAAAAACAAAACTGCAAGAGGAAAAAAGTGGGACAGAGGAGAAACTTAAATATTCAAAGAGATTTAAGAAACATATAAACTAAATGCAATATGTGGGCTTTTGATCCTAATTAAAGGCACCAGCTGGTTCAAAAACCATGAGATAATGTCAGGAAAAACTCATTCTGATGCTGTGAAGGGATTATTATTACTGATATTGGAGAAAGAGTGAAGGGGAAAGGTTACCAACAAGGAAACAAATGGTTTTATCATCAGATTTCTCATTAGCAATTGTGAATTCTTCAATATGACAGAGCAAGCAATATCTTCAAAGGTTAAGGAAAATCCATTTTGAACCTATAAAACATTAAAGCAAAAGTACAAAAGAAAGACATTTCCAGAGCACACGAACTTAGTATTTTTACTTCCTACAAAAGAAGTATGAGAGAAAGAGAGAGAGAGAGAGAGAGAGAGAGAGAGAGAGAGAGAGAGTTTGTATTTTTCAAGTGAATAAAGGAGGTGTAAGAAATAGTGGTGAGTGAATAAAAAGCTTCAGGAGGGAGGAGGGGGCTGGGTCCTGCAGGGCGGTTGGAAGGGCTCTGGAATGCAGAGACCCCTGTCTTCCTCCCCAGGAGATCACAGGAACTAAGAGAGGCCACATGGGACATTACAAGTTTGAATATGTGTGTCAACAATTGAGAATAAGAATGGAAAGATTGTGTAACTTGCAGATCATTAAAAGATAAAACTGGACAAAGAAAACAATCCAACTACACTTCCAAAGAGCCCCGTACGCCCCAAGTTCATATAAATATCACTCTTTATTGTTGTTGTTTTGCTTTTATATGGCATCACTTGCATTTTAAGCTCTTTAATCCTCAGGAATTTCCTGGTATCTGATGTGGCATGGGAATCTAATTTGCCGTATTTTTCCAAATGGTAATCAGTTGTCCCAGCATCTTTTATTGAATAATTCGTCCCTTCCTCACTGACTTCAGATGCCAACTTTACTGGATGCTAAGTAGTTCTGCACACCGGAGTCTGCCTCTGCCTTCCGCTCTGTCCCCTGGTCTGTCCTGTGATACAGCAACGTAAGTTCTAATTACAGTAGCTTTGTAATGTATTAATCCGGGCAGGGCGATCCTCCCTCATTATCCTTACTTTCAACATTTCCTGCGTTTACTGCCCCGAATGAACTCTGGAATCAGATGGCCAAGCTTTTAAAAATACCAATGGCTATGTTTACAAATAGGAAAGCAATGAGTCGGCAGTACTGTTTGTTTATTTTGAAAGCATCTTTAAACTCGTAATAGTTTTTCTGAGCCCTCAGTTTCCTTTGAGTTTTCCAGGTAAATTAATCCACATAATGTTCTTTTCCTTTCTGATAGAAATGCCTCTTTTTTCCTTTGCCATATTTTACACCTAGAACTTTCTGAGCAGCAAGGGATAGAGGGGACAATAGCAGGAAGTCCCCCTGTTTGAGTCTCTGCCAGCTCCACCTGTCCATCACTGTCTCTCAAACTGGCTTTTGGAATTCAGATTTTTCCTTGGAAACTGTCCATCGTGTCTTCCATTGTATTGTTAGTTTCTCTTTTTATTTTCTCCCAGGTTTGGCTTCTTTGTTGTCTATTTTATTACTTTATCATTTTAAGGAAGCAAATCATGTCTGTATTTTTCAATGCTACTGGTTTTTTTCCTACTTATCAATTGCTAGTTTTACTATTATTTCTCCTGCTTATTATCTTTGTCCTACTTCTTTTGTTTGTATTCCTTGTGTTGTTTATTGGTTAGGAATGTTTTAAGTTTCTAAGTGGTCTATTATGGTTTTCATTTCTTCCTTGGCACAGAACTACTTATGAAAGTTGTTACAGGCCCGCAACGCTACCCTCATTTATCAGAAGTTGCTTTAGTCTAAACCTTTCTTCAAAATATCAACGATGATTTTATTCATTCTTCCTCTCTGTGTGGGAGGGAAGGGGGCTCGTCTCTAGCTACCCAGTGTCTACCACAACTCTTGGACATAACTGATACGTGGTAAATAAATGTTTGGTGAATGGATGAATGAATGGCATGAGCCATAGAAAAGAAAACCCGACCAACTTCACGGTAGATGTATCCCTAACGGCCGTCCACCTTCCAACACCATGGACAGGGTGGCCGCACACGCGCCACTGACCAGGCAGCCGCCCCGTAGCCGGTAGCTGCAGAGATAAACCACCCGGCCCACAGGTGGGATCAATGGCCCAGTGGCCTGACCCCACCAGCACACGCTGCAGAGAGCTGGGCACAGACTTGGGGAAGACAATGAGCTGCTGGTGCAGGTCCCGCCTCTACACGATGTGCTTCTGAGAAGCTGTGCGGATCACATCTCCCGTTAACCAGAACGCTTTAAAGAGAAGCAGTGCGGCTGGCTATTTAAAGAAACAAACCAAACCTTTCCTGATACAAATAAACACCCCCGCATTTCTGTTTGGCAAATTCAGGGAAAGACCAGCTTTTCTTAAACAAGAGGCAACATTTACTGAGCTGCTGAAACCTGTGCCAGGTCGTCCTCGTAACAGGCACTGGCAGGAGCCCAGAATTCCTGGAGGCCCTGGTGCACACGGCAAGTCCTTGCTCTGCAGAGCGGAAGCTCGCAGCCCACCTCTCCTCCGCCTGCCATGCCTTCCCGGGCTGCACACGGGGTCTCGGGCTCAAATGCCTGGGGTTCGGCTGGGAGAACACATGTGCGACTTGTGTAAACGGGAAAATTGCTACTCAGCTCCGCAGAGCATGAGACCCACGTCCCAAGCTCCATCCACCTGCACCTCCCTTTTTCAGTGCAAGGTGAGGACCACAGGCCAGCTTGGCAGGTAAAACAGTGCCTCCCCCCCTCACCAGCGATGCCCGTCCTCACCTGGGGAACGTGTGACCAGGGGTGACTATGGTACCTCGCGTGGCAGAATGGACTTTGCAGGTGTGATTCAATTAAGGACCTTGAGATGGGGGTCATCCTGGACCATCTGTGGGCCCAGAGGAATCACAAGGATTCTGCCCGAGGGAGGCGGAGTGGGAGGAGGAGTTGGAGCGGGGGTTGAGGTGCTGCATTGCTGGAGAGGACAGATGGGGGCGGGCTCCGGAAGCTGGAGAGGCCTCGGGAAGGAAGGCATCCCTGCTGACTCCTTGATTTTAGCCCCATGTTAGACTGCTGGCCTCCGGGACGGTAAGATCAGGCATCTTGTCATTGGAAGCCACTTGGCCGTGGGCAGTGGTTACAGCCGCCCTCGGAACCGAATGCACCAGCCGAGGAGCCGGAGCACCTGCATGGCCCCGACGCAGAAAACCAGTCACGAGTCTTGGGGAGCATCTGCCCCAAGAAAGCACAGGGACCCCAACTCACGCCACCCTGCACCCCACCCCAAATCCCACCCACCACCTTCACGTAGCCACCGCAGTCCAGAAAGGACTGTCAAGCCATCAGAATTCTATTTTTGTTTTGTTTTTAGAGTTGATCCACCTCTTTCACCCTGTCCTCACTGGGGTCTTAGTGGAAAACCGACATCTCTGGGAAACCATCTTTGCCCCGAAATCCACATCAACCTGAGAGGGGACTTCAGGACTGCCTCCAGGTTCCTGGGTGGAGGGCAAGGAGGGCCCTGAGGACGCCCCTCCCCCTGCCTCTCGGGCCCAGCAGGCCCGCCCCTGGGGTCAGATGGGCCGGGTCTGAACCACCCAAGTCCTTCGCCTCTCGGATTCTGTTTCCTCCTCCACAGTGGGAGTAACAAAGCTCACAGACAGCACAGGCCAAGTGCTCTGGCGTGCGCCTGTGCAGGGGCCACATGCCAATCCAGCCTTGCGGCATCTGGGGGGGACCCCTTCCGCTCCCAGTGCAGAGCTGACTCAGTGTCCACGCTCAGGCGGCACATCCCCAAGCACTTTCCCCGAACCATCTCCATGACCAAGGCTGAAAGGCCTGGTCACCATTTCCACCCATGACTCCCGTGGCCATGCCACCTGACTGCCAAGGGCTCTCCCGTCCCTGCTTCACCTGAGCGCACGGCGCCTGAGGAGGGGTCTGGGGAGGGGTACTGGGGCACAGATATGGCCGCTGACGATCAGAGAGCAGTGTCTGCCTGAGGCGGCCGGGCAGTTGGCGCAACCTCCGTGTGGGAAGCAGGCGTGTCTCCCGCAGCTCTCAGCTTCCACAGTGCCGTTCACCGTCCAGCTCGCTGCCCTGAAGAAAGCTCCCCGCTTCCCTCGCCCCCGCAACCAGGCGGTGGCTAAGCTCCCACGGATTCGTCCTTTGCCAACATCTTTCACGCTGTCTCCCCTGAGCCCCTCGCCCCACTCATTCCTCCCTGGTTGTCTCGGCACCTCAGACGTGGGGTCTTGCACTAAAGCCTCATCCCACCTCCCTTCTGCCTGTGACCGTGGTCTCACCTCTAGGAAGCAAAGTGAAGATGGACGGCCAGTGTCACACGAGCGTCATGAGAGCTATGTCGTGTGTGAATGCACAGCACCAGCAGGGCACAAAGTCAGCCCCCACGAAGGCTCGCTCACTCCCCTCCAGGGGGTGCGTGGCCCAGCTCTGCAGCCGAGCTGCCTTGTGGGCTCTGTGGCCTTGAATGAGCCACTGACGCGCTGGTCTCAGTGCCCCAGTCTGTGAAATAGAAGTAATAACAGGACTTCTCTCATAGGGTTGCCATGAGGATTAAATGGGTTGATCTTCGCACAGTGTGTGGACACAGTAGTCCTACTGAGTGCTAGGTTTAGTCCATGTTATCCCTGCCTCTTCCCTGCACGCCAGGCGGCCTGCACACTCCCTCTGGAAGCAGTGTTGGTGCTGCTTCCTGCTCCAACAGTCACCGCTGCCTACTCCCAGCAGAACCGTCCAGTGTGGCTGCCACCAGCTACATGGGGCTACGTCAATCAAACTAATGAAATAAGACTTAAACTTGGCTCCTCACTCACACTAGCCTCGTTGCGAGTGCTTCATAGTCACATGTAGCTGGAGACCACCATGGACCCGGGTCATAGGAAGGCTGTTGGACAGCTCTGGCTAAAGAACCAAGTTCAAGCCTGTGGCCTGGCACCCACGCCAGCACAGCCCCATCTCACTCCACGGCCCCTCGCCTGCCAGGCGGGATCCGTCCCCTTCTACAATGTGTTTTACTCATTCCCTGGCGTGTGGATTTGTTCCAGAAACATGGGAATGCCCACAAGGGAGTGGTCACGTGCAGACCACATAGGAAATGCGAGGCAGAGGAGCCCGGTCTCCAACGAGCAGACCGACGGCCAGAGGGCAATAAAACAGCACATTCCATAGGCTGAGCCAATCCAGCAGCCCGCCTCGTCCCACCTCCCTTACGCCCGTGACCGACCGTGAAGCAGCCTGGGGTGGCGCGGCCCGGAGGGTGCAGCTGGGCCCACTGAGCACATGCCTGTCCCAGGGACACTCGCTCCATCCAGCAGTAACCCTGGGGTCACTGTCCTGTGGCCGGACAGGACTTTTTACAGCTCTGTGCAGGCCATTCCAAGACACCTGAGCCGCACCCACTTAGAAGCGGGGTTTTAGGGGGACATCCTGGCTACATAGGATCTCCGAACTAAAACCCAGCCACAGAATGGGACAGGCCACCTACTCCACACATGGCTGTGAGGAAAAACCAGATTAACATGCCTGGTGCATGCCTCATATCTAATTCTTAATAAAAATATGAATGAATGGCCCGGACCGGTTTGGCTCAGTGGATAGCAGCCGCTGGATCCGGGCTGTTTGAAATGAATAAAACTATTGAAAAAAAAGACCGTACCCGATTTGGTCTGTCTTGTTTCTGGCTTTATCCCCAGGGCTACAATGCCTGACACACAGCAGACCTTAAATAAATACTTGAATGTATTAGCAATGAATGAACAAATGAATGAGTGGGCTCTCTTGCCGCCCCACACTCAGAAATCACTCACCCTGGCTGGGTCAAGAGAAAGGTCGTGCTGCGTGAGCACAGGTCATGCACCCCGTGGCCTCCCGCTTTCAATCAGGCTCCAATGTGGGGGCAGCAGGACATAATGACCAGCCTAAGAGGAAACACCAACACCCCTTCATTCACCAGCCATATCAGCCACACCCAGACGCAGAGCGGGGGCCAGAAGAAGACCGGGCCCTGACACCAAGTGGGGGACATCTCTCGTTTGTGCCTGAGGAGCATCCATCCTTTGTGCTTCTGCTTTGGGGGTCACCCTTTCTGAGCCCCAGTTCCTGTGAGCTGGCTAAGGCCGCCCTCCCTCCCCTCCCCCTTCCCCGGCTCCCCTGACATAAAACCCAGGCTGCACTGTATGTTTAGGGTGGGCGTGTGGTCAGGGGCTTGTGCCAGAATCATCAGGAAAGAGGCCGCCCTTCCCGGTAGTGTTGCTAAGCTGCCAGGGAAGTGAGTCTGCCAGCTTCATTTTCACAAAGGAAAGACTTTTCTGAGAACGAAGCCAGCAGAGAAAAGAAGAGCGAAGAGATGTCCGATGACCACACCCGAGCACCTGACCCCACCAGGCCTTGGGGAGACCCCCGCGACTTTTCTACGAGCCCGCAGATCCCTCTTTAAGTAAACCAACTGAATGAAGTGTTTGTTTCTTGAGACCTAAGACTTCTGACTCATACACCAAAGGTTAGAAGCTGGAGAGTGGGCAGTGAGGGCCCTGTTTCCCCCTGTGCTTCATGTGTTCCTATAAATAAACCCCTTTCCTTTTTCAAACAGGGCTCTGGTATTAAGAGCACTCAATCCAATCAGCACCAGGGAACAGGAAAGCTGGGATGCAGCGCCTCACACCTCCTCAATCCCAGACTCACAGCCTCGCAGGCTCACCGCTCATCCAGGCGTCACGCGGGAAGAGAAAGCCAGGAGCTAGACCTGAAGGCCCCCTGACCCTCGGGCACCTGTGATTGGGCTTCTGTTCAAGAGACGGCGCATCCACCTTGCCAATGAGTTCAGAGAGTTCACACCACCTGCCATTCCCAGCTCCTGATCTTGCTCGTGAAGGTGGGGCCACACAGCGCAAGGCCAAGTCCTTTCTTGACATGACAATGAGTTCTATCCACCAACTTGTGCTTCTGAAGCTAGGTGGCGTGAAGCCCAGAGACAAATTCCTGTCCATCTCAGTCCCCCCACTCATTCTAAAAACAAAATAGAGAAGGCTTAGTCCTCCGGCAGGCCCACAACTCTGCCAGGACAGGTGGCCTGCTGTGTGATTACAGGGCATCTGCTGGTTGTGCCGGCCCGTCCACTCCCCTTCTTCTGGTAACTGGCATGCTGATTCTCCTGTGGGGAACCAGCCTTCC
The DNA here is from genome assembly GCF_000327345.1 of Myotis davidii. Taxonomy (NCBI): domain Eukaryota; kingdom Metazoa; phylum Chordata; class Mammalia; order Chiroptera; family Vespertilionidae; genus Myotis; species Myotis davidii. The sequence goes on from NW_006283437.1 coordinate 1,046,625, forward strand.
TCCACCCTATGCAGTCCTGGTGGGGCTGTCAGTCAAGGTGTGCAGTTCTTCCTGGGCTGAGGGGTGGCCATGTGATCCAAAATCAGCCAATCACACTTTTTCTCCTGTGAATTTGCTTTTTGAGTCAATGGTGTCCCCACGAGAAGGTGGCCCATTAGTTCCTGCCACTCAATCTAAGAGCTACTCTGGACGTTGTACTTTCTAAGGCCTGGCATTGCATGAACAGAACCCTGTACACTTCCCATTGACTTTATAAGACAACTAGACTCAATTTCCGTTGCTTACAAGAACCTAACAACCCTAGACAATTTAAAGACATCTGCTCTCCTCTGAAGCTGATGCAAACGTCCTCCCCACCACATCCCCGAGAGTCACCAAGCTTCTCACTGCCCACTCCACCTCCTCAAACAATCTAATACTAGAAAGTTCTTCAGGCTGCAAACGTCAGCTTCCCATGCCTCCCCTTGCCTGTACTTCCCTTTGCCTCCAGGATCCTGCCCTCTGGGCCCCTCCTTCCTTTCCCTGGTTCCTCCTCCTGCTCCCTCCACCCTTGCCTATTGGAATTCCTCAGACTCTGTCCCAGGTGCTGATCTCTACCCTGTGGATTCTCCTCAGGCAATCTTGTCAACCCATAAGGCTTCGCACTCCGTTCATGCTGGTGACTCCCACATCTGTTCCTCTCCCCCTAGCCCCATGCCCATCCAGCCACCTCCTACCTCAGCACCACCATTCGGACACCAAACTGACCCAAGTCCTTGTTCTTCTGTGTCACTTCTCAGGATGAGTCGGCATCACTCTCCCTGGGAGCCCCCAACTCCTCCCTCACCACCACTCCTCACTTCTAATTGCCAGTCCTGTCAAAGCCAACCCCAAATGATCACTCAGAACCAGCCAACTGCCCTCAGTAAAAAGGCAACCACAATGCCCTAGCTGGTTTGGTTCAGTGGATAGAGTGTTGGACCACGGACTGAAGGGTCCTGGGTTTGACTCTGGTCAAGGGCATGCACGATTCCTGGCCCTGGTCAGGGTGCATGTCTCTCTCACATCAATGTTTCTCTCTCTCTCCCTCCCCTCCACTCTCTCTAAAAATCAATGTAAAAATCCTCCAGTGAGGATTAACAAAAAACACAGAAACCCACAGCCACTGCTGTGTTCCCTCAACCGTTTACCTGACTCTTTCCGTCCCTCAGATCTCAGACTAAATGGCGCTTCAGAGTCTTCCCGGGCCCTCCAGCCCAGGTGGACCAGGCGCATCCTTTGGCCTTCACCTCTCCAAGCCCCTTTGTTTTTTTCAATAGTAAAATTTGGATAAAAAGAGTTTCTAACTCAGCAACCTAGGTGTCCACCGCTAGATGGATAAATAAAGAAGGTGTGGTACGTATATGGACTGTTACGGAATATTATGCAGCAATAAAAAAGACTGAAACCTTGCCAGCTGCGATAACATAGATGGAGCTAGAGGTTATTATGACCCATGAAATAGGCAAAGAAAGACAAATTCCAAATGATTTCACATATATATGGAATCTAAAAACAATACAAAATAAAAACAGACTCATAAAAACAGACACCCAAGGGACGGTTACCAGAGGGAGGGGGTGAGAGGAGGAATGAAAAGGGGGAGGAGATATGGTCAATAATGCTATATAAGAAAAGGCTAATATGAAAGTCAACCAAAAGGCAGAATGACTGGTCACTATGACGTGCACTGACCACCAGGGGACAGACGCTCAACACAGGAGCTTCCCCCTAGTGGTCAGTGCACTCCCACAGGGGGAGCGCTGCTCAACTAGAAGCCAGGCTCACAGCTGGCGAGTGCAGTGGCTGTGGAGCAGGCCTAAGCCGTCAGTCAGACATCCCCCCGCCCTCCCTCCAGGGCTCCCAGACTGCGAAAGGGCACAGGCCGGGCTGAGGGACCGCCCCCACCCGAGTGCACGAATTTCCTCCACCAGGCCTCTAGTATTGTAATAAGTTCGCATGGTGACACATGATCACTGGGATTAGTGGGGCGATCACATTGTAAGGCATAAAAGTGTCAAATCACTATACAACTGAAACTAATATAACCAGTTTTAAGACTGTATAGCAACTATATTTAAATTTTTTAAAAATTTAGAAAAAGTTCCTACTCGTAGAGTTGCTGAGAGATTAAATGCAACAACATATTAAACACTTTAACAGAAAAATAAGCCCAACACAATAACTGGCACAAAGTATGTTCATCAGAAATATTAGCTATCGCTTTTGTTCTTGTTATTACTAATGATAATAGCTTTCATCCCCCGCTGTTACCTCCACTAGGCAGCAGAACCGCAGGCTCTGGTCACTCCCACATCCCTAGTGTGGCACAGAACAGACCTCAGGGCCCTTCCATGACTGACCGGTGCAGATCTGTCTCCAGCACACCCCCCTCTCCACACCAAACACTCCCTTCCCTCCCAGCACATGTGAGCGTCCAGGACACAGCCTCCTCGCCATCATCCCAGTGCCCGGAGGCGCAGAGCAGTCAGCAAAACGTCCTCATGCTGAGACGTGCCACTTGCTTTCTTTTTTATTTGACTAAGTCAACTGAGGTTAGAAAATTTAAGTGCAGGAAGAAATTGGGATGAAATACATAAAATGTTGACAGCGGCAATAGTTACCTCTGATTACAAGAGCGTCAGGGTTTTGTTGTTCTTCTGTAATTCTGTATTTCCCTAATATTCTAAAATAACAAAGCAAACTGTCAGCTCACCAGGAATAATTTAATACAAGAAAAGTACCATTTTGGATGTACAGTTCAGAGAGTTTTGACAGATGTATTACACCCGTGTGATTACCACCACAATCAAGACAGCGGCCCTCTCACCACCCCAGTTCTCTTGTGCCTTTTTACAATTAATCCCCTCGCCCCACCCCAGCCCTGGGCAGCCACCAATCTGCTCTCTGTTACTCTAGATTAATGGAACCATGCCATGTATATTTTGTCTGCCTTCTTTCACTCAGAATAATGTTTTAATTATTGATTGCAGTTGCCAGTATCAGTAGTTAGTTTTTATATATGGTTATCCTAAGTTTGCTTATCCATTCATCTATTGATCAACATTTGGGTTTTTTCCCAGGTTTCTGGCTATTAAAATAAAACTGCTATGAACATTTATTTATATGTCTTTGTGTGGGCGTGTAATTTAACTTATGTTGCTAAATACCTAGAAGCAAAATGGCTGTGTCATACGTTAACTCTGTGTTTATCTTTAATAAATAAATAAATAAACTGCCACTGTTTTCCAGAATGCTTGTGCCACTTTATTTTTTTAGAACGAAAACAATCCAATACATTATTTTAATGGGTTCATATGTCTTTTCGGAGTCTGAGCAGGAAATGGAATTCACCCTGGATGTTCAATTAAAGACACTGACAACTAACAACCATAGGAAACTGTTACCACACATAGGACTACGGTTTAATCTTGTGAAATAATGTCAGAAAAGCCCAGAGAGCTGGACCAAGGGAGGGGGTCGCCTGCCAGGAGCTGCCACTGCGAGGGGCCAGCGGTGGAGGAGGGAGCGGAGGCTGGAAATACTCTAACACCTCTCTCCTCCTGCCCTCTGGGCTCCCACTGCTCAGCCAGCCAGCAGGGGTCCACCTCAGGGCAGAAGCCAGGGCTGAGAAGGGTGGAGAAGGGTGTTCCCAGGCAAGGCATGGGATAGGGAATAGACACTGTCTGTCCTCAGAGGGGTGAGAAAAAGAACAAGGAGAAGATTAGCAATGTTCCCAGAGTCAACACTCAAGCCAACCTGAGTCTTGGGTGATGGAACCATTACTGCTACTAATACAAGTACAACAATAACCACAACTATGATTGCTCTACTGCTAATACCACCGACTCAACAGCAGCGGCGAATACCTTATTGGGTGCTTGCTACAGGGGTCCCCCTTATCCGTCACTGGGGGACAGGTTCCAAGACCCCCAGGAGATGCCTGAACCACCTGCTTCCCACAAGTTCACATTACGCCACTTTGCGTCTACAAAAGACCTATATTATGCCCTGGCTGGTTTGTCTCAGTGGATAGTGTTGGCCTATGGACTGAAGGATCCCGGGTTCGATTCCAGTCAAGGGCATGTACCTCAGTTGCAGGCTCAATCCCCGCCCCCGGTCGGGGTGCATGCAGGAGGCAACCAATCATTGTGTCTCTCTCACATTGATGTTTCTCTCTCCTCCACCCTTCCACTCTCTAAAAAGCAATAGAAAAATATGTTCAGGTGAGGATTAACAAAAATCAACAAACTAACAAAGAGACCTATATTAGTACAGTAATGACTTTTTGGGTAAAAAGCAAAAGTCCTGTTTGGATCTCTTTGGCCAACGTCACCTTTAGGAAGCAGGGATCTGCTCACTCGGGGCCTTTCTGGCTGCAGAACAGCGTCGCAGGAGACAGGGAAGCCCGCGTGCTGTGCTCCTCCTCCTCACACCCTCTCCCTCACAGCTTGTCTGGGTCACCTCCGAGTGCCGGCATCACCACCCCTGCACGTTGGGGCCATTACTCAGTAAAAGAAGGGCCACTGGAACACAAGCACTGTGACCCCAGGACAGTCAATCTGACGGCTGAGGCAGCCATGGTGACTGAGGGCGGCGTGTCTGCGGGGTGGACCGCGATGACTCACATCCCGGTGGACGGAGAGGGACTTGCGAGAGCTCGTCACACTGCTGAGAACAGTGCGTAAGTGAAACCTACCAATTGCTTATTTCTGTAATTTTCCATGTAATACTTTCAGACCACAGTACACTGGGCGACTGACACTGCAGTATAATCCAAGCACGTGCTGAGTGTGTCCAGGATTACCTCACGCAACCCTCACAACAACCGTAGGAAGGAAGCCTATTCTTCTCCCCCATTTTATGTCTAAGAGAAGCTGATACGTAGAGGCTCAGAACACCTGCCCAAGGGACTCCGAGGTTGGTCAGCCCTGACCACTCCCCACGGTGCTCCCTCAGGAGGTCGGAAGGCTGGGCGCCAGTGGCCAGTGCTCCCCCGCGTGGGGTGACGGGCATTCCCGCCTCCGTCTCCTCGTTCGTTTGTGAAATAACGAAGGCCGCCTTGGGACCACTGGGAGAACTGACACAACAGAGCAGCCAGCAGATGCTGATTTTGGGCCCCGGGAGTCCTGTCACACCAGGATCGCTGGCCTTGCAAGGACTGCAACAGGTCCTGCCCGACAAGGAACGGGTGGCTCAGAGAGACTCCCGAGCCTTAAAGCACCTGCCAGAGATCAAAGGGCTAGCAAGAGGCAGCGGAGGGATCTGAACCCAGGCTACCCGTCTCCAAAGGCACACTCTGCCCTTCAGGGGAGAACAGGAAGGGTGACACAAAGGCGAGGGTTTGGCGCCCTCGCTCCCAGGCCCACTTTTTTGCAAACATGCCGTTTGGCTCCAGTGAGTGGCTTCCGTCGGCAGCAAAGCCGCCAGCTCCCGGGACCAGCTCCCAGAGCCCAGGTGCTGCCCAGGGGCAACCACCTGCTCAACACCTGGCGTCCTTACTGACCTTGTAGACTGTCTATAAGTGGGTACCAAGCGGTGCTTCTGCCCTTTGGTGCCTTCTCAGAGCCAACTTAACCTGTGGCACCGCTACTGATTTCCCAGGAAAGCCCCAGGTCTAAATGCAAACACACGCCGCCTCCAGTCCCGAAAGGCAGTGTTCTTGCCACGGCCTCCTCCCTGTCACTCGAGCACTCAGCCCTGTGCGCGCTGAAACCCCTCTGCTCTGTGCTCTGTGCTCTGCGCCAGGCCCGATGTTTCCTGCTGGCGCTGACTCGGTGGGGAAGGCACATGTGAGCCACGAGGCTTCAAAAATAGCCTGGAACTTTTCAAGGAAGGGCCCCCAGTGGGATGACAGGCAAGCTATTCTGCATAACAAAGGCCTGTGTCCCCAGAGGCAGGCACAAGCCCACCCTTCCCCACGTACACACATACACCCATCAATCATGCCTGAAATATCCTCCCTGTGGGCGGACGAGGAGATAATGCTGTGATCAATGAGGCTCCGAGCGCTGGTGGGGTGGACTCCACCCGGGCGGGGGGCGTGGATTTTCTACCGCCAACAGGTCAATTTTGCTTGGAGTTAACCCACTGAGGTAATAAATGATGATGAAGAAAAAGGAGGAGGAGGAATCGGAGGAGGCAGTGGCAACAACAATAGCTGGCATCTATTGATGGCAACAGCAACAACAGCCTACTATGTGTCTGGTATTGCTCTAAGCTCTTCACATAGATCAACTCATTTAATGCTCACAGCCATGAGGTGGGAATCACTAATATCCCCATTTTTCAGATGGGAAAAACGAGGCCTGAGAAGCTAAGTAACCAACAGCCTCTGCTCTTACCTGCTGCACCTCCACCTCATACTCCCCACAAAGAGCACTTATCCCGGCCGCACTGCAGGGCAGGGAGGGCGGTCTCTCGTCCTCAAACTGTCTGGGGAGACAATGCAGGGAACAGCTTTCTTTCAAGTCCCAGGAACGACTTGGGACCCCCAGAGCCTCAGCATCATGGACCACTTACTACTTACCAGGCACATCTCTGAGTGAGCAGCGTTACCGCCAATAACCTGCTGAGGTAGCGGCCTATTATCCTCTCCTTCCAAGATAAAGGCTGTGCGCTGGCTGTCCCCGTTTCCCCCCAGGGCCCACTCTGCCTGCCTGCTGGGATCTGACCCTGGAAGCCACCCTGCGGATTAATCTGGGGCATCTGCCCCCCTTCTTCCTCGCCTCCATGTTGCCTTTGGGAGCAGCGGCCTCCCTCCAGACCATGTTCCTGCCAGCAGGCCCTCTTCCTGAGCTCCCGCTCCCTTCCCTCTACCTGCTCCTTCCTCCTGGAGGCGCTAAGTAACACCTCCGTCAGCTTCTTTCCCTGAAGCCTCCTAGTGAGAGTTTCCTGCTGGGATCCTGACAGATAGATCGCATTTTCCCAGGAATCTCACCACCCACTCTCCCAGAGCCTCCGGCTGCTAGGAATTGCTCCTGCTAGTGTCCTAAATGTCTTTCCCCCAATTCTAGTCCCAATCCTTCCCACACAGGCTTTCCCTCAATCCCCCAAGTTCACTTACTCAGGCAACAAAGCTATTCATTCTCTGCTTCAAAGCCGGCTTCCCAGCCCACCGCCCACAGCACTTCTCCACGTCAGGCCGCCACCCTGTCCCCAGCAGGGACTATAGGGAGCTACCTGGCCCTCCTAGGGACTGGGAACCCAGCCACGGCTGCTGTCCAAGGAAGGGTGAGGGCAGGGACATTGGCACCCACGGCCTGCAGCCTGCCCTGTGGGCAGCAAACGCCAGGAGACCCTCAGACAGGGAGGGAGGCGGCACCCCCTGCGCCCACCACCTTGGCCTGGCACCAGCTGCTGGCTTGCAGGGCAGACACCTCCTCCCAGGGCTGCTCCAGGGGCCTGTGGCAGCGGGGGCTGCAAACCGGTGGCCACATGTGCTTCTTTTTTTCTTTTTAATATATTTTTATTGATTTCAGAGAAGAAGGGAGAGGGAGAGAGAAACATCAATGATGAGAGAGAATCATTGATTGGCTGCCTCCTGCACATCCCCTAATGGGGATCGAGCCCATAACTCGGGCATGTGCCCTTGACCGGAATCGAACCTGGGACCCTTCAGTCCG
>NW_006283437.1:1054746-1062800 GCF_000327345.1 Myotis davidii
GATTTTTGAGGCAACTCCATACTGTCTTCCATAGTGGCTGCACCAGTCTGCATTCCCACCAGCAGTGCACAAGTGTTCCCTTTTCTCCACATCCTCTCCAGCATTTGTCGTTTGTTGGTTTGTTGATGATAGCCAGTCTGACAGGTGTGAGATGGTACCTCATTGTTGTTTTGATTTGCATCTCTCGGATGTGCACTGTGCTTTTTAAAACAATGTGAAACCATTGGCAATACTTAAGGTAGGAGAGTTTGTGGTTTTTCAAAGTCCAAGTTTCTGGCTTTTCTTTCCCCCAAATTCGGAAGTTATAACAACAATGGGTACATATTGTCACGTAGTGTCAGAGCAATTGGACCTGAGTTCACCACTAAAATGTCAACTCCAAGAGGGCAGGCGTTCATCACTCCCTTCACTGCTGTGTCCTGTGTCTGAACAGCACTTGGCACCTAGAAGGTACTCAGTGAATACGTGTGAATAAGCAAGCAATCGATCAATTGCTTTCCTTTCAGATGAGCTTGCATTCTCCATTGCACAGCAATCCCCTGGCTCCACTCACTCACCCAACCTCCTTGCCTGGCCCTGCAGACAGTTGGGTTTGAGACGCCCCAACTTATAGTGTGGGGTTTAAAGGCAGGCAAGGCACGGCCCCTGCTCATCCGGAGTGAAAGATTAGAGGAGAGAATAATAACGACAACAGTAATCATCCCATGTAGAACAGGTAGTGTGCTCTCAGTGTTCTCCATGCTGGTCCTTCGATCTCACCACAGCCTGTGGGAGGTCCTGGGCAGGAGAGGAAGGTAGGGGACAGGCCTGAGCAGGAGAGGAAGGTGGGGGACAGGCCTGGGCAGGAGAGGAAGGTGGGGGACAGGCCTGGGCAGGAGAGGAAGGTGAGGGACAGCCATGGGCAGGAGAACAGGGTGAGGGGCAGTGAGAGAGCAACTTGTCCGAGTCTGCATGGCCACAGGCGGGGGCAGGCAGGATTCCAATGCAGGCTGTCTGCCCCACACGTATAACAAGTGACCACGTGAGGATGCAGGAGGGAGAGCCAGGCCAGGAAGCCACTCCCGCTGCCCACGGAGGTCTGTGATTCGCCGTGGGAAGCGGAGCCGGGCTGGAGTCCTCTAATGCACCTCCGGCTACTTCCATGGGAAGCCGCTCTAAGGAGATGCCTGTGAGTGGACATCTCTGAGAAGGTGTCCGCCTCCAGCATCCTGGCTAACGGTACCCCCAGGCCTTCTTCGTTCTGCTGAAACGCGTGTCCAACCACAGACGGTGCCACTCACACTCACGGCTGCAGTGGCCGAGGGTGAGACCGCGTGCACTTGGCTGACCTGCTTGGACCAAGGGCCTGAGCAGCAGAGCCCTGTGCCCGCGGAGCGGCTGGCACTGGTGCTGGAGACCGGGCCTGCGGGCTGAGCCACGTCTGGCTGCAGTGGGGAGCGGTGCCCAGCTCTGCATTCCAGCAGGTTCTGGAGAGGGAGGCGGCGGGGTGGTGGGGTGCAGAGGAAGGATTGAGGGCACAGGCCGCAGCTTTGCACTTCCTCCAGCTGCACACCCGCCAGTGCGGCCTGTCCCTTCCAGGGCCTCTGTTCCCCTCTGCAGAGGAGCTGAGTAAGCGTGTATCTTTGCTCACAAGTCATGTGTCCATCTGTCCTCTCCTTGCTCACCAGGCGGGGGCCACAGGTGCATTTGAAGGCGCTGCCCCGCATCACAGGCCTCCGGGACGAGACTGCGCACGAGGTCTCAGCCCCTGGAAGGGATTCTGCAGAGCCCGGCCCCGCTCCCTCACCTCTTCAGTGAAGATCACAGTACTGACTCTGAAGGTTACCGAGAACTGAAGCTATGTTCCTTCCATATCAACACGGGATAGCAGGCGAAACTGAACTTGTCAAGGGCCAGGCGGGCTTGGGACCAGCCTGGGCAGCATCTTCTCCAAGGGTAAGAGAGTAAGTACCGTGGGTCTGCAGGCCACGTAGTCAGGGTACAGCCACGGGGATCCATCCTGGTCACGCTATAGCACCCACAGACAACACGGAAGGCAGCGGTCATGGTGCGTCCCCACCCGCCATGCTCCACAGTCGGAGCCACAGCCACCGCTGAGCCTCACGCCCCAGGCCAGCCTCTAGGTCGGTCTGTGGTCTGCGGCGGAGGCGCCCACAGCTGCTCCGCACGCTGGGAAGGTGGCTAGTGGAACCCAGGGGCTGAAGTCCTTCATTTCATTTGACATTTGCTTAATTAACATTAAATTTTAAATCTGTGGCTGCCATATCACAAGTGAGGCTACAGAAGCGTGCAACCCATTGCACCCTCAGAGCAGCCAGGCTCGAACCGCCAGCACCGGTCACCAGCAGACCCCGTGTGGACTAGCGTGATGGTGACCGGGGTGAGGGCAGTGCTCACGCCACGCGCAGCACGGAGGGTGACCTGTTCCGTGGCTGGCAAGAGGGAGCGACATCATGTAGAGATCAACGACATCTAATTGAGACAACACGAGGAAAGGGGATGCCTTGGGTGGCCACCCCAGGCAGCCCTCGGAATGGCTCAGAAACAATCCCCTCACTAACCTAACCAGGCTCTTCCCCAGGAGGGCCAGGCCACCCTCCTTAGATCAAACAGGCACACGGGCCACAACACTCCACACCTTCCTGGCGCCCCAGGGACCTCAGAGGAAGCCCCTCCCACCAGGGGGCAGGGCCTCCAGCCCCAGGCAGCAATGGCTCACTGCTCCTGACTGATGGACAGCAAAGGAAGCAGCAAAGGCTCTTTCTGTTTCTAATTTTCAAAATGAAAGCTTCAACCATGTGTCAGGCTCTGCTCTAGGCTAATGATAAGAGTTTCCATCTGTGAAAGCTTATTGTGGGCTGACACTGGATAAGGTAAAATAATATGAATAGCAAGTAGATATAACCATCGTTTGTACTGGCTCAGTGCTCGCCACCTGCCAGGCTCCTCACAGCAGCTCGGTAAGGCCGGGCTGTCCTTACCCCCATTCCAGAGATGAGGGATCTGGGGCTGGGAGAGGCGGGGAACTGGCCCACAGGCTCACAGGTCAGGACAGGTGCAGCCTGGATTCAAACCCTGAGCTGCCGGCCACTAGCCCACGCTCATCATGGCAAGTCGGGACTGAAGACGTGATGACGACAGGACTGAGGTGGCCATGCCCTGATGGGAAGACAGAGAGTGGACGGGTCATCGGAGTCTGAGCTGGAAACACAGTAAGGGCACCTAACCTGGACTTGGCAGAGGGGACTGACCAGGGTGGAGGGCTCGGGGAGGGCTGCTGAGCTGAGGCCCAATGGTGGGGAAGGGGTCACCAACCAAATGGTGTCCCCAAGAGGGTTCCAGAATTCAAAAAGCACATACAATGTCCAGAGAGAGAGTGTGGCACATGCAAGGAACTAGAAGAAGCACAATGTGGCTGGAAGCCAGGCTGGGTGGGGGAGGGGGACCCCGGGCGGGACCGAGGGTAAAAAGAGGAACAGTGGGAAGACTAGGTGAGAGGCGGCCAGGGTGGGGCATGCTGAGCTTCAGGTTTGGGTGGTGCAACCGAATGGAATGCCTAACTCTGGGGGTGGGGAAACTGAGGTTATAACTAGGCAGGCAAGGGCAGAGATAAGGAGAAAGAGGCAGAGAAGAGCCCAGAGACTTGGTGTGTGGACATCTGCTGTTTCTGCCCATCCAGCATCCATTCCTACAGGTAACAGCCCTTTGGTTTTTCTTTACGAAACTACTGACTCTTAGCCCTAATTTGGCTCTAAGGTTGATGAGATGGCCCAGCCTGGCCAATGGGAATACTATATCTCCTGGCCTCTGGGATTGGTGTAGGGATGTATACATGTCCCAAGACGGGCCAATGAGAGTGATACTAACACTTTTCCTGGGATCCTCGGGAAAGAGGCACTCCCGCTCCGCTCATGGAGCTCGACTATGGAGGATAGATTTGGACCTACCAGATGCTATGGTCTCATCAGAGAAGAAACTGTGAGGATAAAACACTGCAGAGAAAAGCAGAGCCATGATGTGGACAGAGTCAGAGCGCTGATCATCCCCCAACACCTGGATCACACCTCACCTGAAGCCCATGCACCCCAAGGCTTCCAATTACGTGATCCAATAATTTATTGAAACTAGTTTGAGTTGGGTTTTCTGTCATTTACAACTGAAATACTGAGACGCTAGGAATGCCTGAAATTGGGTGACCAAAGAAAGAAGGAGGGCCGGTGAACAAGGAAGAAGAGGAGCCATGGGCAGTAGAGAGAGAATCACACCAGGTGTCACAGAACCCACAAGAGAAAGACTAGAAAGCCATCAATAGCGTCAAGTGCACCAGGAGGATGAAGACGTGAAAGGCTATTGGATTTAGGTAGGCCTTGAGCAACGGCCCTGTTGCAGATCCCAAGAGATGACTGAAGAATGCGGGGGTTCCGGGGCGCACCGGTGGGAAGGTAAGACAGGGGAGGGGAGGAAGCCTGGGAAGGATGTGTTTCAAGCATGAAACCACTTGGCAACTGGATGGGGAACACTAAGAAACACAAACCGCAGAGATAGTTACCCTCCAGCTCCCGTCAGATACTGCTTGAGGGCCGCCCCTGGGGCAGGGGGCATTGAATCCCCGACTCCCACATTCCCAGCCCAACATGCACATGGGCAGAGCGAGCCAATGGCCAGAGCAAGCCACAGGCGAGCAGGCGCAGGTGCTGCCAGGTGGGAGTCGGGCAGGGAGCAGACCACCCGTAGCATCCGCTGCAGGAGGTGCTTCCTGCCACTGCGTCTCAGTGTCCTCATCTGTGAAGTGGGGGGATCACCCAGAACTGCTGTGAGGATTAAGTGACGATGAATCCCTGTCAGTCCTCGGCCCCACGCCTGCAGACAGCGCTCATCAACACGTGCTACCATGTCTACTTTTGGTGACCTTTGGGGGAGCGGAGTCTACACAGGGTTATGGAAAGCAGGACTAGTGAGCTAGTGGCCGTGGAGGATGCAGACCACGGCCCCGATGGTCACATCTCCACCCTTTTGTTCAGCTCTGTCCTACTAGTGAGGTCACGAGCTCCCTGATTAATCTGAGGTAGCACCAAGCCCAGGAGACGTGGGTTGGATAAGTGATCATCGCTAATACCCTATTTAAACAGCAAGCAAACTTGTGTCTATTTGTGTGCAAAAGTCCTCGATTTAGCGAGAGGGCTTGGTGCCAGGCGCTGCCTTCCCCACCCACCCTTTGTGACAACATCAGTCCCTCCCCCTGCGGAAGGGGAGCAGCAGCAGTGTGCTCGCTCCATTGCTTTGGTCCTGCCCCGAAGCTGCGTCAGCTCGAATGTTAGGCACATCAGACAGAGAGGCAGAGAGACTCAGAAACTGCCCCACGGTGTCAGTTTCTCGACTCTCAGAGCTCCGCCTTAGAGTAGCCGGGGTGGGTTCAAACGGGAGAATGGGCCTTGGCCAGACAAACAGTGACGTCCCCACAGTACGCCCTGCGTGTTCAGAAGGCTTCCTTCATCTCTGCCACGATCCACAGGGAGTAAGTGATGTGTCAGACTTTATCGTGTGACTATTTTAACAAACATTTACATAGACTGAGGCAGACACTCCTTGTGTGTTTCATGCACATTAACTTCTTTAATCCTTGTAACAACCGGGTAAGGTAGGTTCCATTGATAGCCTCATCTTGCAAATGAAGAAAATACGGCAGGATGTTCAGTAACTTGGCAAGGTGCGCACGGCAGTAAGGGGCAAAGCCAGGGTTTGAACAGAGGCAGATGGAGTCCGGCGTCTGGCTCTGAATCACCGCTCTGCTACCTCTAAGGCCGTGAGTGAGCTTCAGCACTCCTAGGCCCTGATGGTAGATCGGTCTGTTCTGCAGGCATTGGTAAGGCAGCACTTAAAATAGTAGAGGAGGAGGAGGAGGAGGGAGAGGAGGGGGGGAGCAGGGAGGAAGGAGGAGGTGAAGGCGGAGGAAGAGACATATCAGTAGCCAGTAATAGCTAACACTTACTGAGCACTTCCTAAATGCCAGGTCTGTGCTAAGTAATAACAACAGTTACAACAACAACGGGATCAATGCTAGGAGGCAGCACCATTTCACAGATGAAGAAACTGAGGCCTGGGATCTGGGTGGGGCTGTTCCCCGGGAGGGTGGGAGAGCTGGTATTTGAAGCCAGGGCCGCCTGACTCCAGGGCCTTTCCTACTAAACTTCCGTGCAGTGACCTGCAGGTGAGAATGAGGGAGCTTCGAGCTCGGGGAGAGAGGGCCATGCACTCGGTGCATCGGCTGCAGGCCCTGGTGACGCCAGAGGAAGGGAAAAGGAAGGGGTGTCTTGGGGCTAATGCAGAGGGTGGTACAAACACTGCAGTGACGGTGGGGAGAGGGGCTTTGCTGAAACCCCGGTACAGCCTGGAGGCTGGGACTTTCCAGAGGGACAGGGCAGGGTGCCTCGGCGGAAGGAGGCGTGGAGGCAGTGAGCACCGCGCCCAGGGCTAGAACTGTGGCCGGAGATTTTGTTTTGATGGTGTTTTTGCCTTCTCTCTCCTGGGACACCTGAGGCTTTGGGCGGGCACTCAACTTTCTCAAAACGATAAAAAATAAAGACACACAAAACATTTCCTTCCCTTTTCTCCACTCCTCCAGAGCTTGCTAGGTTTGGGGGCCGCGCATTTACTGGTTCATCAGTCAACTCTACTTGGAACAAAAGGTGCGGAGTCTCCATCCCCAGCCACAGTCTCCCGACTGTGTACTTCTAAACGTTTTTCCTCGTTAGCTTCCATCTTACCCACATTGGAAACCACGGTACATTTTCTGCTGGCTCTATTTCACTAGTACTTCTTAATTAAATAAGCAAGCCAGGATACCTTCTCCTTTAAAAGGTGAAGATGTTTTTATAGAACCAAAAATGTCTCATCTGCCCCTTTATCGCCTCTGGGTTTCCCTCACTCGAGGCATGGAGGGCTACGTCCTAACGAACATTCCTTCTTATCTTCACTTTAGTGTCTTTACTCTGTGATTCACCCCCTCTATCATTTGTTTTTGCTAAGATGTGAGTTAGGAATCGAACGTGGCATCCATCCGCAAGGCCCCCCAATTATGCCAGCACCTTTTATTTAACAAACCGCTCCTCCCCACTAGCCCAAAATATCGCCTTTTAATACGTTACGTTCCCACATTCCCCAAGACCCATTCAGTCCCTTCATGCCACAGCTGGAAGAATTTCTGCAATTATTTGAAATGTATTTCATAGCTTAACAATAGGTATTTTATCTTTTAAAAGGCTTTCTGAGAGGCACTTTCATGCATTGCTGGTGGGTGCATAAATTGGAGAGTAATTTAGCAGTACCCACTGCACCTGAACATGTTCACTTCCTTGGCCCTAAAAACCCCACTTCTAAGAATTATTCACAGAAATCCTCACTGAAATACCCAAGAATGTTCACTGCTGAGTTGCTCATAATTTTTTTAAAAATGCAAACAATCCAAAGGCCATCAATAGACTATCGGTCAAACAATAAGTATAAATAAAACCGAAATAAATAATATGGTGGCCACCATGTTATGAAATACATTTAAAAGATAAGTTGGTCTAAATAAGGTATTGATATAGAATAAAGTCCAAGAATTAACAGGTTAAAAAAATAGGTTACAAAAGTGTATGTAGGATCTGTTTCATTTTTTGTTAATTGGTTACATGCTTATATGTCCAAATAAAAAATTTCCAAATAAAAAATTACATGCCAATGTTAAACCTGCAGCCTCTGTAGGTGCAGACTTTCTACCTACATTACACAGTTATACAGTTACATTCTCGTGCTTTTGGGTGACAAAAACACAAATATATTTGGTGATTAAAAAATACAAAAACAGGAAAGCAGAAAACAGCCTCTGAATCAAAGTGAGGTCCTCCTATCTGAAACTCATGCACAAGAAGTTAACATAGGAGCAAAGGTCACATTGCAAGGAAGATGCTTTTCATATATATATATATATATATATATACCTATCTAATAAAAGACAAAAAGGGTAATTGACTGTACCTTCGTTACGCTTCCCATTGGCTAATCAGGGCGAT
>NW_006283437.1:1062947-1066293 GCF_000327345.1 Myotis davidii
TCCTATATAATAAAAGGGTAATATGCAAATTGACCCTAACAGCAGAATGACTGGGAATGACTGGTCACTATGACACACACTGACCACCAGCAGGCAGATGCTCAATGCAGGAGCTGCCTCCTGGTGGTCAGTGTGCTCCCACAGCGTGAAATCTGCTCAACCACAGCCAGGCTGATGGCTGTCAGTACAGCAGTGGTGGTGGTAGCCTCTCCCGCCTCCTCAGCAGCACTAAGGATGTCCGACTATAGCTCAGGCCTGCTCCCCGATGGCAAGTGGACATCCCAGGAGGGCTGCCAGGCTTCCAGAGGGATGTCTGATTGCCAGTTTAGGCCCAATCCCCGGGGAACAGGCCTAAGCCAGCAGGTGGTCATCTCCCGAGGGGTCCCAGACTGCGAGAGGGCACAGGCCAGGCTGAGGGACACGCCCCCCCAGTGCACACATTTTTCAGAAAGGAAGGTAGAGGGAGAGAGAGATAGAAACATCAATGATGACAGAGAATCATTGATCCACTGCCTCCTGCACACCCCACTCCCGGTATCAAGCCCGCAACCTGGCCATGTGCCCTCACTGGGAATCAAACCGTGAGTTCCTGGTTGGTTCATAGATTGATACTCAACCACTGAGTCACACTGGCTGTGCAGGAAGATGCTTTTCTGCCTTGGGGTGCAGAGGCCAGCTCGGCCCCCTCTGGGGCGGGGATCAACCCCACCTCAAACTGACCCCAGCTGCTTGGTCCTGGTCATCCCACATCTACCATGTTCCTTCTCTCATGGGCAGGGCAGAGGTGACAGAGAGAGGTCAGATGATGCCTGCAAGGCTGGCCCTGGTGGAGGGGGAATGGCTCGCAGGCTCCTGAGAGTCTCAGCAGCATGCAGCACCAGCAAGCACACAGGCTGGCCCACACTTCTCCCCCAGCCCGAGAGACGGGGCCCAGCACCTTCCCTCTCTGTTTGCTTATGTGATGTCCAGGCAACTTTGACCATTAGGGCTGTGATACCACAGAAAACATCTCCACCCGCCCAGGCTAAGACACTGCTCTCTGGTGGAGATGGGGACAAGAATGAGCCGTGTGCCCTGCCTGGGAGCAGCAAACAATTGAAGTATTCAAATAGGGAAGGCTGGGTACCATAAGTGTGTGTGGAGGGCACCGTCCATCAAAGAAAGAGCTGTCCAGAAACTGAGCCTCAAGCAAGACTGATTCCTTACAATAACCACGTGAGTGGCTAGCGTTAAGTGCACCTTATTCTGGGCCTGCCATTGCTCTAAGTGCCTTCCATCAACTCGTGGAGTCTTCAAAATAACACTATGTTATGGGTATTTTCTTCCCAATTTACAGATAAGGAAACTGAGGCGTGAAACCAGCCCAATATCACACAGTAGGCAGTGCAGCTAAGTTGACCCTGTGCCACATGGGTGTGCTCATCACTGACAACTCTCCAAGTTCCCTCGTCCTCCCTCTCACTCCCTCATCTCCCCTGACTCTCATGAACGGACTGGTAAGTCACCCCCGTTGGAGACATCTACCGTGGGTCCTGCAGGAAGCACCCCCACTGGGTACTGCAAGGCCAGGAGGTGCACAGCAGCTGCAGGCCCACTGCCCCCTCAGGAAACTGCTGCGAGTCCCCGAGGCTCCCTAAAACCAACAGCACTCATGGTCACAGAGACTAGACAGGGAGAGCCCCCGCCGCCTCCTTCTGCTGAGCACACACCTCCCACTCAGTGAATCGCTGACCTGTGTTCCCTTCTCCTTCTTAGCACTCATCTCCTTTCATGTCCGACTGGCCTCTGACTGAAAACTCCCTGAGAGCAGTGACTATGTCTGTCTTCTCCATTGCTGAAATCCCAGAATTCAGTGTAGACTTTCACATATAAGCAGGTGCTCAATTAATAGCTATAATGTAATCAGATGGATGAATGGTTGAATGGATAATGTGGATAAATTTTCCATACTGAATAGTATAAAATCCCACCAACGAGGGCCTCTCTCAGGTGGAGAGACAAGAAACACAAGCAGATAGTGTAGGTGAGCTGGAATCTACATGGGGAGACGTCCACAGTCCCATTCCTGTCCTGAGGAACCATGTGGCTGATGAGACCATTTCCCTCCATCCCCCTTCCCACACACACCTGCAGTGAAGGCTCCACCCACTTCCCACACACGCCTACAGTGAAGGCTCCGCCCATTTCCCCACACATGTCTGCAGTGAGGGCTCCGCCCACTTCCCACACACGCCTACAGTGAAGGCTCCACCCCCCTTCCCACACATGCCTGGAGCACACACGCCTACAGTGAAGGCTCCGCCCATTTCCCCACACATGTCTGCAGTGAGGGCTCCGCCCACTTCCCACACACGCCTACAGTGAAGGCTCCACCCCACTTCCCACACATGCGTGTAGTGAAGACTCCACTCACTTCCCACACACTCCTGCAGTTAAGCTCCACCCACTTCCCACACACGCCTGCAGTGAAGGCTCCACCCACTTCCCACACACGCCTGCAGTGAAGGCTCCGCCCACTTTCCACACACACCTACAGTGAAGGCTCCACCCACTTCCCCACACACGCCTTCAGTGAAGGCTCCACCCCCTTCCCACACATGCCTGCAGTGAAGGCTCCACCCACTTCGCACACACACCTTCAAGTAAACCCCGCTCCATCTAAGGCAGTGGTTCTCAACCTGTGGGTTGCGACCCCTTTGGGGATCAAACGACCCTTTCACAGGGGTCGGGTCGCCTAAGACCATCGGAAAACACACATATAATTACATATTGTTTTTGTGATGAATCACTATGCTTTAATTATGTTCAATTTGTAACAGTGAAATTGGGGGTCACCACAACATGAGGAACTGTGTTAAAGGGCCGCGGCATTAAGAAGGTTGAGAACCGCTGGTCTAAGGTATCCCAAGGAGCTTTCCTCTGCGACCTGAAGAGTCCAGCTGGCACCCAGTGACATCTCACCATTCCTGTGTCAGACCAAGCTGAGGGCCAAAGATGCAGAATTCCAGGCAAAGGGGAGCCAAGGCAAGAGGCTTGCTAACATCCTCAGACCTCACCGGGAGTGATGGGAACTATCAGGGAACCATCAGCCAAACAGAGAGCAGCGGCCTTAGCTGTAAAGGGGCCTCCACAGCCCTCACTGCTGCCCCAGAGGCAGCTCTACCGCACCCCATGGCGCTGTTTCCCCAACACCCCACCGCCCCGCGCCCTGCAGGGCTGGGTTCAGAGCACATTAGAAACTGTCTGGCTCCGCTTGTAGATTGGCTCAGCTCGCAGTAACTAACCTCTCCAGCCCCAAGTCTTGGCGTACCTCCAGACACACACACACACATACACACACACACAC
>NW_006283437.1:1066346-1080924 GCF_000327345.1 Myotis davidii
CCATAATGAACTCCAGCCACTGCCCGCATGCATCCCGCTCCCCACTCCCGGCCTTTGCACATGGGATTCCTCGGCCTGAAGCAATCTTCCCCCAATAACTGTTTGTCTTGCTAACTGCGTCCACTTGTCCTTGAGTCTCAACAGATACCACCTCTTCCTGGAAGCCCTCCCTGACCTATCCCCAAGATGTGAACAAATGTCTTCTTATACACTCTCAGAATCGCCTGGCAGCCCCGATGCTGGCATCTCCACCCTTTTGTTCACCTCTGTCCTACTAGTGAGGTCACGAGCTCCCTGAAGGAAAAACTATCCAGCACTCACTGTTGTGACTCTAGCACCTAACGTTCAATGAATATGTTGAGCAAATGAGCAGAGGAGTGAAAGAGCGGACGCACAGCACAGGCCTCTCCTGCTGGCACCTCCCTGCGTGCCCTGAAGGTCTGCACTCAGCACCCCCAAAGTCTTGAGGCCACAGGACGGAAATCAAGTAACCTCAAAAGCAGTCATCAGCAAGTGGAGACAGCAGCTAAAATTAATGTAATTACTAACAGGACAAGGGCTTCCCAGCAGACAATCCTCAATGAACTCCCACCCTCACCGCGAGGCCCTCCCAGCGAGATGTTCAAATGGTGCCTCCCGGGCCCCCAGGGGTAGCGGCACCTGCCAGGCTGGCGCGACGGCACATGCAGTAACGCACAGACACTCAGCGCAGGACCAGGACGGCGCGTGCGGGAAGCAACAGCTAAGTGCTCTCTTGGTGCAGGCTGACGGGACCAGGGTTACGGCCCACCCGACTGCACTGCAACTGAAACCACGGCCCTCCTAACCTGTCCATTCCGCAGCCCCGGGCCCTGCCCTCACAGCTCCTGAGCCATGTCCCTCCATCACGCAGATTCGTGTACACAGCATTTCCACGGCAATAAACTGCTCCACAAAAGGGCCAGTCAATATTTACTACTTCTCACACATGTCAGGTTATTTGGGTATAAAATCTAACTGGCACTTTCCGCTGCTTTAGAAAATGACAGTGGAAACCAAGCCTGTGGGGATGGAGCAGAGGTGCCCTCAGCCACAGGGGACACGGAGCATCATGTGGCCACAGGTGATGGGACTATGGAGGCTCCACTCACAAGGATTCCCGCCCCCCATGCTCAACCGCTCCAGCCACCCCATCCTCCCCACAGCAAATGCAACACATTGCACGTTCTTAGCACCTTCACCCCTCTCCCCTCTCCACTCAGCCGCAGCATACACACACACACACACACAGGTCCTCCGAGGTGTCTAACGCCTCATTCACACATATGCAGAACACGCTGCCCCTCAGTCTTGAGAGCTAATCCCCTCACAGGTTTGTGACAGCACAGCCTCCTGTGCCTGCTCAGGAGGGCGTCCTGCAAAGAGGGGTTTCTCCGCGCACTCGTGGGAGCTTCGGAAATGTCAGCTGGGCCGGGAAGAGCTCGTGACTCATGTGACCCACGCCCTGATCACTGCCATCTCTGCAGGGAGGGCTGCGCACAGCTTTCCATTCACTCCCTCATTCAGGCACAAAACCTGTTCTCAGAAAAGGAAAGAAAAAAAAAAGGAACTCATTCAGGCACAAAACTGTGCCCAGCCCTGCACTGGCCCCAGAGGAGCCGGACACAGTAAAATGCAGTACTGGCACCAGGAGTCTCCGCCAGACAGACAGACAGACAGACAGGTGTGAGGGGTGCTGCCAGAGGGGACGACATTCAGAAGACTGAACACTTGACTGTAAATGCGTGAAGTGTCTGCGTGACAAAGGAATTCAAAAAAAAGGAAAGACACAGGACAGCCCCAGGGGGATTTTCAGCATATGTCCCAGGTAAGGGACTAGAGCTCACCATATATGAAGACAGTGACTACCCATCAGTAAGAGAAAGCCCACAGGAAAATGGACCAAGATAGGAAGAAGGGATTCCCAGAGAAGGAAGTAAGAAATGGGCAACAGGCAGATGAAGACATCCCAGCTTCATGGCCATAGGGAAGAGCAAATTAAGACGGAATGTTTTTCTCACCCTTAGATTGGCAAAAATGGGGGGGGGGGGGCCTAATTGCCAGTGTTGGCAAACACGTGGGTTGGGTGAATGATGAATGAATGAGTGGAACTGTAGGGAAGCACCCCTGAGTGAGGGAGCGATCCTCAGCTCCTCCCAGGACACCCACCTCCCTGCTCTGGGTGCTCTGCACAGGGCACACTCAGAAGCCCCCAGGGAACCAAGCTCCGGCCGCTGCACAGCCTTCACTCCCCACCCTTCCCATGGTTGTTCAGGGCCCGGGATGACCACAAGCAGCAAAGGGTCTGGAAGAGGCACGGGGACAGAGCTGGCGACCAGGGGCCAAAGAGCTCCTTTGATGACGGCCCTGTGGTCCTCACCAAAGGCGAACCGGGCACACACTCAGCTCCCCAGCTCCCTGGCTCCCATGGCAGGCAGAGTGGGGATCAGAGGCATGTGAGCAGTCGCTGGAGGACAGGCAGGAAACAGGCCAAGGGACGAGGTGCCGTGTAGAGCAGGAGGTGCCTGTGCCAGTGAACCTGCAGGGGAAAGGGCACCAGGCTAGGGGCCAGGCTCAGGAGGCCCTTTCCGCTCTGTCCACAACGGGTGTAGCCACACCACGTTTCCGTGTGCCAGGCGCTGAGCTGAGACCTGCAGGCGCCTCATCTCGACAGCCCCTGACACGGGTACTCTCGCGCCTGCTTTCCAAAGAAACTCAGGCAGGTTAGGCAGCACAATCGATGGCAGCGCTAGGATTCCACCTAGGACTGTCTGACTCAGGCCCCCTGCTCTTCCCCACACCACCTGGCTTGAGCTGGCCCAGTACCAGGAAGTCAGCTCTCAAGGAGGAAGTCCCGCCCAGCGGTGGGTGGGGACTGGAGGTGTGTCTATCCACCCGAGAAAAAGTAAGAGCACGCTGGGGGATTCAGTGGGCCAGATGCCCCAGAAGGGACTCACTGTTGCCACCCTGGGCACAGGGATTCTGGAACCTGGGTTATATCCAAGCTTACGTGAGTGTGGATGTGCCCACCACCCTCCCACCACATGGTTTCCTCTAGAGGCATCAACAAGAACTTCTCATCCGACAGCTGAAGTTGCTGTAGGCAGAAGCGGTGAGGAAGCGGGCAGACCTGGAGGCCACATCCGCCCGCAGCCCGGCTCCTGGGGCATCATGGGTGGTGGCAACATTAGGGGCTGGTCCCGGGGCCCAGGTGAGGAAGGAAGGGGAACCTCTGGGTCCTGTCCCAGGCTAAGTCACAGTGCAGAGTCAGGTTCAGCTGGTCCTGTTTGGTTCTGACACTCCTAGCCCTCACAGAGATCTGGCTCTGTGAGAACCTCAGGCAGTTGACTCAAGCTCCCTGGCTCAGTTTTCTCATCTGTGAAATGGGGGTAGAGTGGTGTATTCCTAGGGAGTGGGTTAGGGCTGTGGGTAAGAGTGGAGGTACCACCACTTAAATCAAGCTTGCACCCACTGGACCATACCTCTCTCAGTCACTGCACTGAAGTATGAGAGCGTGCCTGCCTACGTCCCTGCCGTATCTCCAGCACTTACCACCATGTGTGGTTCATGGTATGCATTCATGAATGCAATATTCAATAAATATTGCTTGAATCATTAAATTCCAGGTGCTCAAAAATATTTGTTGAAGAAAAAGAGATGAGAGGTCAGAAGAAATGAAAGAAGGTAAAGAACGAGAGAGGAAGGGAAGAAGCTGGACCCCCAGGAA
Organism: Myotis davidii; assembly: GCF_000327345.1. Lineage (NCBI taxonomy): Eukaryota > Metazoa > Chordata > Mammalia > Chiroptera > Vespertilionidae > Myotis > Myotis davidii. The sequence continues at coordinate 1,070,092 of NW_006283437.1, forward strand.
GGTTCCCGGCCCATGAGAAGCAGCTGCGGTTGACCAGTTAGCCAGTGCGCCTCCTTGGAGCTTTGCCCAAGGGAATGTCAACTGTCTGTCCTGGTTAACAGGGCCAAGTGCTATGATCAGAGGACGGTGGCCGTCTCACTCTCTGATGGGTCCCTGGGTTGAGCTGAAGCTACTTTTACTTTCTTCTCTGAGGAAACCTTGGAGGACAGATCTCTTTCTCCTCTGAGTTCCAACCTCATTCTTTTCCCTGCAGCCCCCACCTGCAGACTCCAGAGCAGGGGTCCTCAAACTTTTTAAACAGGGGGCCAGTCAGACCGTTGGAGGGCCGGACTATAGTTTTAAAAAAAACTATGAACAAATTCCTATGCACACTGCACATATCTTATTTTGAAGTAAAAAAACAAAACGGGAACAAATACAATATTTGTGTTTGCATGTGGCCCGTGGGCCATAGTTTGAGGACCCCTGCTCCAGAGCATGCAGACACTCATGGTCCCTGGTCTCACACAGTGCCCCTCTGGGTCAAAGCCAAGTGTCTGCCTGATCCCTGTCGCTGGAACAGCTGCCTCTGTTACCACTCCTTGGGGAGAATGTGTTGTTGGGCCTGGACCCAACGAAGCCTGCGCCAGGGACGGACGCCTGCACCAGGACAGGCCTGCACCAGGGACGGGCGCCTGCACCAGGGATGGGCCTGCACCGGGACAGGTGCCTGCACCAAGGACGGGCACCGACAAGCACCTTTCCATGCCCACAATCCCTCAACAAGACATGTGGTGCCTCAAATATGTGTTTTGAGGCCAAGTGATCTGGACTCAGCCCCTGGCTCCTCCACCACCAGCCATGTAACCTTGGGGAAGTAAGTCCACCTCTTCGTGACTCAGTTTCTCCAGTTGTCACCTCACTGGGTTACTATGAGAAGTAAATGAGATAATGCACACAGAGTGGTGCACACAGTCAGGATTCTGACTGGGAAACAACAGAACCCCCTCTAACCACTGTAACCACTGTAAGCAGGGGGCCACGACCCTAAGCAACATTGAACCCACAGCGCAGGGCCATCCAGGAGAGGAGCCCGGCCCTAACTCCAGGGTCCAGACTAGGCAGCCTGCACCACAGACTCCGCCGGGACAAATGCCGCCAGCAGCCTCCCCACAGCTGACTGTCGCCTCCCTCTGGGATGGGTCACACAGTGTCCGCTCCTTCTCTCACTAGCAGCCACGTCGAAACCCGGCAGGGATGCATCCGATGGACAGACCCGAGGCCTCAGTGTGTGCTCGCTGCCAGGAGGCTGGCCCAAGGGTTCTGAATTCTGCTTCACAGAGGCATGGGTCGGTAAGGTGGAGATTCCCAAACATAAAAATGGTGTGCGAGAGGATGAGGCCAGAAAGTGTGACAATTGTTCCCTGTTCGTTCTTGGCACACCGTCTGGCACACGCATGCTCAGTAAGTAGCTACTGCTCCCAAAGCCAGGAGGTTCCTGTGCGACAGATTCCTCTTCACCACTCTGCGCTCGTCTGTGACCTTCCGCTTCGTCCTTCCCCCTTCGTCCTCCCGAGTCCCCACTCTATTCCTCCACATGCCTTCGGAGACTCCCGGGAACTAGCGCCCAGCGATGGGCTCAAGTGCTCCTCCAGCCAGCCGGAATCGCAGGTTCACAGAGCCTCCCAGCGTCCCTAAGGGAAGGTCGCTCTGTCCTGCTGTCTTATTTTGCAAACGTAGAAATTGGATCCAAAAGAGGGGAAAGGGTGTGGCAAAGGTCGCACAGCTAAGGCCTGGCAGAAGCAACACTACGATCAAGGAAATGAAAAGGAGAGGAGACCCATGTCCCAGTTTCCCACAGGGGTAGTGCTGCCTGCAGCCAGGCGCCCTTAGCAGGGCTGAGCGGGGCAACTCCCCAGGAACCCGTCTGGAACAAAGGGATACCGCCCTGTGAACGCGACCTCGGAGGTGGTGGGGAGAAGCAGCAGGAACACAACGCGGTCAGGGCGTCCCAGCCCCTGCTACTGAAAGCGTGGTCCCCAGACCAGCAGCAGCAGCACCGCAGGCCCCTCCCAGCTGCAGTCACACTGCGCTTACCCAGATCCCCAGGTGGTTCGTGTGCACAGTGCATTTGACAAACGCAGCCCTAGTCAGTCCCAGCATAACGAACTCAAGAGGAAAAGGCTGCTGAGAGTCAGCACTGATGTGCATCATGTGTGAGATGCGCGCTTAGAGCGTGGAATCCTCTCATTGAATCCTCTTAACCGGCCCTTGAAGTCGACTTTCAGGGCCCCATTATACAGACAAGGATGAGAAAGGAGGTGTAACTCACCCTTCAACACTGGGTCCTCCTGGCCACACACCTCTACTCATTCTCTGGATGGCCACTTAGGTAACTTCATTAGCAAAGCTGTCCCCGATAATGCCTCTCGCCCATACTCTCCTGGGAGCATGAGCCAGCCCCATTATAAGGTGCCTTATGAAACTCATCCCTTGACTGTGGACAGCCCAATAAGGTGACTAGAGAGGACATGGCCTTTGAATCCATGCTGCTGCTGCTTACAATACAGATGCATCAATTAACCCTCTGAGCCTCCATCTCCCCATCTGTAAGAGGGGGAAGTAAATTCTGGGTTCCATGCGAGGACGTCACACACATGACGTCACACACATGACGTCGTGTGGGGACAGAGCAGGGTGACTTCTTCTTGTATTCGCCGTTGCCCTGCCCAGACATACTCCTCCTCCAGGGGTGAGCAGGGCCCAGAGGAGCCAGTGTCTCCTGTCAACCCCACGTTCAGGTTGTCACGTGAAACTGACCATGGTGAGAAATTTACACCATGGAAATCAACAATCAGCAAGCATTTCCTACCAGATTGTGTTTCTGCTGTTGAGCAGAGAGCCAATTATTAAATAGTAGAGGCCCGGTGCATGAAATTTGTGTGGGGGTGGGGGAGGTGTCCTTCAGCCCAGTCTGCACCCTCTCCAATCCGGGATTACTGGCTGCCAACTGCTTGCTTGCCTGCCTGCCTGATTGCCCCTAACAACTTCTGCCTGCCAGCCTGATCACCCCCTAACCACTCCCCTGGCAGCCTGATTGATGCCTAACTACTCCCCTGACATCCCGGTCGCCCTCAACTGCCCTCCCCTGCCAGACCAATCGCCCCCAACTGCTCTCCCCTGCAGGCCTAATTGCCCCTAACTGCTCTCCCCTGCAGGCCTGGTCCTTCCCAACTGCCCTCCCTTGCCAGCCATCTTGTGGTGGCCATCTTGTGACCACATGGAGGTGTCCATCTTTGACCACATGGGGGCAGCCATCTTGTGTGAGGGCGTGATGGTCAATTTGCATATTACCTCTTTCTTATATAGGAAGATTTATCAGCAGGCCACTTTTTCCATCCCTCCCTGATCCACAGAGTGGTTGGACCTCCCCCACTAAGATTCTGCAGCCTCGTCTGTGACTTTGAGAGAGCCGAGAGCTCACTCTGCAACCGTCCCCCAGAGCAAGCCCACAGTGAGTCCTCACTTGCTCAGCCGATGCCTCTCGGACACCTGCTATGTGCATGTTCACCCTGCCTCCCTCCCTGAGGGCGAAGGTACCGGCACCTGTCACCCGTCATATCAGAAAAACAGTTTTCACAGCTATGATGGTGGGGGACGAAAATGAGTAAGTCCCAAAGATGGCGGGGAAGGATCACATGCATCACTTCCCCATCACCCCCTCCGTGAAAGCACCTCCTGACAGCAGGGTACCCTTCCCCCAGGCTCACCCGCGCCCACCACACTGAGCAGGAATCACATGAAATAAAGACCCAGTCTTTTGTGTTCTCACGGCCAGAAACGTCAGAGACTCCTGGGTGCCAGCACCATCAAAGGCCTCTGCCATCTGGTCACGCCGTGATGGAGCTGCTGCCCAAGCCCCCCAGAACCCCACTCTCTGCCCCGCAATCCCACCATGCTCCTTGTCTTCCTCACCCCCTCACCCCCCTCAGCACCCTCTCACTGACCCCTCAGTCTCCTCCTCTCTCTCAGCCCCTTCATTCTCTCCTCTCGTCGCTTCTCGGTCTACAACAAGGAGTAGGGACAGAGACAAATCAGATGTCCCTTAAGATGCTGACATGCAACTAGTCGATTCGCATTCATTTCGGTGAATTGGCTTTTGCAAGACTGACCTAGAGCTGCATCAAGTAGAACCCACGAGAGGGCATGAGTGGTGATGGAGGAAACCTCCAGAGTCTTGCGCATTAAGACCTGCCTGACCCCTGAACACTGGGTGTCCCTCCCACCGGCCATCCACACAGGTGTCAGCAAGAAGGGGCCTGGCAGAGGAAGGCCTGCCGCAGAGCCCACCTGCACCCTCAGCCCTGCCAAGGTGAAACGGTGGCACACACAACCTTTGGAGACCATGGGGTCCGTGGCTTCCCCAGTGTGCCCTAGCATTTAACTTCAATGACTCATGCATGTGTCATTCCAACTCTCCCACAGCAGAGTGAATTTAAAAATCTAAAGATTTAACTTTAAAAAAAGTTTAGCAAGTTAATTTTCTAAATTTAAAATGTTTCAGAAAGAAACAACCTACAGAAGGATAATTTTAAGCTATATCAAAGCTCAAAGATGACATCATGGAGTTCTAAGTATAGAGGCTTTGAGGCGATAGAGGTTGCAGGCAACCTTTTGGGCACACTGAAATGATCACAGGATGTTGCTACTATGATGGCATCCCACCTCCTGCATATCCTAACAGTCCCTCAGAGATGATGTGGAAAAGTGAAAGTAAGCGGAGACCTCAGGCAAGATTAGAGCCCCTGGGCTTCAGCGTCCACTCCCAATCTCTCCCCCACGGTAAGAGTCTTTCTAAGAGAGTATGCGAAGGTGCGCGTGGAGACCAGACCAAACGCATCATGAGTCTATAGATTCATATGAAACCAAGCTGGACCTCAGAGCCGCCCGCTCCCCCGGTGACCTCCTTCCTCCCAGGCTGGGAAGAACACGTGAATTCCCTCAAAGGTCCTAGCACAGTGCCTGGCGTCCAGGAACCCACAACCAATGTTGGGTGTGCAGACATTCCTGAGGAAGATGTAGCAGCTGTGAGACCCAGCGGGTGGGGGAGCTGCCCTCGGCCACCTGGGGTTCCCCTCGCTGTCTCATGTGAGTGCTGTGCGGCTGGGTGGAAAAGTTTAAATCGCTCCATTCAATCACTGCTCCTATAAAAATGCATTCCCCATTTCTGAGATGGCTGATGCATCTCAGAAAGGTTTACATTTTTAAAGACAGAGTCTGTATATTATATGTGCTGTGGATTTATGTGTATGTAACAGATTAAAGTAAAACACATCCATACAGTACGGTCTTTGCAGCGATGCCCTGAGGTAGACAGCGTCTGTCTTACTTTCAGCTTCAGGCTGGTTACTAGTCTCCCCGGCAGCAAAGCTCGTGCAGGCGGCGAGGCCTTGAAAGGCACCCCCACAGCATCCGGCCCATCTCTCCTCCCCCACAGCCTGGTCTCTGCCCCTCTGCTCTGCATCCTACTCCCAGCGCCACCCTGGCTGCTCCAGAGGAAACAGGAAGGTGGAAGGCACAGCGCTGCCCCCAAGAAATGATCTGTGACTGATGCTCTCCTTTCCTGAGGCAAGAGCAAAGCTCAGACGCAGGCCGCGGCAGCCGGAGGATTCCGCAAACCCCAGGATCTACGCTTGGCTTCCTGGTGTTTGTTTGTTTCTTTTATTAATTTCAGAGAGGAAGGGAGAGGGAGAGAGAGATAGAAACATCAATGGTGAGAGAGAATCATTGATGGGCTGCCTCCTGCACACCCCCTACTGGGGGTCAAGCCCACAACCTGGGCATGTGCCCTGACCGGAATCGAACCCGGGACCCTTCAGTCTGCAGGCCGACACTCCATCCACTGAACCAAACCAGCTACGGCCTTCGTGGTATTTTAAAGGGACGAGGGAATTAGCCAATCCCAGGAAGGCTGCAGAAAGGGACTTAACTTTTAGTGAGCAGCTGGGGAGGTGCTTTCTCCCCCAAAAGGTAGTTAACGCTACAATACCCTGGGGCGAGGCTTGCTTTCCTCAGTAAGTAGGCAAGGCTATATGGCGGCTCAGAGAAGGTGAGTAACTGGCTGAAGATACAGAATCAGGAAAGAAGATTAAATGGCGTATGAATGCAGTTGCTGCCCACATTCCTCTCCGACTCGGACGGTCCACACTCTGGAGCCACACGTCTGTGGAACAACAGGCCCGTGGGTGAGAACCTCCACGGATGCCAACTTCGCTCTGATGGCACCTGAGACCTGGTGTGCTGAGTGTGGCTCTTTAACAACCACTTTCCTGCAGACAGGGCAGGGCGGCTTCGCCAGTCTGTGGTTAATTCTCACGTTGCCCATTTCCTCCTGCGAGAGGGCCACAGCTCGCGGCCTCTCTGCCACGGGCACAGAGGAGGAGAAGCTGCCGAGGCAGGGAGGTGGCAGCCGGGCAGGGAGGTGGCAGCCGGGCAGGGAGGTGGCAGCCAGACAGGGAGGTGGCAGCCGGAGAACAGAGGAATAGCTTTTCCATGATGTCACCCATCTAGTTAGGGCTGCAGATCTCTAAGAAGTTATTGATTGTGGTGACTATGTTTTGTAAACATACCCCTTACCCAACTCTCTTATCAGTACAGGTACTAGCAGTTTTTCAACTGATTCCCTTCATTTCTAAAATAAATAATAATGTCACCTGTGCCCAATATTAATTCTTTTCCCCAATATGAATTACTACTTATATCTGTTTCTTTTCTTGTTTCATTGACTAGAACATCCAAAACAATAACAAATAACAGTGTTACCAGCAGCTGGCCTTCATTTATTCTTGGTTTTAATGCCTCGATCATCACAAAATTCAGCATATTTTTGGCTACTGGTTGGCCACAGACAGTATTTATTATGCTGAGAAAGTATATTTTTATTCTTAGTTCTTTCTCTAAGAGTTTCCACTGCAAATGAATATTAAAATTTTAACAAGCTTTTTTGGCATCTGTGAAGACAATCATATTTTCCCTTGAACATATTGATGGGGTTTATTAATAGACTTCCTAATAATAGGCCACACTGTCTTTCTAGAACGAACCTTCTTTGATGGAGATGCATTATTCTGCCAACATCCAACAGCGGCCGTTTGCCCAGGTATTACCTGGGGCTCCTCCCTCTGTGTCTGTGAGTGAGATGAGGCCACACTCATGTTTGGGTGTCACGTGTGTCGGATATTTGTGTGTGTGTGATGCTAGGTCAGAGGAAAGACCTGAGATAGTCTTCTTCTTTTTCAAGCGTTCAGAGAAGTTTTTTAAAAATCAAAAGGATCTGAATTTGGAAGCAGCCCAAGTGCCCATCGATAGATGACTGGATCAAACAGCTGTGGTACCTGCACACAATGGAACACTACTCAGCCATAAAAAAGAAACTGTTCCCCTTCGCGACAGCATGGAGGGACTGGACAGGGTGATCCTCAGTGAAATAAGCCAGACAGAGAAAGGCAAGTACCACATGGTTTCACTCATGTGTAGAATGTAATGAACAAACTGAAATAACAAGCAAAATAGAGGCAGACTCATAGACAGAGAGCAGGCTGATAGCTGGGGGCAAGGGGGTTAGGGGCTGCATGGAGGTGGGGATTGAGCAGAAAAGATAAAGAAAGAGAAAGAACTCATGGGTCTGGACAACAGAGTGGTGACTGCGGGCGCAGGGAACGGGTGTGGGTGAAGGTGGAGGATAGTGTAGGGGGGTAATGAGTGATGGAAAAAATAAAATATATATACTAAAGAATAATAATTAAAAAATATTCAGCCCTGGCCGGTTTGGCTCAGTGGATAGAGCATCGGCCTTCGGACTGAAAGGTCCCAGGTTCGATTCTGGTCAAGGGCATGTACCTTGGTTGCAGGCACATCCCCAGTAGGGGGCGTACAGGAGGCAGCTGATCGATGTTTCTCTCTCATCAATGTTTCTAACTCTCTATCCCTCTCCCTTCCTCTCTGTAAAAGTCAATAAAATATATTTTGAAAGAATATTCAAAAGGATCACTTATCCTGAAGGTTCTGCTTATGGGTTTGAGGACTGTGGTCATTTCCTTCTTTGCTCCTGGTCAGGCCAGGGCCCAGGGAGCCGCAGCCTGCAGGCCGCACACACTGGATGAGCGGCTGCAGGGGAGCACCGCCCTCCCCGGCAGCACTGACTCGCTGCCACGAGTGCCCCACAAACCCGAGAGGCTTTCTGGCCCTTAGAAAAGAACCCTTCCCGACCCCTGCCCTTTTACGGTAGACAGTTTGGGCATTTGTTTCCTAACACTTTCCAATTTTATACCAAAAATTAACGTTAGTTGCGATCTGAGTTGCACAGAGCGCCCAGCGACGGGCCAAGCGCGTGCTGAAGCCCACAGTCACTGCGCCATGATTCCCACTTCAGAGGAAGACACGGAGCCGAGGAGGTGGGATGACCTGCCACGGTCACGGGGCAGCGGGAACGCCACCTGCGCTGAACGCCGCTGTGGCATCTCGTCCTGGTCTGCTCTGTCCACCTCCGCATGTATGTCCTTTCTCACTCCTAGTTTGCATTACTTACTCATTTTATAAACATTATAAGCTGCAGTATATATTTATTTTATAAATGTATTATATATTCGTTTTTACCAACATTTAATACAGATTCATTTTTATATGTGATTAGTCAAAAGTGGATCTATGGTATTGGCTTTTTGTTTGTTTTGCTCCGCCCTGTTTGCTAGGACTCCTTCTTAGAATTACAGCACAACGCTTTTCATAGTCTGGTGCTCTCCTGCGTCTGACTGCAAAATATTACCCATTCTGGTGCTATGTTTTCATTCACCCACTTTCCTCAGGCTTCTCTTGAAGAGTTTGTTGCCCTGACCTCCTGAGTGGAATGCTTATTTAATTGATAGTCTTTCTTGGTTGGTTAATATTTTTAAAAGTATTTAAGACTATGAGTTGGGGTATTGATTAGATGCCATCTCATAAGTGTGATCTACAGTTTATCAACAACTATAGTAGATATTTTTTGTTAAGCTTTTTATTTTGAGACAATTATAGATTTCCATGCAGTTACAAAAAATAAGAAAGAAATCCCGTGTGTCCTTTACCCAGTTTCTCCCAAAGGTAACATCTTGCAAAACTGAAGCCCAGTCCAAGCCTTTTTGGCTCAGTGGATAGAGCGTCGACCTGGGGACTGAAAGGTTGCAGTTCTATTCCGGTCAAGGGCACATAGCTCGGTTGCAGGCTGGATCCCCAGCCCTGGTCAGGGAGCTTGCAGGAGGCAAGCAATTGATGTCTCTCTCATAGCGATGTTTCTCTCTGTGTGTCTCTCCCCCTTCCTTCCACTCCCTCTAAAAACCAATGGAAAAATATCCTCGGGGGAGGATTAACCAAAAAAAAAAAAAATGTAGCACATCACAGCCAGGATATTGACTTGGACACAGGGGCGAGAGCAGACAACTCCCAAGGCTCCTTCCAGTTGCCATTAGCCACACCCACTGCTCTCCGCCCCGCCCCCTCTGCCTCCCGGCAATCGCTCATCTGTTCTCCAGTTCCATAATTCTGACATCTCACAAATGTTATAGAATTGTCACCACAGCTATACAGTACATAACCTTTGGCAATGGCTTTTTTCACTTGGCATAATTCTCTGGGGATTCAGCCAGGTTGTCGCACGCATCGACAGTCCATTTCTTTTTTTTGCTGTCTAGTATTCGCTGGTGTGGCCATAATACGATTTGTGTAGCCACTTACCCACTGGAGGACGTGGGGCTGTCCCGGCTTTTGGCTGTTATGAATGAAGCTGCTGTGAGCCTGTGCAGAGGGGCCTCTGAGTTAGCCTTAGTTTTCATTTCTGGGGGATAAATACCGAAGCGCACAATCCGCAGGTCACATTGAGCAGGACAGTGAGGAGCGAGGGAGAGTCCTTGACAAGGGCAATAAGGGAAATTGAGACAAAATAATTTCCTCAATTGCACTGCTTTTGTGCGTTTGTCCAAAATCCATTGAGCACCCTGCGTGGACTCTCTGTTCTGTTCCGTTCATCTCTGTGAGCCTCCAATACCACGCAGCCCTGATTACTGTAACTATGTGATAAGACTTACTTCTCCCATTTTAGTCTTTTTCAAAACAGTTTCAGCTAGTCTAGCCTTTTATGTAAATTACAAAGTATTTTTGTTGGGATTTTGATAGGAATTGCATCAAACCTATATATCAAATTGGAGAGAACTGACATCTCTTGTATGTTGGGTCTTCCATGTTCATTACTGGTATATAGAAATACAATTTATTCTTGTCTCCTGCAGCCTTGCCTAACTCATTCGTTTTAGGAGAGGTTGTGTGTGTGTGTGTTTAGTGTCCTTGGAATTTTCTGTATAGATGATCATGTCATCTGTACATAAAGCCAGTTTAATTTCTTCCTTTCTTATCTGTATGCCTTTTATTTCCTTTTCTTGCCTTATTACAGTGCTTAGAACTGGCTAGAACACCCAGCACTCAGTTAAATACATCCCAGGTTTGTTAAGAAAAGTGTTTTAAGTTCTTGAGGTTCATAACCTTTATTATTCACTTCTAGTTTTATTTCTTCTTAATAAGAGAAAGCCGATGACATTTTATAATTAAGTCTTTCACACAAAAGGCAATAAATTACGTAAATTTTCCTTACCCTCAATCCCCGACTCTCTGCTTTCCAGTCTCATTAACATAAGCTGGGAATTTAGTCTCAAATAGATTAAAGTTATTTTTATGCCGTATTACCTTTCATTCACAAATATTTTTGACATCTGCCATCTATTTTACTTTATTATTAAGACTTTATTTTTACCCTGGCACGGCACGTCT
>NW_006283437.1:1080982-1082576 GCF_000327345.1 Myotis davidii
TTTTAGAGCAGTTTAAAGTTCACAGCAAAATTGAGGGAAAGGTGCAGAGATTTCCCAGGTTCTCCCCGTCCCCACACATGCTCAGCTCCCTCATTCCCAACGCCTCCTGCCACAGGGCACATCTGTCGCACCTGATGAACCTTCCGCCAAGGAGACTTACAGAAATCACCTGGACGCAGTATTACATTTAATTACTGGACGTGTTTGTCCCAGCTGCTCTATGCCAGTGGTTCTCAACCTTGGCTGCACATTAGAATCCCCTGGGAATCTTTTTAAAATCCTGATGTCTGGGCCTCATCCTCTGGAAATTCTGTTTCTTTGTTACTAATGTTGTGGCCCCACCCCATCACAAAGAAACAGAATTTCCGGAGGATGAGGCCCAGAAATCAGGATTTTTAAAAGATTCCCAGGTGACTCTAATGTGCAGCCCAGGCTGAGAACCAGTGGTCTATGCCATGCTTCTCCATCCTGAGATTCCTGATATCGGATACCCTCAGACAGAGAGCATCATCAAATGACTCCTTCGCTGGTGGTAGATTTCCAGAGCCTTTTTATAACCGAAAACTACTTTTCTGTTGCCTTCACACATTAATAACAGCTTGACTGAGAATTAAATACGTAGATTATAACACTCCCTTGGAAACTCGGTAGGCGAAGCTGCACTGTCTTAGGTTCTATGACACTCGTTGCAAATACACATCCAGGCCCTGCCCCTGCCAGCAGACAGGTGTGTGCCTTGTCCCTGGTCCTGCTCTCTTCCCACGTCGGTGACCGGTGACGGCCAGGCCCCCTTTCTCAAGCCCAGGCTGGGGGGCAGGACAAGGCCCACGCTCCAGGTGTCCAGCAGCTCTGCTGACCTGACGCCGCTCCTCCCCACCCTCCTCCCCACCGGCAGGCACTCCCACCACTTCCTCTGGGCTCTCCAAGGCCCTGGCAGCTCAAGGCCCAGCCCACCGCCAGCAGCTCCCTGCGCTAACCAGTGCGTAAGCCTCCGCTCCCTCGCCTTCCCTCGATCGCGTGCAGCCAGATTAGGTTGTAGGAGGCCTCTGGTCCAGTGAGTCTTGAGCAGGGAAGCTGATTTTCCACGGGGGCAAACACGGGTCTCTTAGTCTGGGAACGGACGGTGGGAGAGGGACAAAGGCCTTCCTGCCGTTTCCAGCTGGTCTTGGAGTGATGCTTGGAGTGAGTGGACCCAAACCCGCCCCGCCCGCCTCACAGTAACGAGATTTCACTGACTCGCCACACTCCTCCGTGCTCCCCGCCGTGTGCCTTCTGCGGTTTGTCATCCCAAGCATTTGAGGGAAGAGTTGGAAATGCTGCCTCGGGGACTGATAACCAAAGGGACTTTCACCTACGCCCAGACTGTCCCCTGGAATCACAGGGCTCTTGGGGGGAGGGCAAGCAGTGGCAGATCCTGCCTGGAGGAGCCAGGGTGGCCTGCGGGCCAGTCACGCGGGAGGGCTTGCTCCCCAGCAATCCCTGCAGCGGGTTCTCCAGGCCCAGAGCACTCTCAGTGGCAAAGGCTGGGAGCTTACTGAAGTTCGCAAGGCTCCTCCCCAAAGGTTCCCACGGACCAGGGTCTGCATTTTCATCA
>NW_006283437.1:1084002-1085511 GCF_000327345.1 Myotis davidii
ATCATGCCTGCCACCACGCCTGCCTACCACGCCAGCGAGGCAGAGTGCTGCCCTGCCGCAGCAACCGTGGGCTATGGACACCTTCTCAGGCTCCTCACGGTGACCAGGCTCCAGCCAACGCGCTTTCGCCAACAAACAGCACTCGGGAAAGGCCACAGGTGGCTTCTTCTCATCTGAGCGTCTGCGGGGACCGCGGTCCCAAGGGCACCGTTTGTAAAGGCCCCAAGCGGGGACAATCTACGTCCGTCACCAGAGGCCTGGCTGGATAACGTGCCCCGTCCTTGTTGGTTTAAGCATAAGGAGCTCTCTTTGCACGGACGCAGAGACGTCTCTAAGATGCAGGCGAGGGCAGGAGGGAGGCACTGAAATGCGTGGCGCTGGCACGGCAGGGGCTCCTGCCAGCTGCCAGGACACCCGACGGAAGAACAAATGCCACCGCTAACCACACCGGGGCCTCCTCAACTCCTCTTGGCATCGGGAGAGAGAACACAGCAGAGACCATGACAACAATGGAGCTGGGCAAAGAAACTTCTGGAAAAATACCCAGCAGGAGTGGGAAGTGGGTGGATGGAGGAAAGAGGCAAACAAGAGATTTTAAAACTATATACTTTCTTCTACTTTTCAAACTATGATTACATTACCAAAAAAATAGTGTTTTAAAACAGTAACTTTTTTAAAAGATATTTTCGATGTGGAGGAGGGATATACTAGTATATGCCCAAGGCTAGTGTGATATTTTTAAAGACTTTTTTTTGAGAGAGAGAAAGGGAGAGATCAATGTGAGAACAAAACATCAATGGAGCCCACAGCCTAGGCATGTGCCCTGACTGGGAATCGAACTGGCAAACTTTCTGTGCACAGGACCACACCCAACCAGCTGAGCCACACTGGCCAGGGCCAGGCCGGTGTGATTTCACTGACTTACATTCCCGTGGGCCCTGTGGTGGGTGCGCAGGTTGCTGTGTAAGGTAGGGGGCGAGCCTGGCCGCCTCACCACACGTGGCTGTGGCGCATCAGCGATGCTCAGAGCTGCCGGACTCCTGGCGGCTTAGGGGCACTGGTGACCCGGTGGCTGTCACCCTGCTGCCGCTGGGGCCCCACCCGGACGGATCTCACTGGCTGGGGCAGGGCCAGGGCACTGGGCCTTCTCAAAGCTGCAGGTCAGTCTAACATGCAGCCACCGTGCGCCTCTTGGTCTGGAGCTCTGGAGTGAGGTTTCCGAATTCGAGAGAATAACGCATCCTCCGGGAGGCTGGCCAGCCCATTTCGGGACCAGCGGTTCCAGACGTGCCTGCCGCCCGAACAGCCCCTCCCTCCCGCCGTCTCAGCGCCCTCGGCAGGGGCTCCGCACGCACCAAGGCCCAGAGGCCACTCTGTTTTCTAAGTGAATGCAACACTTCTTCCAGCGAGTGCGGCTCACTCTCCTGCCACCCGCTTCCTCCTCTGTCCTCCCCACACACCCCAGGCCTCCACCAGAATCACCGGCAGGGGCAGGGGAGCGGCGGGGTG
>NW_006283437.1:1085997-1086338 GCF_000327345.1 Myotis davidii
TGGCCCACGTACACCTGGCTAGGCGCACTTACCTGGAGTAGTCACAGAACACCTCCAGGGTCCGCGTGTCCAGCAGCAAGCCACACCAGGGGAACAGGCAGTGGGCTGGCAGCTGGAGGGGCGCCATGCTGCCCAGGGCATCGTCTTCCAGGGGGAACACCCACTGACCCCAGGGTACACAATGACCCCAGGGCACCTACTAAAACCAGGGCCCCCACTGACCCCAGGGCACACACTGGCTCCAGGGCCCCCACTGACCCCAGGGCCCCCACTGACCCCAGGGCACCCACTGACCCCAGGGCACCCACTGACACCAGGGCACCCACTGACCCCAGGCTCTG
>NW_006283437.1:1086394-1087160 GCF_000327345.1 Myotis davidii
CCACCTGACCCCAGGGCACACACTGACCCCAGGGTACACACTGACCCCAGGGTACACACTGACCCCAGGGCACCCACTGACGCCAGGGTACACACTGACCTCAGGGTACACACTGACCCCAGGGCACCCACTGACGCCAGGGTACACACTGACCCCAGGGCCCCCACTGACCCCAGGGCACACACTGACCCATGTACTCCAAAGAGGGGAGACATCTGGCAAAAATATCACCTTGCCTGCTGTGTGCAAGGCTCCCCTTCCACCAGATACTGTGGATTTGTTCACACCACCTGTGCAAAAACACAGACAGCCCTGAGCCATCCACAAAGTGCAGGTCATCACACCAGGGCCGAGCCTTGGGTGGCAGGCTGTGGCTCGGGGCCCAGACTTGGAGGTGGAGGACGCATCACTCTCCCAGGTGCTTTTGGAAATACGTGTCGTGGGGGCACCTGTGTGCACCAACCAAAACCTGGCGCCGTTGGCACCGCAGAGCAAACACCACCACAGCGATCTGCCATCTGCTCTGCCCTAGGCCCCGGCCCCCAGCGCTGTCCTGTCTCAAGGTCATCGCACTGAGACAGCTCCTGCACTGCCGTGGCTGCTTGAAGATAAGGCTGACGGCTGAGAAGATCAAGGAGGCGGATTTGCTTCCTAAGAAACTTGAGGCCTGGAATGTTAAAAGGGCCTGTGCCTCTGAGCGCGTGAGGGTGGGCAAGGGCAAGGTGAGGCCTGCGGACACCTCCAGCGGGGCCTCGCGGCTCTATAA
>NW_006283437.1:1087309-1089038 GCF_000327345.1 Myotis davidii
GCGGGGCGGGGGGCGTGGTGTGGGGTGGAAGGCGTCCATCAGGGAAAAGGGGGAGACATCTAATACTTCCAGCAGTAAAGCTACATTTTACCAATGAAAGGCTTCAGAAACACCCTGAACTCACTCTGCGCCATGTGAGCAAACTGAGCTTCTGAGACTGGTTCCTGGGGGGCATGTGGGCCGTGCCTGCGTTTGAACGGAGAGAGCCTTCCGCACGGTGGATGGATGGTCCGTGTGGCACCTGCTAAGCCGCCTCCCTCCAGAGTAACGACACCCTTCCCACACGCACGGTGCTCCACAGGCCCGAGCAGAGTCCTGAAAAGCTCCGAGCACCACCCAGAAGATCCATCCCCTTGGCCTGAGGAAGAATCCCGACTCCTGAGGGTCACCTCTCAGCGAAACCCGTGTGAAGACCGTGCGCTGGAAACCGGCTCCGTCAGGCCCCACAGGCCCCGGGGGTAAAGCAGCCGCGCTAGAAGCCGAACCAGATGAGAAGGGGGTTCCAGGCAAGGACCCCGGCGGGACGGAAGGAGGGAGGGAGGGAGGGAGGGAGGGTTGGCGTTAGGAAGCAGAAGCCTTCGGTGGGAAAAGGCTGCCGCTACCAAGAACCCAGCGCTGAGAAGCCCACGCAGCAGGAAAGCAGCAGAGAGAGATCAGCTGCCTCCCATCAGCTCCCTGACTGGGAATCGAACCCGCAACCTTCCGGTGTACAAGACAAAACTACAACTAAATGAACCACCCAGCTAGGGCAATAGCTAATTTTGAATAAAACCTGATCAAAGGCAGTGAGGAAAAAAAAATCACGCTGCCCTTCCACTGGTGCTCACACCCACCCTCTAGCGCCCATCACCACCACCCCAGTAACAAGAAGACCAGGGGAGAAGGCACACAGGCAAACACGTCGCGTTTCTCACCTGAAGGGATGAAGGTCCAAGAGGTCTTAGAAGCTAAATGTATTGTATAGACTTGATCACTGTAACAAAGACCAGCACCTTTACATGCGAGAGCACAATTCCCAAGAATCAAAAAATAAATATTATCTTCTTCAAACTACCATTTAAATAGCACTTATTCCCTGAAGGAAGCAATTCCACACGGTTTCCCTGGTTCCTTCCAGCCAGCAAAGCCATGCCCGATGCTGACAGCGCCTGAGGAAGTTTGAGGAAGCTCCAGGGAGTAAAAGAAGGGGAAGTGGGAGCTTTTAATATCCTGAAACTGAAGAAACACTTTTTCCCCCCGACGTCTAAAAATCAACACTTCTCTCAAAAATGCCAGACACTTAGAAGGCAAGGTGTCCCTAGAGAGAGGCTGCGGCAAATTTTCCCTCACACCCTCTATGACCACCTAATCCCATTTTCCTGCTCATGACCTAATTGGGGAAAGAAAAGCATGTATACCAAAGTGATAACAGACAGAATCAAGCAAGGCCAGGAAGAAAACCCTCCACTGCTCAAAGGGGACGTTCCATACAGAGAAAATCAAATGGAGGGAGGGGCGGACGATGAATGGATGGGTAGATGGTATATAGATGGAGGATGGATGGATGGCAGTGGTTCTCAACCTTCCTAATGCCACCAACCTTTAATACAGTTCCTCATGTTGTGGTGACCCCCAACCATAAAATTATTTTCGTTGCTACTTCATAACTGTAATTTTGCTACTGTTATGAATCGTAATGTAAATATCTGATATGCAGGATGTATTTAGGTGACCCCTGTGAAAGGGTCGT
>NW_006283437.1:1089253-1089612 GCF_000327345.1 Myotis davidii
ACCCGTGTGAAGACCGTGCGCTGGAAACCGGCTCCGTCAGGCCCCACAGGCCCCGGGGGTAAAGCAGCCGCGCTAGAAGCCGAACCAGATGAGAAGGGGGTTCCAGGCAAGGACCCCGGCGGGACGGAAGGAGGGAGGGAGGGAGGGAGGGAGGGTTGGCGTTAGGAAGCAGAAGCCTTCGGTGGGAAAAGGCTGCCGCTACCAAGAACCCAGCGCTGAGAAGCCCACGCAGCAGGAAAGCAGCCTTCGGCACAAGCTTACATTCGCTATTCCATTCGGTCAAATCACTTTGGACAGCTACGTTTTTTATTCCTCACCCGAGGATATGTTTATTTATTTTAGAAGGAGAGGGAAGGGGG
>NW_006283437.1:1090604-1095533 GCF_000327345.1 Myotis davidii
TAAGATGTAATTATATATGTGTTTTCCGATGGTCTTAGGTGACCCCTGTGAAAGGGTCGTTGGCCCCCCAAAAGGGTCGCGACCCACAGGTTGAGAACCGCTGGATGATAGGCTAGATGGGAAGATGGATGGATGGATGGATGGATGGAAGGCCGGATGGATGGATAAAAGTTCATACAACTTTCAAAGTCAGAGCTCTATAAACAAGGCTCTAACGCCAGAGCTAAAAGTGCTAATGTTCTGCTTTTAAAAGATTTTTTCTCCAACTCTACATGCTCTTTTACCCAGTTTCCTTCCCAAATCTCCACGTCATGAAGCCTAACTGAATCAATTAAGATGCTTTGGGCTTCGATTAACAGAATGTGCTGCTTAAACAAAAGGGGCTTATCAGTAAATCTTACACATACAAAAAGTCGGAAGCAGAAGGTTCCTGGGGCTGCATCAGTGGCTTGAGGATGTCAGCACTCTAGGTCGCTGTCATTGCAATTCTAGGCTCCTTTGGAAGGGGTTGGGGTAAAAAGGAAGTTCTCGTCTCTTACATCGGCGAAAGCCGGGTCCCTTGCCCACTAGTAGACCAGTCACTAGGAAGGCTATCGAAGGATCACGGACCACTCATACTTCGTCCCTTGGGTACAGCGTCATTAAGCAAAACCAGAAACAAGAGGGAATGGCTGTCAGGTGGGCCAACATCTCCTTCTGCCCCCACTTCCAAATCCCGGATAGCGAAAAGGCCCCCTTCAATCAGAATTGCACCCTCATAATTCCCGTAATGTGCCCTCCAGAGAGATTGCAATAACCTCATTCCCTTTGTAACCAAGTTTTCCACCTTCATCTCCTACTTGAGGCACTTAGGCTCGCAAGTGACAGAATCCCACTAAAACCAGCTCAAGCACAGAAAGGAGTGGTGAGGAGAAAACAAGCGATTTCACAGAAACCAGGGCACGACTATAGTCAGGCTTCTATGCAGGATCACCAGGAGCCAAGGCAGCTACGCCACCGCTGCTCCACATGACTTCTGAGCCCACCCTCCTGTCTGCAGCTCAGCTCTCTGCTACTCGTGCACATCAGAGTCCCTGCGATGGCACAGCCTTCCAGCCTGCTGCTGATGGGGGCTAGCTGGCATCTCAATGCCAAGTCCAAGCCCCAGAGAAAGAATCGGGAGCCACACCTGGTCCATCAGCCATGGGCAAGAATGCCAATTCACACAGTTCAATTATAAAAGCTAAGGACCACCCCTTGGTATCTATTTGCCAAAATGCAGGGAATGCATAGGCGTTGAAGTCCTGAAAGGGCGGTACACGCTCTCTTTGAAGGAATCTCTCAGACATCAGCCTGCAAGGCCTAGCAGGCCGGCGGGTGGGCAGGAGAACACAGCAGCCATCCTGGAACGACCACCTGAGCCTCTCAGCTCTCAGCAGGTAGCACAGCTGGCAGAGCACCGCTGGAGGGAGGGAGGGAAGAAGCCACATTGATACACACAGCATCCTGCCTAGCAGCTACCCTGTTTTCCCTGCCCCCTGCTCTGCCTCAGGTTGGCTCCCGCCCAGGTCCCTTCTCACACCCTCACACCCACCTAACTACACTCAGCCTTGCATTCATGGCTCCACTCCGGACTCTCTTTGCCAAAATGCTTTCCCACACAGGAGTCCCTGCCTCCCAAGCCACTTTCCACACACATGTGCCCCTCAGAAGTAAGCTCGGTCTATTTTAAGCTCCTGTAGCTGTCTGCCATCTGTCTTGTCTGGAGAAACGACTGTGGAAACATGGAAACTGATGGCTGGTCATGGTCACACCATGAGCTCAGAACCTTGGGACAACCAAGGCATCCTTCCCATAGTAGGTGGCGAAAACTCCCCCGTGGCTGGTTCTTGGGGCTGTTGGGAGCATCAGGAGATGAAAGATAAAAGGTCTGGAGAGTGAGATGACAGTAACAGTAAGGTGGCAGCATCTTCCCTTACCCCTAGCCACAGCGGGGAACTGTCTAAAATTTATTAAGAACTTATAAAATTCAACACCAAACAAACAAACAATTCAATTCAAATTGGGCAAAGGACTTAAATAGACACTTCTCCAAAGAGGACACACAGATGGCCAAGAGACATATGAAAACATGCTCAAGTTCACTAATCAGAGAAATGCAAATTAAAACCTCAGTGAGATAACACCTCACACCTGTCAGAATGGCTACCATCACTAACTCAACAAACAACAAGTGCTGGTGAGAATGTGGAGAAAAAGGAACCCTCGTGCACTGCTGGTGCAGCCACTATGGAAAACAGTATAGAATTTCCTCAAAAAATTAAATATGGAACTGCCATTTGACCCAGTGATCCCACCTCTGGGAATATAGCCAAGAAAACCCAAAACACCAATCAAAAAGAATGTATGCGCCCCTATGTTCATAGCAGCACCATTTACAATAGCTAAGACCTAGAAACAGCCCAAGTGCCCATCAGTAGGTGAGTGGATAAAAAACCTGTGGTATGCTGAAACTGGTTTGGCTCAGTGGATAGAGCGTCGGCCTGCGGACTGAAAGGTCCCAGGTTCGATTCCGGTCAAGGGCATGTACCTGGATTGCGCGCACTTCCCCAGTGGGGGATGTGCAGGAGGCAGCTCATCGATGTTTCTCTCTCATCGATGTTTCTAACTCTCTATCTCTCTCTTTTCCTCTCTGTAAAAAATTAATAAAAATATATTTGAAAAAAAAAAAACCTGTGGTACATCTACACAATGGGATACCAGGCAGCAGCAAAAAAAGAAGGATCTCTTACCCTTTGAGACAGCATGGAGGGACCTGGAGAGTATTATGCTAAGTGACCTAAGCCAGTCAGAGAAAGACAAGCATCATATGATTTCACTTAATGTGTAATCCAATAACAAAATAAACTAACAAACAAAAAATAAAAACAGACTTATAGAGAACAGACTGATAGCTGTCAGAGGGGAGGGTGTTGGGAAACTGGGTAAAAAAGGTGAAGGGATTAAGAAAAAAACACACAAAACCACTCAATGACACAGACCACAGTATGGTGATTACACAGAGGGAAGCGGGTGGGGGAAGGTAGAAGAAGGTAAAGGAGGGATAAATGGTGATGGAAGGAGACTTGACTTCGAGTGGTGAACACACAATACAATATACAGATGACATACTCAAGAATTTTACACCTGAATCCTGTATAACTTTATTAACCAATGTCACCAAAAATGTTTCAATAAATTTCTTGTTAAATAATGGCTTCCTTTACTTTTCTGAGCAGACATTCCCAATGTCATGGGGGAACAGCCAATGGCTGACCGAGAATCCTCAACTCCACCCTTGGGCACTGATGCTTGGAAATGGTTCCCACGGCAATCAGCTCTGCCCCTTTGCTTTCTGAATGACCCTGAGCCGGTCATTCACTGTGTGAGCTTCAGATGCCTCCGTGCGGCTGGGCTCCTGTTCATCGGCCCAAGGTAGAACCATAAGTCAAGGTGTGTCTCTAATACTGACACCGTGACGGTGCCTACCCCATGACGCTGTTGTGGGAATTCAATGGACTTGGCGCTAACCAATGATAATCACAAACGTTTTATGTGTATTGATTCTTGTATGCCTTTGCACATCTATAGTCCTCCTGTGCCTTTGCATACGCCATTCCCTCTGCCTGGAACTGCCTTCTCCCTCTCCTCCACCCTCCTTTACTTAGCAAAACCTATACACATATGAGCTTTGCATGCATTCATTCATAACAACTCATGAGGCCCATACTAAGCACTAAATGTTTTCATTTAGAGACATAACAACAGCAAGTTAGAAAGAAGAAATCTAGAAAACCAGAGGCTGAAAACCAAATTTCACTTCTTCCCTAGAATCTGCAGACAAGTCATTGAAATGCTCTTCAAAGGAGCCACTCCACAAATTCAAGTGGGAGAGAAGCGCCCACTGAACCACCTGCCCATCACACAAAGGGCAGCAGCCTCGGTCGGGATCGGCAGGACTGGGCCCATCCATACCCCACACTCACACTTCCTGCCGGCGTTCCTCAAGCTGCTGTCTTCCCCCCGATGAACGCTTCCCACGTCCAAAAGACACCAGCTGGCTGGCAGACAGCTGCCTGCCCACGTAAGGAGAGTTACTAGGAGGTGTGCCAATCACATGACTCTACAAATCCCACTTCCGCCACAGCAGATGGCAGAGAGAATCATTGCTGATGCAAAATGTCACAGAAGGTTTCGGGGGGCCCCATGGGGAGTCACATGTCACAGAACCCTGTCCCCTCCACCACGCGGTCCTCTCCTCCGCACCGCCTCCTCCGGATGGCCTCAGGAACACCCAGGCCTCCTGCTTCGCAGAACAGTCAGCGCTCCTCTCGGAAAACATGAGGGAAGCTCACCTTGCCCTGAGGTTTTTATGAAAGCATCCAAGTGGTTTTCCCTTTGGACAAAAATAGGTGTTTTCCAAAAAGAAACTGGTGTGATCCATTTTTTAGCCAAGAAATATTTATTGAGCATCTAGCATATGCGAGGCACTATTCCAGGCTCTGAGGCTACACAAGTGAACAAGTTGTCAAGACAATACAATGGTCTTCGTGTGTTCGCACGTCTGATTATGTATAAAGTCCTATGTTAACGTTCACTGGAGAATTTTCTATTTCAGACGCTGCCCAGTGCTCTCAGTACATTATCTTACTTCATTCCTCACAACCCCGTGAGGTTTCTCATTCCTAAACCCAACCCCAGGTTTGAACCCAGTTCTAAAGCTCACATTTTAAACTCTGGCCGGGTGGCTCAGTTGGTTGGAGCACCGTCCCGTACACCGAAAGGTTGTGGGTTCGATCTCTAGTCAGGGTGCATGTGGGAGGCAACCAATCAATGTTTCTCTTTCTCTCTCTCTCTCTCTCTCATCAATAAAAACAAATCCTCAGGTGAGGATAAAACAAAAGAGTTCGC
>NW_006283437.1:1096712-1097250 GCF_000327345.1 Myotis davidii
ATCATCACAGACACTGTGGCAGCAGACAAACACGAGTGCTTCCTCAGTCCTCCTGTGCCTTTGCACACGCCGTTCCCTCTGCCTGGAACGGCCTTCTCCCTCTCCCCCACCCTCCTTTACTTAGCAAAACCTATCAGCTCTGAGGCTGGGCTTCAAAATCATTTAGTCCTCGAAGGCTTCCTGATGCCTTGATTAGGCGCCCAACTCTGCCAGCCTCGGATCCGCCCTACGCGTTCACGGGGCGCCGCACTGTCAGCCCCCGCCTACTTCCTGCTCCGTGGTATTCACTAGACAACGCTTTTGTAATGGCCAATCATGTTCACTGTTGGATGCTTCCATCCCCACCTGGTGCAGCAGGCATTCAATCAATACTGCAATTGATAAATAAATCAACGACTGCACACATCAAGGCTTTTGTGAACTCTTGATTAAAATAATCCTCCAGGGCAATATTCTGAAGACGGGGAGCTGCCTGGCAGACTGAAAGCCTTTATTTCAGTTCTTAAAAAGTCTCCCCACTTGGGAGAGAGAAAGGACA
>NW_006283437.1:1110527-1116649 GCF_000327345.1 Myotis davidii
CGCCGAAAGGTGTGGGTTCGATCTCTAGTCAGGGTGCATGTGGGAGGCAACCAATCAATGTTTCTCTTTCTCTCTCTCTCTCTCTCTAATCAATAAAAACAAATCCTCAGGTGAGGATAAAACAAAAGAGTTCGCACTTTTAGCCAGTAGCTTGGAGGCCACACCAGCCTCTAGTTTCTAATTACTCCATGAGTCCTGTGCCTCCACAGTGGGCCCCAACTCTGCAGCGTGGTATTAAACCCTCCCTGCTCTTTTCTACTACGATTCCCCACAAGTGCCTTTAAGCCACGGGGATGCCTGCCATGGGGGAGGACTCACTTTTCCTGAAGACAGTCCTCCCCACTTCTCTCCTGGGCCACCCTCCAGGCAGCACCCTCCCACCCTCTGTCCTTATTCTCCTCCCTCTGAACCTCCAGCCCCATCTGACAGAAGATCCTTAAATACTCAAAACGCAAGTCACCTTCTTGGTCTTGCTTATGAGAAAAGAGCAACTACTGCTTAACCGACATCCAATGCCAGGCCGGATGACACATGGAAATCGTGTCCTGAGGCTACTCTTCCAGGTTAAAACAGCCGCCCTCTCCGGAAGCCCTCAGCCCCCCTTGGAGGTGTGTTTTCCAGACGACCTTCCCCATCCCTGAACACCGGCTCTGGCTCTGTCACAGGATGGGCGTCGGTAGGCAGTTTCTCGGCCCCTGGAGCGGTCACTTCCTGACAGGGCCCGCCTGCGTCACCTGAGGGCCCCACGCTCCACAGCGCCTTGCACAAGCTCTTGTTCAACGTTTCTATGCTTTCACTTCTACACATTTCAACAATGTTCCCAAAGCCCGTGTCCCTGTCTGGGGCTGCCTCCCTTCGCACCAGAGTCTGCAAGACTTTGTGGAAAGCTCACCGACTCCCGTGGCGACAAGTACACTGATACTCAATAACCGAGTCCCAGGTCTCTACCCTGAGTCCCAGGTCTGGATATCCGCATGCCAACCGGTCTGTGCTTGAACATCAAGGGGAAATTCAGGATTTCCTCAAAGCACGGTCCTTTCCCATGATCCCCAACTCTGGGAAAGGCACCTCCATCCCACCCAGTCCCCACGCCAGAGCCTGAAGGAGCCAACCCTGACTCCTCCCTCGACCACATTCCCCACTCACAAGCCCAAGCTCTCTCAACAGCTCTCCCCAAACACCTCTCCCACACGCTGCACCTCTCCCTCCTCCCTGCAACCCAGGCGGCCTCCAATCTCCCCGATTCCCACACACCTCACAACTCTCCAGCCTTGCCAGCTGGAAACCCATTTCCAACTGCAGCCAGCGTGGCTTCTAGAGGCCAATCTCATCAGTAACACTCTATTAGAAAAGGCATCTGGACCCCAGAAAAAAGTCTGCTCTTTAATTGGACGCATGAACCCTTTATGCTAGGGGTCCTGCCTTCCTTTACCTAAATCCTCCTGTGCCTTTGCACACGCCGTTCCCTCTGCCTGGAACGGCCTTCTCCCTCTCCCCCACCCTCCTTTACTTAGCAAAACCTATCAGCTCTGAGGCTGGGCTTCAAAATCATTTAGTCCTCGAAGGCTTCCTGATGCCTTGATTAGGCGCCCAACTCTGCCAGCCTCGGATCCGCCCTACGCGTTCACGGGGCGCCGCACTGTCAGCCCCCGCCTACTTCCTGCTCCGTGGTATTCACTAGACAACGCTTTTGTAATGGCCAATCATGTTCACTGTTGGATGCTTCCATCCCCACCTGGTGCAGCAGGCATTCAATCAATACTGCAATTGATAAATAAATCAACGACTGCACACATCAAGGCTTTTGTGAACTCTTGATTAAAATAATCCTCCAGGGCAATATTCTGAAGACGGGGAGCTGCCTGGCAGACTGAAAGCCTTTATTTCAGTTCTTAAAAAGTCTCCCCACTTGGGAGAGAGACAGGACATCTCAGGCAAGGATGCGGCGGGTCGCACTGCAGGGCTCATGAAACAGTGACAAGAACACGGTCCTCGGCTTCTATTAAAATTGTGGGAATAGGCGCTCTCTTTCCAAGGAAAGGGCCAACCTTGGGGAAGGAGTGGGTGCCCCTGGCCTGAGGTGCCCGGTGGCCGGAGGAGCCCCGTGGGCATGAAAGGGAAGTGATGCCTCTTCCCGGTGGCATCCACTGAGACATTCCCAGGCAAAAGGCGGGGACCCCGATGGAAGGCACCCTGGTGGAGATTTGATAGGAGAAATAGCCCAAAAAAAGGACAATTTCAGAACTTCCCCATTCTGTTCATTCCCCTGCGCCCCATCTCTCAACCTCCTTTCCTCCTCCATTGAGTGCTTGGGATTTGAGGCCAATGAAAAGGGTTAAATAACTCTACCCAAAACGCACTAACTGAGGGTCAGACGTTGACCTGGGAGGCCGTATCTACTGGCCTGCAAAGGGTCCAAGGAAAGAGGCCACGCCAACAGCCTGTCTCTGAAGCAGCCAAACCCTAACCCAGGAGCAGGTGGCAGGCAACTGCTGGGCGAGCGGAGCCTTCAGCTTTAGAATAGGATCTAGAGGTATCGTGTCTATTAGGAAGCAACGAAACAAAGGTGAACATGCAGTCTGTGTCTGGGTGCTGAAACATTAACTGGCACCATAGGAATCCCAGTGGGTCCCCAAGAGGAGCACCAGACGCTCCCTTCGTCCCAGCAGGGAGCAAGGGGCCCGCTGCCCCTTTGCAGTTCAGTGTGGCCGTGCAACCTGCTTGGCCAGTGCTGTGTGTTGGCGGGGATAGAACCATCCAGGGAGACTCCAGGGAGAGCTTCAAGAGCCACTACAAGACTTGCCAAGGGAAGCAGCTTCGAGTCAGAGCGCTTGTTGGCCGGGTCTCTTTTGTGACCACAATGAGCAACCCCTCCCCTCCCCACTTGAGACAAACCGTGCTGATCATGGCTAAGACCAGAAATAACGCCAGGCTCTACAGAGATGCCACACGGCTCGGCACCAGGAGAGACTGTCGCCAGTAGAGCTGTGCAGGCGTCCGCTCTGAGAGCCGGGTGCCAGCAGCTAACACTGGGCATCACCAGTGGTCGCTGGAGGGGATTCGAGCACTGGGCAGGACCCGGCGTGCTTGCTTAACCTTATTTTAGTAGCAGTGCCACAGAGCCTTCTGAAGAACTATCCCTCCCACTCTCAGCCCATACACCTCCATCCTGAACTCCAAGGATGCACTGCCCCTCGGAGCTCTGCTTCTCACTGGCCCGGCAGCCCCAGTGGGAGTCAGCACAGAGGTGGGGGCACTCTACCTCACCTGAACTTGAAGGCAGAGGAAAGAAATGTGGGTGGAGCCTCCACTGCCAGCTTGCCATTGGGAGGGGAGGCTCTTTTATCTGAGAATGGAACCCGGAGGGGGGTAGAGAGGAGAGAAACTGTCCCTGGTAGCGCAATGGGCCCCCGGATCCAGCTATATGGAGAGGCAGGGACCCTTGGACTTTCTGGTTAAATGAAGCAATAAACTCCCCTCTGAGTTAAGCTACTTAGAGTTTTCTGTCACGTGTAACAAGATTCCTGCCTCATACACAGGGTAGTTGGAAGGAAGGAATAAATCTGAAGGTTCCATCCCACCCTGAGATTTAGGATTCAAATGTCAGCATTAGCTAGACACCCTCAGCATTAAAGGGCATAGGTAGTTAGGAGGGAAAAGTGTATTACTCTAAAGATTGGGCAGATCCTAGAAGATCTAAAGCGTGCCTGCCTATGCCAGCTACCTAACGTAAGGGCTGTGCTCTGGATGTTAGCCAATGGAGGCAGCCATACCTAAAGCCCACCCCATCTCCTGATCATCAACAGGGCGCAGCACTGGGCTGTGGGGGTAGAAGTGGGGGGGGGGGTCCTAAAACACCACGAGAAGGGGGGCTACTGGTGTTCTTTCTGAACTGTGCTGTCAGAGCCGCCTGCCTTGTGGAGACCGTGCTGGAATGCCGGCACAGTCCGCGTGCAGCCTGCAATCCCGACTCAACGGAAGGCGTCATCGCACCTTCCCGGCTAAGTACCTCTCCTAAGCACAGCTTGTCTGATCCTTTCAAAAACCCTAGCAGAGCGTAGATGCGGGATTACAGGTGCTGGTCTTCCGCAGGCCTCTTGTGTTTGGTCCACAACATGTCTTCCTTTAAAAAATGAAATTTTTACATAAAATCCAGATTCCTGGCTTCTCTTGAAAAACTAGAAGAGCCAGCAGCCCTGGGCTTGGGTTCCCCCAACGCAGAGCTCACTATTAGGTGCCCCTTTGGACAAGGCACCGGCACTCCAGGTCCACGCTCCACACGCAGCCCACGTCACTCATGTAGGTCTCCCGCCTGGATCCTTCAGGATTTGGGTTTACAATCCTTTTACCTTACATATGTGTCCACAGATAAATGTGAAAAATGGCATTTTAAGGTTTTTTACATTTTATTTGACAGAGAGAGAGAGAGAGAGAGAGAGAGAGAGAGAGACATTGATCAGTTGCCTCCTTTATGCGCCCTGACCAGGGATCAAATCAGGGATCCTTTGGTGTATAGGACGATGTTCAACCAACTTAGCCACACCAGCCAGGGTGAAAAATATCATTTTAATCAGCTAATGTCTCCTTTGAACATTGGATTTCAATGTTTCTATGATCTCCCAATAGAGTTCCATGTGCCACAGCACCAAACATCTCAGTCATTAGCCACGAACAGCCGGGCACTCGCTGTCCCCTAAGCCTTCGCTCACTGGAGTCACAGAGTCTGCAATATCCCGCTCACATGCCGTCCCCTTGGGCATGATGCCAGAACTGCCCAGGAATTCTGGTCCCGAACAAATGGTTTCTTTCCGACCATTCTCATAATACGAGGGCACATCACATCTCAGCCTCGCTCCTCCCCACTTTGCACGGCAGTTTTGTAGGGACCAAGCTGTCTCCTCCTGAGGCCAGTGACTCTCCAGGACAGAGACCAAGTCTCCAGCACCGTAAGAGCCACTGAGTCACTCCCTACGGCAGGGTCGCCAATCGCTGGTCCGCAGACCACTGCAGATCTGTGAAGTCCAAAAGGTTGGCGACTGCTGCCCTGGGGGCCGGCATTTTCCCTGCCTTTCTCATCTACACCCCACTACACCCGCTGTGAGGTGGGTCCTGCTAATGTCTCCACTTGAAAGATGAGAAACTGAGACTCGAAGAGGCTCTCAGAGTGGTTTTCTGCCTGAGCACACTGCCTCCGGTCGGGGACCAGGCAGGCAATGGAGCCTGTGGGCTGGAGCAGGACACTTCCAGTTCCTGCAGGAATCCTGAGGGCGCCTTCCCCTTCCACCAGCCCCTCCCGGGCTCTGCCCCAAGCCTGCTCTGCCCCAAGCCCTAGGGGCTGCCCTGGGCTGTCTCCCCCACTCTGCCCCAACTCGCTGCCTACCAGGGGCTCTGCCCCAAGCCCTCCAGGACCTGCCCTGGGCTGTCTCCCCACCCTGCCCCCACACGCTGCCTGCCAGGGGAGCTGCTGACCTCCCCTCATCGCACAAGCCTTTCCAGCAGCTCTGCTTCCCTCTGAAATTACATTAAATTGCTCCATTAGTGTCAAACGAGGAAGATGCATGATACTGCTATGAATTTCCTTTTCTAAAGAAAGTTATCTTCGGAGCTGTGCTCGCGCTGCCTGCCTCCAGAAAGGGCGAGGTTATTTGGGGGCACAATTTATTTGCAGAATACCACAAAATCAGTCTAAATGCCAGAGCTTGTTCCAGTCGGCTTGCCTGAATCAATACAGATGTGATAATGCAATTCACGGAAATGGACTTGAACAGTCATTTCTCCGGAGATGGTACACAAACGGCCAATAAGCACATGGAAGGATGCTCAACATCACTCCCCAGTATGGAAATGCAGACCGAAGCCACCATGAGACACGGCCCCACCCGCACTGAGACGGCTACCAACAACGAAACAGAAGATGTCGCGCATTGATGAGGACGTGGGGAAACTGGAGCGTATAGACCGCTGGCTGGAATGCAGCCGCCACGGAAACCAGTACAGAGATCCCTCAAAATCTTAAAAGTAGAGCTGCCATATGACCCAGCAATCCCACTTCTGGGTATCTATCCAAAGGAATTTAAGTTAGAATCTTGAAGAAATACCCAAATTCTCAACTTTTTATAGCA
>NW_006283437.1:1116917-1122578 GCF_000327345.1 Myotis davidii
CTGGGGGCTGGAATGCAGCCGCCACGGAAACCAGTACAGAGATCCCTCAAAATCTTAAAAGTAGAGCTGCCATATGACCCAGCAATCCCACTTCTGGGTATCTATCCAAAAGAATTAAAAGTAGACTTGAAAAGATATGTGTACGTCCATGTTCATAGCGGCATTATCCACGATAGCCAAAAGGTTTCAGGAGCAACCCAAGTACCCATCACTGGGTGAATGGAGAGACAAGGTGTGGCGTGTCCATACCACACAACCGTGTGCAATCTTTAAAATGAAGTGAATCCTGACACACGCTACAACACGGTGACCCTGACAGACAGGAAGCTCAGGGAAATAAGCCAGACACCCAAATAGGAATACTTATGATGCACCTAGAATAGCCAAAATCACAGACAGAAATTAGAATCGTGGCTGCAGGGGCTGAGGGGAGGAGGGATGGGGAGTCCTTGTTTAATGAGTGAGGACAGTTTCAGTTTTGCAAGACACACAGTTCTGGGGATGGTCGCACAGCTGTGTGAGTGCACTAACGCTCCTGAATCACACTTAGAAACGGTGAAGATGGTAAAGTTTATGTTACATGTATCTTCCCACAATTTAAAACAGCGGTTCTCAACCTTTCACAGGGGTACCCTAAGACCATCGGAAAACATATATAATTACATATTGTTTTTGTGATTAATCACTATGCTTTAATTATGTTCAATTTGTAACAATGAAAATACATCCTGCATATCAGATATTTACATTATGATTCATAACAGTAGCAACATTACAGTTATGAAGTAGCAACGAAAATAATTTTATGGTTGGGTCACAACATGAGGAACTGTATTAAAGGGTCATGGCATTAGGAAGATTGAGACCCACTGATTTAAAATAATCGTGGAAGTCAGTAAGTGTCCTTTCTTTATGATAACATGGTCCAACCCAGAAAGGACCTGGGAGAGCGTGATTCAAGCCGCTGTGCATGACTTGCACACAAGTTGTTGGGAACCAATTGCTAATCCAACGAGCCTCTGACTGAGACAAAAATCCCATGGGTGTGCCTATAGCTGCCACACACCGCACACGGGGTGGAGGAGGGATGCTGCGTGCAGCAGAGGCACAGCTAAGAAACATCACATGGGGCTGGCCGCTCCAGCAGCCGTGAACTTCTAGGGCAGAGAGAGGGATGCTTACAGGAGGCTGATGGCTGATGAAGGGCAGCCGGGAGATAAGGCTGCTCCCTCCCCTCTGTCCCAACACCCTCCATCCCCAACCACTTCTGGGAACCTAAGCTGTCAGAGCTCATTTTTAGAGATCTCAACTTTTCCGCCTCCTTTAGTCAGAGACTGAAAACGGTGAAAAGAGAATGCCCGAATTCTGGCAAAACCCATTTCAATGGCTAACACTGGAGAAAGCACAGACCGCTGCAAGGAGCAGGACACAGGAAGCCTCTGCACAGTCATTCCCTCCGCAGCACTTGCTACCCCTGTGACAAACAAGACACGGTCCCTGCCTGGTGCAGAAAACAGACAAAAACTAATACGTTTTGTCTGATAAGAATTAATAATTATTATTAAACTACAACGTGTAGAAAATGCTATGAAGGAAACAAATTGATGAAGACCAAGACGGGGTCCTTTGTGGCAGATCTGTAAGTTGCACACACACCAGCCATCCCTTCCCCTTTTCCTTCTTACAAAAAACCCTGATATTGTTGTTCAGTGTTCCCACATGAACAATATTCTAATTCCCAGCCCAGCCAATAAAGACACAGACGGTTCCCTGGGAAGAGTATCGCTGTCCCTCCTCAAGCAAAGCAGGCAAAGCCTTGCAAGGAAGCGTTCTGGCCACTCCACATTGTCCATGCCTGGAATAGAGAGTAAATGAGCGGAGGTTCTGCAGCCATTCTGTGACCGTGAGGGGGGGAAAATATCATCTACCTGCTAAGCCTGGTGGAGCAGGAAGAGCAAAGGAGCCCGAGTCCTTAATGGCATCTTCTCTACAAGTTCTAGCTCACCTACCCTCTTCCCTGCCTTTTTTTTTCTTTTTACTTTTTGCTTTATCCTATTTTATTTCTTTTTTTTATTGACACTATTACAGATGTCCCCCATTTCCCCTCCTTTGCCCACCTCCACCCAGCGCCCGCCCTCACCACACTGTTCTCTGTGACCATGGGCTGTGCATAGATAGATGCATATAAGCTCTTCGGTTAATCTCTTCCCGTCCCTCCCCCACCTCCCCTCTGAGATCTGTCAGTCTGTTCCAGGCATCCAGGCCTCTGGGTTTATTTTGTTCATCAGTTTATTTTGTTCATTAGATTCCACATATGAGTGAGATCATGGGAGACTTGTCTTTCTCTGACTGGCTTATTTCACTTAGCATGATACCCTCCAGGACCCTCCATGCTATTGCAAACGGTAGGAGATCCTTCGTTTTTAAAGCCTCGTAGTATTCCATTATGTACTGTAAATGTACCACCATTTTTTTTATCCACTCATCTAGTGATGGCTGTTTCCAGATCTTGGCTATCAGAAATAACACTGCAATCAACATAAGGTGTGTATATTCTTTCTGATTGGTGAGTTGGGATTCTTAGGATATAGTCCCAGAAGTGGAATCGCTGGGTCAAATGGCAGCTCCATTTTCAATTTTTTAGGAAACGCCACACTGTTTTCCACTGTGGCTGCACCAACCTGCATGATCCTATTTTCTTATTTCTGCAATGATGCATGTTGCTTTCATGTAAAAAGAGAAACTGATCAAATACCCTCCATTTTGAAATATATAGATATCTGGTTACATGGCAGAGATCATGAAAACACACTCAGGAACTCTATCCAGCATCTGTTTCAGGCTCCAGGAGGCCTGAGATGTTAGTTCCAGATTCTCCCATGCCTGTCCTACCAGGAGCCTCGATATTCGGAGCAGCTTCCTCAGTCCTTCCCAGATGTGCTGTGTAAGTGACATCATCCCATTGGGCGTGGGTGTATCCTAGGAAACATTCTCAAAGTGAAGAGCCACAGCTTCTTTCGCAAACAGCTTTCCCTGTGTGTCCTCACAACACACTCCCCTCACATCACACTGCGACTGAGGCTGACAAATAGACCCGATGGATAATATAGGACATGACATTGTGAACAAACACGTGTGAATGTGAACAACAACATGGATGCTTCACCTTCAAAACACCGCCTGGCAAGCCTAAGGGAGAAGGCCGGCCGGATGGAACAACCAGGCACGCGAGCACGTCCGCCAGCCTGCAGGCTCCCTCACTGAGCTCGCGTTTTCTTTGCTTTAGCCCAGCCGTGGGCAAACTACGGCCCATTTGAAATGAATAAAACTATTGGAAAAAAAGACCGTACCCTTTTATGTAATGATGTTTACTTTGGATGTATATTAGTTCACACAAACACTCCATCCATGCTTTTGTTCCGGCCCTCCGGTCCAGTTTAAGAACCCATTGTGGCCCTCGAGTCAAAAAGTTTGCCCACCCCTGCTTTAGCCTCTCCGCCGCTGTAGCGTTGAGTCCTATTCGGTCCCATAGTCATTTAAGACTGTGAATTTTAAGTGCAGCATGTGAAGTTTGGTTGGAATCTGTTTCATCCCATCCCTCACCAAACAAGCAGCACAATAAAGAATGAGTCTGTATTCCTGCCTGAGACTACTCAGGAATGGGAACTTGTGGAGGTGCCTGAAATTTAGGGGGGAGTATAAAGTGGGGCTCTCCTAGTGGACCCAGAACCCACTTCCTGGGTTTTCACAGAAAGCCTCGCAGCTTCCCCATTAGCACCATCCGTTTCCTCCCTACACTGCGGGTCCCCTCCTAGCCCGCCCAGCGTGGGAAACCCCGCCCCCAAGTCAAACCGCCCCTGTGGTTTAGAGGCCACACGCTCACCCCCGTGTCCACATCGCCCCTCAGCGTTGGGGGGTTCCGCCGCCCTTCCTGACAAACCCACTCACTGAGACCTGTACACTCCTCTCACTGTACAACTCGGGCCTGGTCCCTTGCCCTGGTCAAGACCCTCGGGCAGTCATTCCAGCCCCCGGGAAGCACTAAGGAGCCAGCAGCGAAGCGCCATCGTTACTGCATCGCAGCTTCAAGTCAGAGGCAGGTGGAAGTTCCCAAGGACATGGAATTCTTTCTCGCTCTGAACCGGCTTGAAGAGATCACTTACCCTTCGAGACCTTTCGACCTCGTGCCCGAGTGTGAAGAAACACCTGATCCCTCCACTGGGCGTCTGAAATACGCTCTCACCCTGGCATAAGTGAAGGTCCGCGGCTTCACTTATGTCGTCCATCTGGACACTGCAGTTAAGCCACAAATGGCCTTTTGCCAGTGACCGTCACCTGGCAAGCGGCTCCCAGGCTCTGCTCTTTGTCACTCAAATCTGTCCAGGCCGATCCCATTGGTGACCTGGCCCCGTGGTCCCTCCTGGTCCCTGAGCGGCAGCCTTTCTTTAGCGGTGCCTGGCCAGGCCATAGGGACCGGGAGCTTGGACAAAACCATAGCAAAAATGGCTTAGAGTCAGCACAGCGCAATTTTAAAAATGCACCAGAGATGTCGTGTCAGGGGCCACGTGTCAGGGACCACGGTACAGTCATTAAAACAGAAGGAGATGTTGTTTATGTGCTGACATGGAACAAGCCCCAAGGTGTATTGTTAAGTGCAAAAGGCAAGGTAAGCTAAGGCTGGAATGTGTGTGGGGTCGGGAAACACAGTGTCCCTGATGCATGTACAGAGTGCACACGAGCCTGGTGACAGTGGCTGCCTATGGGAAGAGAAGCACAGTCAAGGCTGGAAGAGACTTCTCAAGGTAAACCCTTTGTGCCTTTTAATTTTGAACCAGCGGGTGTACCCAACTATCGGAAATTACATTGAGAGCTCAGAGGACATGACACAGGGTCTGACACGCCCCTTGCCTGCATCTCCTACCCCGCGTGTTCACCACCCGTTAAGGATAAGGAGATTTCAGAACAATGCACTTTAATTCTGGTTTCTAATTTTAACTTAACGTGCCTATCAATGTTGATTGAAATCAAGAATCAACCCAAACGTTAATGCTTAGCTTCTTCCTGAGTAGTGGAATTGTGGGTGGCTTTTATTTTCTCTTGGTTTATCTTCATTTTCCAATGGTTCTATGATAGGCAAGCATTTAGGAAATTTTAAACATCTCTTTTAAAATGTGTTTTTCGATTACAGTTGACACAATATTACGTTAGGCTCGGGTGTACAACATAGTGATCAGGCGCTTACAGGCCTTACGAAGTGGCCACCACGTAAGTGTAGGGCCACCTGGCACGTAGTCATTGCAATCTCACTGCCTGAACTCCCTATGCTGAACTTCACATCCCGTGACTATTTTGTAACTACCAATTTGCACTTAAACATTTTTCAATTAAAAATATGAAGACTCCACCTTCGCCTTCTGTCCCATACACTCCACTCCCTCGCAGGCAAGGCGGTGGTCAGCGCCCAGGCTCGCCCCTGAATGCGTTGTCTGGGGAGACTGCAGGAGGACGGCCAGATGCAGAGAGAGGGAGGCGGGATTTTGAAAGGCAGGGCTGTCAATCTCTGCATCAAATAGGCACCAGGCTCTTATTTCAGTCCTGCACACAGGGCTGTGTATTCATTAAAACTGCAGGAGTTCACGGAGACCCCAGAGGCTGGGGTGT
>NW_006283437.1:1122628-1124016 GCF_000327345.1 Myotis davidii
GCGCGAGGGGGGGCACAGGGGCAGAGGAACAGGACAGGAAAGGAAAGGAGGCCGCCAAGGGAATCTGCCATTTTCCAGCACAAAACAGGCCCAAATCACACCGCAGCCAGAGAAGGGCCACCCACAGGGCTCCATGGCTCTCATTAGCCGTGGAGAGGTACAGACAAGGGAAGCAGCCAGGACCCCACATACCTACCTGGCCCCAACCTGCCCTGCTGCATGGTTCTGGAGGAGCATGCATGCCCCAAGTTTCGGCCTGGTGGGCAGCACCCAGGGGACACTGCAGAGGTGGACTGGACCACAGGGGCGAGGGCACAGCAGGCTGCTCCCTTCCCGAGAGGCCGCAGGCCACCAGGGAGAAAGAAGGCTGGGGCAGCATGCACTGAGGGCTCACTCTTCTAAAGGCTCTGTCTTAACTCATTTAAGTCCAGGTCCTACTATGGTCCCCATTTCTGGGTAAAGAAATTGAGACATATTCACAGGGATGTAGCGCACAGCATAGGGCATATAGTCAATAATGTTGTGATAACTACGTGTGGGCCCAGACGGGGACTGGAAATATCAGGGGACACTTTGTAAAGTATATCATTGCCTAACCTCTATGCAGTACACCTGAAACGAATATAAAATACTGAATGCAAAGATATACATATATATACTTTTAATCAAATTTTAAAAATGAGGCATAGAGAGCTATCTCACCCAAGGTCACCCAGCTAAGGGGGAGTGTCTTGACCCCAGAGCCCACATCGTGGCCACAACACCCTCTGCTTCTCATGAATCTTACCAAGCATCCAATTCAAATCAGACCTTGGAAACAGTGACCTCTGACCTCGTGCCAAGGATCTTCTGGGTAACCACAAATGTCAAATCCCCAAACGCCAGTGGTAGCTACGCCTGTCCCTCCATGCAGATTAAGTAACTGAGGCTTAAAGGCTTGAGAACAGTTCCACATTCTGGGGCGCATCCTCACCCCCAAGCCAAGAGCAGAGCCTGGGCCATCCTCAGCCCCCCAACACGTGACACAAACAAAGGGGACACAACCTAAACTAAGGAACCGGGGAGTGGCATAGCCCCAGGAGCAGGGAGCAGAGTCCTTTCTATTGCACAGCGCCCAAAGCCACCACCGCCTGGGCAGGAATGGTGAGATGGAGGCCACGGAGGAGCCAGGAAGGGGGGCGCCTCCTTCCCCACAATGGAGCAGATGCTACTCTCCCGCTCCTACGCTTCTATAAAGAGCTGGCAGGGTGAGCAAGTCTGTGGGTGACTGTTTCCGTCACATCATGCTCTTTTCCCACTCGCGGACGGCTTCCCTGGAGCCTGGGGAGGAGGCGCAGGTTCATGGCTCCCGGTCTGCCTCAGTAACCACACTACTGGTCCCCCCCGCC
>NW_006283437.1:1124152-1124675 GCF_000327345.1 Myotis davidii
CTGGTGCCCTGTGATCCCACCCTTTGCTCCCGATCATTGGCCACCAGATCTAAGACGAGGCCATTGGATTCTTTCACGGACTTTAGAATGTAGGCTGAGATGCTAAGGGATGAACACTAGGCGGTATGGGAGGTCACCTTCCATCTCATCTGTGGAATAACAAAGAAAGCAGGTGTGCGCAGAGGCAAGACTAATGGGTATAGACAAGAAGGAGAGATGGGATGGAGACCCTGGCCGTCTTCCAACTCCCAGTTCTCTTCTCCTTCGGCCAGACCAACCTTCCCTTGGCCCCAAGCCATTGCCTGCATTCTCTGACTAGAGTCTCCTCTGGCTTTAGCTGACTTGAGTTGGTTTCTGTTACTTGCAATCAGAAAAGCTTATCTAACACTGGCCCGGCCCTCTGTCCTCCTGGGACATGAAGATGTCTGGCGAATACGCCCAAACAGCTGGAAGTAAGTTCACTGGAGAGTGAACCACAAACCAAGAGCATAGCAAGCAAGGACGCCGGGGCGGCTCCAGGCCC
>NW_006283437.1:1124731-1155805 GCF_000327345.1 Myotis davidii
CAACGAAACGCTGTGCTGTCAAATGCAGACCCTGCCTTTCAGGGCCATAGTGGAGGGGACTGATCACCAACAAAGCCATCAGTGAGAGAGAGAGGAAGCTGCAATGGGGGGTTAACACTGCCGACTCCAGGGGATCCTCGGGGACTGAGGGGGAGGAGCACATCTCCTTTGAGAAAGGGGAGCTCTGGGGACAATGGGAAGGTCAGCTTGGCTGCACTGAGGCTGCAGGAAGGAGAAGGACATAAGCCCGAACAGACGGTGGGACGCACCGTGGAGGGGCCTTGTCCAGGCAGAGCGCCTGGTCTTCCATCATGTACGCCACCTGCGTGAAATCCGCCACATCCACACACCATTTGCAATACCATTAATGTTTTTCTTTAAAATGACTTACTTTTTAAATATATTTTTATTGATTTAAACGATGAAGGGAGAGGGGGGAGAGAGATAGAAACATCAATGAGGCGAGAGAATCACTGACCAGCTGCCTCCTGCATGCCCCACACTGGAGATCGAGCCCACAACCCAGGCATGGGCCCTGACTGGGAATATAACCGTGACCTCCTGGTTCATAGGTCAACGCTCAACCACTGAGCCAAACCGGCTAGGGCAATAATAAACTATTTTTAATGGAATGAAAAAACAGCATCTCTTAGTGTAACTAGCAGTCAACCATAAAAATAAACACAACAAAAAAAATAAAGTTTGTTCACTCTGGCTTGGCCTCATTGCCTGCCTAAGGCCCTGAGCTGGGCTCGCTCTCAGTTAGGGTGGGGGTGGGGGTGTTAGAGAGCAGTAACTAGTAATGCCAACTCATTAACTTTGCACCGACCAACAAACTAACACTCCAGCCCGAGTGGACTTCCCCTTAGCTCATCAGAGGAATCTGGAGAGAACAGAAGGGGACAGCCCACTGAGGCCTAACGCTGGCCAGGCCAGGCCTAAGGACCTTGCTCTGCGCCCTAACCCACTGGCACTCTGGCAGACTTTGCTCTCCAGGATGAAACTCATGTTTGCGTGGTGCCCTCTGTGTGCCCACCAATGTGCTTGCCTGTGCCTCAGGCCGGGCCATCGATCTGTCACAACCAGGGTGTGGCCTGTGGCCGGTAGGGACAGCGGGAGGCACGGAGGGGCAGGTATGAGGATGGTGGTACTGACCACACACACCAGGAAGTGCCTGAGGCAAGCACTTCGGAGAGGAGCAGTGCCCCCACACTCCTCCCCAGCACTCCTTGTTGCTACGAACTGCATGTCTGTGTTGCCCGTAATTCATATTGGAGTGAATCCCCAGCGTGGCTGCACGAGGAGCCCCATGACCGGGAGCATGCCCTTCTGAGACCCCGCAGAGCCTGCTTCCTCCCTCTCTGCCCCCCGCCCTATGAGGACACAGGGAGAGAGCCCTCGCGAGCTGGCACCGGATCTCAGGCCTCAGCCTCCAGGACTGTGAGGAATGATGTGTTGTCTAAGCTGCCAGGCTGTGGTCTGCTGCTCTCGCAGCCTGGCTGACTAGGAGGCTGAGCTAGAGACTGTGGGAGGACTCTCAGGGGCACGTGGCCTAGCGGCACAGAATGGCGTGCCACGGAAAGGTGTCCACTGACACAGAAAGGATCTGTGAACCAGGAAGGATCATGAACCAGGAAGATGATAAGCAGTGACGTCAGTCTGGATTCGTTCATTCCCCAAGAAGAAAGAGTGCCCACAGTGTGCCAGGCACTGTTCTGGGCACTGTGCACAAACCACAAGGAAGCCCTGCCCTCAGGGGCGTGTATTCCAGTGGGTGTGAGGTGGGCATGCTGACGTGCAGGAGAAACAGGAGGGCTCACGGCGGTGGTCAGAGGTGGGGGAGGCACCGGGCAGGGCCCCACGCCGTTCGCAGTGCCCCCTGGGCGCCGCTCTGCCATGGCTCTTCTGTGCTGAGCAGGCGACGGGTGTGGTGAAGTTAAGGGAAGGCTCAGCCCCTTGGCCGGGCCGCAGAGGTGCTCCTCAGTCCTGGCTCCCTGCCTCCCTCACGGCACTGCCTGTGTCCCAGCCACACCCGCACCAAAGTGGTTCTTCCGCCAGCAAGCAATCCTCCTACATCTCTGCCCGGCCTGCAAAACCCCAGCCCACCCATCGAGACACCTCCCCAAAGGGCCCTTCTTCCGTCACTCCTCCCCACCCCCAGGCCGCTCGGCAGCCATGGCCCCTCCTTGCTGGGGTCCCCAGTAATCCCACAGTGTGACAGCTTCATCTGCAGACACTGCTCCAACCTCAGCCGGCCGCTGTCTCCTCCCTCTCCCAGCCCCACGGCTCCACCCACTGCACTTTCTTCTCCAGATTCACCTCCACACACACACGTTCTGGATGGAACTTGTCTTCCCACCTGCCACCCCAATCTCCTCAACACCCATAGTCTGTGCTTCCCCCAAACACCAGCCCACAGCCCCCTTTATGCCTGCAGGAAAGGAGACAATAAACTGACCCCGTTATATCACAAAACCGCCACCTCAGGAGTCACTGCTCCTGGGCTGGGGCGTGGCGGCGGGAAATGCCTGGGCCGGACTAAGGGAGGTTTTGAAGTTTCTCTGCAGGGCCTGGTGGAAACCCCTGTTCCTCTGACTGAGTCCCACCCTCCCCAGCACACCCCACACTCAGAGCCGGGGTCTCTGGTCTCTGCGATAGAAAGGCACCTCCCTCCTGGCGCCTCCGAGTCTGCAGCCCGCGATGCTGTGGGTGATGGCACCTGGGCACAAGGAAAGGCCTCAATGCAGGCATCAGGCCCGCCCAGCCGCCTGCGAAGCTGAGACCCTGGGACACGTCAGCCGTGCCTGGACAAAGCGCTGGTTCTCACAATATGGGCAAGCGCTGATACGGCATCTGGTGGGTGGAGGCCAAGCGTGTTGATAAACATCCTAAAACGCACAGGACAGCCCCCAAGGAAGACTTCTCCGGCCCAAATAGCAGTAGCACCAAAGCTGAGACATTCCCCTCTAACTAAACCCTCCGGCACTGGGAACGCCCGGCCCCTTCCCCACCCAGGCCGCCCACTGCCCCTGCACACAGTATTTCTGGCTGGAGAATCATGGGGGCATGGACTCATGTCCCCCTGGAGGTCGGGGCCTGTGCCTCTACTCAGCTGAACCCCACAAAGTCCTTGCTGCCCAGCTGGCCCTGGAGGCTCCCAGAAAATGAGTAGAGAATCACTCCTCCACAGTTTAATATATGATAAAGGCGGCATTTCAATTCTGTGGGAAGCGATGGATTATTCAATAAATGGTATTGGGACAACTGGCTGGCCATCTGGTAGAAAATCAAGCTAGATCCTCACTCCCTTCCTAAAATCAACATAAATTCCAGATGGATTAAGGACTTAAGTGCAGAAAAAAAAAAGTTAAAGTAGTGAAAGAAAATATGGGAGAATTGCTCTATAATCCCATTGAGCGGGGCGGGGCCTTTCTAAGCAGCCATGAAATGTAGGATGCATGAAAGAGAGGTTCATGAGTTTGACTAGGAACACTCAAATATCTACAGAGTAAAAAATTCCATAATAAACCAATTTTTCAATGCTAAAAAGACAATTTTATATACGATTGTATTATACAGAAAACATATGCCAGCTAAAAGATCTGGTCTTTAGCAGATAAAAACCTGTTAAAATCAATAAGAACGTTTTAAAAATAGGCAAAAGATTCGAGTTCACAGAGAGACATACAAACAGCCTCACTGCGGAGAGCAGTGCAGCAACCGCAGCCACATGCAAGGCGGAGCCTGTGCCCTGGCCGGTCCGCGTCCCTCCCCTCCCCGCACGCGGGTCCAAGCCCACCTGGCACTGCCACCACCACGCTGCTGGTTGCCGTACTGTTTGTAATAGCAGAAGACTCAGCAAGGCCAGTGCCCACCGTCGGAGGAATGGTTAAATAGTTATCCTGCCAGGGGAGACTCCGACACTCTCAGAAATAATTGAGGCAGCTGTGCGGATCGATCCCCATGAGACATTATTAAAAGGAAAAGCGGGAACAACATGGTATTACATAACACATTCCAAATGTGCTCAGAAAAATAGGTGGGAGCATTTTCAACCGTTCAGCCCAGTATTTATTAGGCACCACCGGGTGCCAGGCACTGCTCTAGGTGCCAGGACTCCGCCAGGAGTAGGTCTATTCCAACGTGCGTCGGTGGCCCCAGCTGGGAAATTCACAGGAAACTCATCACAGGGGAGGCTCTGGGTTGTCAAATTTGGCAAATAAAAATATAGGACACCCCGTAAATCTGGATTTCATACACAGGAGATAATTTTTCAGTATGTTTGTTCTTCGCTAACTTCAGTTTTCTCTGGGCGCCCTGTGGCCTGGGCCCCCTCTCTGGGGGAGCAGGAAGAGGGATGGAAAGAGACCTCGTTTACCGACGGCAGGTGGCGAGTATTGCACTGTCTGGAATTATCAGCAGGTGTATGTATTGCCTTTATTACTATTTTTAAAACTGACACAAATGACAAGGAGAAGAAATTCCTAGGACCCCAGGCCCAATCCCCGAGCTGCAATTCCCGGCCAGGTCCAGGCCACAGCTTCTCTGAAGGGAAACGCCCTGCCCCACACCCACAGCAAGATCCCCAGCGGTGGACGGCTTCTAGCAGGTTTAGTGCAAAGAGAGAAACGCCAAAAGCAGCAGGCAAGCAGCACCGGCACGCTGGGAGCTGCCTTTCCTGAGAGAACAGAGAAGTAAATGCCTGGATTAGGGTGTCGGGCTTCTCAGAGCATCTCCACCTGCCCTCACCTCCTGCTTACGGAGATTTTGCCACTCCGAGAGGGAAAGTGCATTTTGGGTAAGGATCCTCCAACCTTTATGTCTGCAATACTTGCTGAGCACTAACAATAACTGATATTTAGGAAATACTTTACCATATCCCAGGCCCTCTTCTAAGCATTTTAACCAGGATTGATTTATTTAATTATCTCAACAACCCCATGAGACAGATGCTATTATCCCTTTTATATATGTATATAGATATAGATATAGATATAGATATATGTATATAGATATAGATATAGATACAGGTGATATAGATATAGATACACACACACACTGAGTGGCCAGATTATTATGACCACCTGACGTTTGTAGGCAAATTAGCCATAATTTTGCGCTGAAGTTGCTAGCGGGCCAGACCATTATAAATAGGGAAGCAGGTTGTTTAGCACAACAGAAGTGATTTTTTTCTGAAGATATGGTTAAACAATGCAATTTAACAGCCTTTGAAAGTGGGATGTATGGATATATATATATATACACACATACACATACATACATATATATACACACATACTGAGTGGCCATATTATGACCACCCCATCAATACTTTTTGGGCCACCTTTTGCCTTCAATACTGCAGCGATTTTTCTTGGCACTGACTCAAGATGTTGAAAGGTGATGCGAGGAATCTGACACCATGCCTGATGAATAGCACTGTCCAGTTCTGTGAGATTTGATGGTTTGTGGAACCAGCTGCCTGATGGCTCTTCTAACTTCGTCCCACAAATGCTCAATTGGAT
Source organism: Myotis davidii (assembly GCF_000327345.1). Lineage (NCBI taxonomy): Eukaryota > Metazoa > Chordata > Mammalia > Chiroptera > Vespertilionidae > Myotis > Myotis davidii. The sequence goes on from NW_006283437.1 coordinate 1,130,257, forward strand.
TGAGATCTGGTGATTGTGGGGGCCACCTAAGCAAGGTAAAGTCTCCCTCATGTTCTTGAAAGCACAAGTACTGATGGGGTAGTCATCATAATCTGGCCACTCAGTGTATATGGAAACCGAGGCACAGAGAGGCTCAGTAACTAATAAAGATCACACAGCTGATAATTACAAGACCTGGGATTTGAACCCAGCCAGTCTGGCCCCAGAGTCCACACCCCTCACCCCTGGCCAGGCATTGGGGGTGAACAAGGGAGACACACCCCCGCCTCGTGCAGCTTAGGCTTCCTGAGGGAACCCACCTGCACACGAAACAGACAAGCTCATGGTACACAGGACTGCGTTCTAGAAGCCTCAGTCAGGACTGGAAATAGCCCACTGGTTCATGTCTTCCACAAATACTTAATAAGGGCCTACTGTGCGCCTGGCGCCGTTCTAGGCATGGAGGATCAGGCTGTGAACAGGACAGACAGACCCCCCTCATGAAGCTCATGACCTGGAAACACCCAGGAGGGGGTTTACACAGGATGCCAGTGAAGGCCTGTCCGAGGAGTGACAGGGAAGCTCAGACCAAGAGCAAGAACTGGGCTCTGACAAGTATTCCAGGCAGGGGGACCGGAAGCTGCAAAGACCAAGGTGGAAAATGAGTTCAAGTTGATCCCCAACCCCAAGAACCTTCCGCTGCTGCCCGGCCAGTGCTCCCCACCCGTCCGGCCGGACCACAAACTCTGTGTGTATGCTGAGCGCCACACGCCCCGCCCCTCACCCCCACCCCCCTGCAAGGCCGAGGGCAGAAGCAGCTTCACCCCTTCCAGGCCCAGGCACACCCTTGCCATTGGCTGCAGTGCTAACGTTTTGTTTTTAACTCTCAAAATGAAGGCCTGCTCGCTGTTCGGGTTCTGACCAAGCTTTGAGAAAGAAGTGACGGCCATCCCAGGCTTACAGAGCGGCCTGGCCAGGCAGAAATGGAAAGAACCGGACGGAACCAGTGGATCGTCACCTCTCTCAATCTCTCTCTCTCTCTCTCTCTCTCACACACACACACACACACACACACACACACACACACACACACACGCTAAGCTCCTCATCCTTCCCCTACTCACAAAATCTCGGGGCCACGTATTTTTACTGTAAGCACGCCAACACCACCAGGGCTCTTCACCACAGCCCTCTGAGCAGGGGGCAGAGGCAGAAACAATACTTTGAGCCCAGGTCCTGAGCACCAAGAGACGGCTCTTCTTGTTATCAGGCGAAAGTACCAGTGAAGAGTGAGAATCTGCCAGGCAATCTGGGTTTCAAGTACTGGCTAGAAGATAGCTGTACTAGCTCTCCGCTTATACGGCTCTGCCTCAGCTTCTCCATCTGTAAAATGGGTACTGCTACAATAGTGCCTATATCTCCCAGGATGCTAAAAGGGTCAAATAAGTTACTACAGGTGTGGAAAAGGCTCAGAACAGTGCCTCTGTACAGAGTAAGCACTACCTTCACTGTTAACCTCCACTACTCCCCCTGCTTTTATTATCATTTCATTGTTGTTATTATTAAGATCCAAATAGAATATGCATTCTCAAAGGACTTCTAACTATCCTACTGAAGAGCAGGAGCAAATGTGTCCCAGTCACGACACTGGCATCAGGGGAAACTGTGTGACGGGCATACAAAAACCCTCTGTATTAACTCTGTAACTTTTCTGAAACCTAAAAATAATCCGAAGTAAAAGGCTATTTTTTTAAAAGCAGAGGCAAATACTTTCTCACTGCCTCTCCAGGCCTTCCTCATCATCAGGGGGCCAGGCTTCAGAAAGGGACCCCCCCCTCCCCCCAAGGCTCTGGGAAGCTGAACTCAACCATGCCTCTCCCCGGGGGCAGAAGCCCAACAGGCCCAGACCACCACCCTCCCACCCCCGCCATTGCCTGTCTTCAGGGAGTATTCACTGAGCCCCTGTGTACCAGGTACCCTCCACCGCAGCCACAGTGCCTTCTGCACCAGCTCCGGTAACTGAGGGACTGTACCTGCCGGGCCAGAGCCCTTCTTGGCCTCCAGTGCTGGAACAGGGCTCTTTTTGATGATGCCACTCAAATCTTTGGGACCTCAGAGAAGGTGCCAATTCCCACAGGAGAGGCTTCAGGGGACCCTCGCAAGCTCAGACAGCAATCTGCCACCCAGGAACCCAATGCGGGGGGCAGGGTCATGGGCGGAAGCAACCCAACTTCCTATGGCTTCCTACGTGGGTGCCAAAGAGGCAGGGAAACCGGCACGTCTGTTCTTCACGAAGACATTTCTCCCACGCTGCCTCCTCTCCCAGTTCCCTCATCTATCCATCCACTCTCACTTGCCTTCCGCTCCAAGCTGTTTCCTGCAGATAAAAACACCGCGGCTTCCAGCGCGCGGACGGCAGCCAGCAGGCTCTGGAGCTCAGGAGCGCGCCACAGGCAGCGGGCGCCCCGCGGAGCTAATGGTTTCTTCAAGCCGAGGACCCGGGCTTCCAGCCCAGGAGAAAGCCCCTGGGGAAGGCGTGGCACCAGCAGGCAGCTCTGGCTGCAGAGGGGGCTCTCGCTGCAGCGGGAACCGTGAGCAGTTTGGCAACCTCATAGCTCAGAGCCTCTGAGTGACAGACACGACTTACTTTCCCAACCACCCTGGAGAACTGCATTTGATGAGGAACAAAAGTTAGCCGGGTGGATGAGAGAAATCAGTCCCAGAGGGGGAAGGGGGAGGAACCCACCAGGGGAAGGACACGAGCACCCGAAATGGGCACGTGAACGCATGGGCACAGATCAGATACCATGTTGCTAGAAATCTCTAGTCGAGTCTGAAATACACAGGCCTCTACCAGCCAGGGCACTCGGTGCAGCAGACGGGGACGGCCGGTGCCTGTCACCAGGAGACTGGCCGCGCTGTGGAGGGCACACTGCAGGGCTGTTCAGACCAGTGAGGCCGCTCCAGATGCGCTCCGGGGGGTCTCAGATCTCAGCTACGCGCTAAAGTGTGGGCTAATGGTGCTAATGGTGCTACTGAGGGTATCAAACTGACATGGACTTGAAATACCTCTTTGCTAAGACATGCAAAGCTAGTAGCAGTGGTGTCCCTCAGAGAAGGGAACCGAGAGCCTGGGACAGGAGAGGAGATGCCTTGTTGCCTCCGCACACCTGGCTGCCTCTGCACACCTTGTATACTTTGTTATACCTGTAGGATTTCAAGCCTTGCATTACCTACCCAAAACAAGTTATTTTTAAAAATAATAATAATAAATAAAATACCGCCGAAACCGGTTTGGCTCAGTGGATCAATAAAATATATTTAAAAAAATAAAAAATTAAAATAAATAAATAAATAAAATACCTAGGAGAAGATGAAGGTTGAATCCATTGAGATCAACACATCAATCCCTATAATCAGTAATTTACACACACACCCCCACTGGCTTTACAAAATTGGGACTTTTGATGAGAGATAAGGTCCCACAGCTGTGCACGGTCTTGGATTGCACTGCTGTTTGCAGGTGTCATGCATGCAGGATGCTCAGCCTCTGCTCATTAGCAGCAACCCCCTCCAGCTGTGGCACACGACATGCCTCCAGACAGGGCCAATTGTCCAATGGGCGCAAATTGTCCACGTTACCTATGGCAGTGGTTCTCCACCTGGGAATCTTTTTAAAATCCTGATTTCTGGGCCTCATCTTCCGGAAATTGTTTCTTTGTTATGAATTTCCAGAGGATGAGGCCCAGAAATCAGGTGTTTAAAAAGATTCCCAGGTGATTCTAATGTGCAGCCACGGTTGAGAACCACTGCCTTATGGGTTCCTAATGAGCAATAATTGTGCCTTGTCTTTTTTTTAAAATCCTCACCTAAGGATATGTTTTTATTGGGGTTTTTGTTTTTTTTTAAGAGAGAGAGGAAGAGAGAGAGAAAAACATCAATTGGTTGCCTCTCCTATGCACCTCAACCAGCAATCAAACCCACAACCTAGGTATGTGCTCTGACCGAGAATCGAACCCACAACCTTTCGGTGTACGGGACAACACTCCAACCAGCTGAGCCACCCGGCCAGGGCAATTACGCCTTCTCTTCTCTCCCCATATTAAATGCTAAACAAATAATAATTACAGATGAACAAAAGTATTTACAAGGCTTGTTTCAAATATTTACACACACACACACACACACACACACACACACACACACAGGAGCCTGACACTGGGGTCTGAATGCTGAGAAGGCACGCCTGCCATTCTTAAGTTGACACTTGATTTTGTAACCAGAGAAATGGCCCTGGCTCTCAGCAGAGGGGTCTGAGGAAAATGTCTCCCGACAGTGAGAGCGCAGGGACGCGGGGATTGGTCTGACCAATGGATAAGGAAGGGAACGGACTCTGTTCTCTGACAGTTATCACCCTGACCTTCCACGACCTCTGCAGTGCCAACCAATGTTGCAAATGACCGCAGCCAATCCCGATGCCCTTGCTGCCTGAAGGCCCCCAGCTGACATCTCCCCTCCTTCCGGGAGCAGACGGAAAGGCAGCTGCCTCGCAGGCTGGCCGTGCTGAGTGGCAGGCTTCTGCTTCTGCAGAGACTCAAGAGTGACCTCCACAAAGAAGCCATCAACAGGACCAAGGACAAGCCCTGAGCCCCAAAGAGCGCCCCGTCTCACCCAACACCAGGCATAGAAAGAAGAGCAACAACTCCCCGCTGCAGACGCTCCCTGTGGCCCAGGCATAGCTCCCCTCTGCAGATGCTCCCTGTGGCCCAGGCATAGCTCCCCACTGCGGACACCCCCTGTGGCCCAGGCATAGCTCCCCACTGCGGACACCCCCTGTGGCCCAGGCATAGCTCCCCACTGCGGACACCCCCTGTGGCCCAGGCATAGTGCTAAGGATGCCACCGACAGATGTCCATCGGGTTTAAGCAGAGTTAGCATAGTTACCTGTATTCTCATATTATGAGTTTTTATCTTCCTTCATCTCTCTGTCAGGAATGCTTTTCTACCAATCTTCACCTCATTTTTCTTTAAACTTTGCCTTGTCAAGAAAGATTTCTCTGACCCCAAAATAAGACAGGTCACCTTGACAGACATTCTCACCCACCCTATTGTTCTCTGAGTTATAGCACTTATACTAAATATGAGAGGCCCGGTGCACGAAATCCGTGCGGGGGGAGGGGGGGGTGTCTCTCAGGCCAGCCTGAAACCTCTCCAATTTGGGACCCCTCAGGGGATGTCTGACTGCCAGTTTAGGCCCCATCCCTAACCGCCTCTGCCTGCCTGCCTGATTCCCCTATCTGCTCTCCTCTGCTGGCCTGATCCCCTAACTGCTGGCCTGATTGCCCTAACTGCTCTCCCCTGCCAGCCTGATCACCCCTAACTGCCTCTGCCTTGGCCCCACCACTGTGGCTTTGTCTGGAAGGAAGTCCAGAAGGTCATCCAGAAGATGTCTGATCTAATTAGCATATTACCCTTTTATTAGTATAGATATATAATTGATATTTGATTTTGCCTCTTGTGTACTTGTATATAATTTATATACCTCATGGAAAGCACACGAATGAGGTAGGGACTGTGTCTAATTTGCTCACTATTGGGGGAGCACCTAGCACAGTGCCTGGCAGACAGCAAGCACTCAATTAAATAGTGGATGGATCCATGGGTGGAAGGGGGAGGGGAGGGGAGGGGATGAGGGAAAGGAGGGAAGCAAAGTGAATAAACAGATGTCTGAACTTAAAGATAGGCAAGGTCTTTAAGAAATCAAGTAACCCAATCCCCTCCTCATTTTACAGTTGAAGACAGTAAGGTTCTTGGAGATTAGGGTCAAGTCAGACAGAATCCAACATCAGAATCTAGACAGTTGCAGAAAGTGGGTCAGTTCCAGGAACTGGAGGACATGAGCTTCCAGGTGGCAGCTGGATGAACAAACAGCAGGTGCCTAGAAGACCCCCAAGAGGTGATATCTACATATTGGTTCCCCCACCATATCACGTGTGTGTTTAAATTCCAGGCTTATAAAATTGGTCTAGTTATCCCTTCGTAAAGCCTGAAAAAGAAAAACACACAGAGACACAAAACAAAACAAAAAGTCTTTCACAGCAACGAGCTGTAGTCTTTAGATTCAGGATGCCCTTGCAAACCCACAGGAAGCGCTGCTCTTGTGTCTCACATTGCAGCATGCAGTCCCCACTTCCTCAGGGGGAAAGGGAAGCCATCTGGCAGGAGTTGCTCTCAGCTCTTCCCACCAACCCTTGCCCTGCTCAGGGCTCTGAAGAGCTCATCACATGTGCCTCCCACCCAGCTGGTCCATCCCACTCCAACAGAAGCACCCAGCCTTATCCTTAGGGGCCCTCCAGCCTCTTTACACAACTAGGCTGTACAGATTATGTATGTGGTCAAACCTGGCACATAGTAGGTACTCAATAAATGTTTATTGGGTGGGTGGGTGGATGGAGGGATGAAGAGCATTCCACCCGGCCCTTAGATGCCCTTTCTTTGGTGGCTACAAGAAACTAGCTGTGCTTACATGTATTCCTTTCATTCAAAACCTAATTGTTGAATATTTTAAAATTAGAGGTCCAGTGCACAAAATTTGTGCACGGGAGCGAAGGATGTCCCTCAGCCTGGCCTGCACCCTCTCCAATCCGGGACCCCTTGGGGGATGTCCAACTGCCAGTTTAGGCCCTATCCTGTAAACCAGCAGTGGGACATCCCTCTCGCAATCCAGGACCTCTGGCTTCTAACCGCTCACCTGCCTGCCTGATCACCTCTAACTGCCTCTGCCTGTCTGCCTGATCGCTCCTAACCCCTCTGCCTGCCTGCTTAATTGCCCCTAACCACCTCTGCCTGCCTGCCTGATTGCCCCTAACTGCTCTCCCCTGCCAACCTGATGGCCCCTAACCGTTCTGCCTTGGCCTCTGCCACCATGGCTTTGTCTGGAAGGACATCCAGAAGGACGTTGGAAGATGTCTGGTCTATCCAGTCTAATTAGCATATTACCCTTTTATTAGTATAGATAAGTTAATGGAAGCAAAATTAGAATACAGCTGTTTCCTCTCTCAGGACGTTTCTACATGCTGGTCCTTCTGCCTGGAACATCCTTCCTTCTCTCTTCACACAGCTAAGTCCACCTCTTCCTTAAGACACAGCATGAACGCCATCTGCACAAGAACCCTCCCACCCCGATTCAACTTCCTGAACAGCTACCCCTACATACACCCACTATTCCCTTCTTACGCCTTTTCTCTGTTCCCTTTATATTTGTTTTAACTTGCGGTCTATTTTTCTGTTTAGTTCTTTTTTGTCTCTCTCATCCTCTAAATGCAGATTTGATGCAGACACAGACTAGCTCTTCATTGCACACTCACACCCCTCCATCCCCCGCAACTGGCAGAATGCTTGCGTGTAGTGAGTATTCAATAAATATATGTTGATTGAATTATTGCATCAACCAATTCGCTTATAAAGATGGATGAAAATTAGTCTACCAAATAAATGGTGAATAATGAAACAAGTAAATTATAGGAGCCACATCCCAAAAAGTCTTCTTGAATCCTATGAAATAATGCAAGTATCCATAACAATTCATGTGAAATCAAATATATTTATGTTTTTAAATAAAATTTTGACTCTAAATTATTTAAGACAGGAGAGTAAATTGGGACAAGGAGGAAGTATGCTTTCTATTGCGTGAATGAGCTGGATGGGAATGGGCTGAATTATTCCCATAGAGGAGACATATATCAAAGACAAAGATTCATCATTTAGAGGAAAAAATAAAAATTCAAAGATATGTGGTTCACAAGAGGCTTTCAAGAAGAAAATGACACAAAATTGAAATGAAGAAACAGGAAAGCTGTTTTGAGTCAAAATATTAATTTCAAACATCAAATTTAAGGCATGAAAATATTACACAGGACAAAGTGGGGTGTTTTACTGATAAAATAACATCGAAAATAACAACACCAGCAGTGACGTGCAGTCCATTATGTTAAGCACCTTACTTTGGTCCTATCGTGTAACCTACGTATCCAAAAGAAGTCACACTTGTAGGAGAATATAAAGCTAGCCCATCACAGCTAAGACAAGCCAAGAAGGATTTGAGCTCCGATCTGTCTGCCTTCACAATGAAGATTGGAGAGTCATGAAGCTCTGACTTCTACAACATAAAAAAACATTCAAAATACATAAAGCAAATTGTTTTCAAATATATAAAGATGTGCTGAGAAGTCACAATCCTGGTGGGAGACTAGCATACTATCCAATCTTTGATAAATAAGCAGATATAATTAAAGCTACATGAAGGCATTTAACTCAACGACTTCAGGAAGAAGTCATAAAACTAATAGGAAAGAATGAAGAATGAAGCAGGAATTCATGTATCAGGAGACAGAATTGGAGGAAGAACAGATACAGGGGAACGCGAGCGTTTTGAGTGTATAAATCACATTACATAAATGACATATTTTATTGTTTTTTATTAACATGAAAAAGAAATAATATTGTCTTGGAAATAACATGCTCATCCCTTGAGAGAAAAGCTCTGGGGCTTCGCAAAACAAGGTTTGAGAATCACTGAAGTAAGAATTAAAGTTCATGCCTTGAAACAGTTTAATCCACCCATCAGCCGCCACCGCGTCCTGAGCAAGAGCTGTTTTCACCAACCATGTCGTCGTTCTGTCGCGTCCAGGTGTAAGGACAGAAGGGCACAGCCCTTACTGAAACAGACGGAAATGCTGAGCTTTCCCAACACATCTGTCCACCGCCAATTAAAACGCTGAGTGTGGAGGCCCCTGCCAGAGACCTCTCCAGGGCTCCAATGACAGGGACGTCTTCATCACTGAGGCCCAGGGAGTCATGCCACTTATTAACAGGCACTAGCTTCCGCAAATGCCACAGGGAGATGTGGGATCCAGCCGTCTTCCAATTTGCACACATTTGAAAGCTGTTGGTGACACAGCTCTGGGAGGGCGTGGGCAGGGGACCTATGATTTTTCACACATTACACTGGAAAGGATTCTAACTGCACAAGAAGGTAGGTTGTGGGATGCCAGCCAAGCTAAACAGTGACAAATTCCCTTCTGGTCAGAGACTGCAAAATTTGTGTTGTCTTTGGTGAGAGCTCCGTCCTGGGTCCATGTGGCAGCAGACACGGGGCACCTTCCTTCACAAATGCCTTCATTAGGATGCTCTTCACACCACTCAGGTCATCCAGAGCGGCACAGCCCCGCGCAGCTGGCTGTTGGATCTAGAGCAGGAATCACAACTAACCAGTTCCTCTATTAAAAACTCATGCTTCATCTTTCTTTGTCGAACTGGGGATTCTAGAGAAAAATAATAATAACTCCTGACAAACTCCTGTACTTCTTGAAGATATGCCCAACATAGGAAACTGAACAATGTACCTTAAGAAATGCCCGCAAGTAACGAAGGACCTGAATAGACACTTCTCCAAAGAGGACACACAGGTGGCCAATAGCCATGAAAAATGCTCAACATCACTAATCATCTGAGAGATGCAAATTAAAACCACAGTGCGGTCCCCCCTCACACCTGTCAGAATAGCTATCTATTGTCAATAAGTCAACAAACAACAAGTGTTGGCATGAGGTGAAGAAAGGGAACCCTCGTGCACTGTTGGTGGGAATGCAGACTGGTGCAGCCACTGTGGAAAAGTGTGGAGATTCCTCAAAAAATGAAGAAAGGAACTGCCTTATGACCCCGCGATTCTACTTCTCGGTATATATATATCCGAAGAATCCCAAAACACTAATTGGAAAGAATATATGCATCTCTATATTCACTGCAGTGGTATTTACAATAGCCAAGATATGAAGACAACCCAAGTGCTCATCAATAGCCACGTGGATTAAAAAAAAAAAAAAGCTGTGGTGCATTACACAATGCCATTAAAAAAGAATGAAATCTTATCATTCGTGACAGCATGGATGGACCTAGGGAATATTATGCTAAATGAATAAATCAGAAAAAGGAAGACAAATGCCATATGATTTTATTTGTATGTGGAATCTAAAGAACAAAATAAATCAACAAACAAAATAGAAACAGACTCATAAACACAGAGAACAGACTGATGATTGACAGAGGGGAGGGGGGAGGAGAACTGGCTATAAAGGGTGACGGGATTAAGATGTACAAATTGGCCCTAACCAGTTTCGCTCAATGGATAGCGTGTCGGCCTGTGGACTGAAAGGTCCCGGGTTCAATTCCAGTCAAAGGAACATGCCAGCGTTGTGGGTTCGATCCCCAGAAGGGGGCGTGCAGGAGGCAGCCAATCAATGATTCTCTCTCATCACTGATGTTTCTATCTCTCTCTCCCTCTCCCTTCCTCTCTATGACTGTCTAACCACTACACTGTACACCTGAACCTAATATGAAAAGAAATGCCGAATGGCCCTGGCCAGTTTTCTCAGTGGTTAGAGCCATCATCAGTCTGTGGCCCAAACGGTCGCTGGTTGGATTCCCGGTCAAGGACACATACTTCAGTTGTAGATTCCCCAGTCCCCACAGGGGGGGTGCATGCAGGAGGAAACCAATCGATGTAATTTTCTCTCTCTCTGCCCACCTCCTCCCTCCCTCTCATCTCTCTCTTCCCCTCTTCCCTCCCTTCCACTCTTTCTAGAAACTGAATGTAAAAAATAAATAAAGCCCTGGTGGGGTGGAACAACAAATTAATTAGTTTAATTAATTACATTATGTAATTTAAAAATTGTTTTGTTGCACACATTTGAAAAAAGATACCCAAGAGCACCTGCCGTGTGATTATAATTTTTATTATTTTCAAAGACAATATTTTTATTAGCTCATGCTCAATGGGAAAATGTTGGAGCACAGAGATGCATGCACTGCGAGCACCTGCACACATACACACCTGTAAACACATGCACACATGTAAACACATACACACCTGTAAACATGCACACACATAAACACCTGTAAACACATGCACACATGTAAACACACACAATATACTCATCAGGTCACCATCAATGACAAGCACACATGAAGACATGTAAGAACATCTTACGTTCATTTAGTTCTGTCTTAGGCCTATACATACACATGAAGATAAACTTCCTATTTTATAACCTGGCTTTTTTCCTGCCTAGCCGTGTATTTCTCCAAGCAAGGCGCAGGTATTTTTTGTGACGGTATAACAGTCTATCACATACTTTAACATCATTTACCTGTTGGGCAGTTAGAATATTTACAATTATTCTGTTATCAACAGCAGTATCATGGCCTTCCCCGCACACATCTGCAGTAGTTTCCTAAAGGGATCTGAGGTGAAGAGAATTTAAGTGAGAAAGCACAGAAACATAGGACCAGGTTGCTGAAAGGTATGCCTCCGCCGATGTTGAAATAGAATCCTAAGACTGTGACTCAGGCCCCAGTGTGCTCCGGAAGGGGAGGGGCTGGTGGTCTGCAGATCTAAGCGGGGAAGCAGCAGGAGGGCAGAATGTGGGCCTTAAAGGTGAGCTCTTAGCCAGAGTGGGATCCCGGAAGCAGCAATGGGAACGAGAGGAAAGCCACTGTGGCTCCAGGGGGCTGGTGCTCCCGCGGGAATGACAAAGCCAGGCCCCCGCAGGTGGGACGGAGAGAGGCCAGGCTGCAGGACGGAGTGGGAAGAATCAACAGGGAGGCAGGAGGCGAGGGGCCGAGTATGAGGCGGGCCTCAGCCCACGGCTGAGAATTACACAGGAGGAAAGCAGGGCTGGAAGTGACCGGCCCCTACGTCGGCAAGGGGGCGCAGATTACTTTGCTTCCGGGAATAGCTAAGGGTCCTTGGAGTATCTCTCCTAGTTTAAAAAAATAAAACTGACTAAAGATATGCTGGGCTTACCAAGGCGTTCTGTTCTGGGTGACAGCTGTGACGGACAGGCAAAGGCCCTGGTCAGATTCAGAACCGGGCCTGGGCCAGGACCGCCGCCCAGGTTCAGGGCAGCTTCTGCCATACACTAGGTATTAGGAGGTTCACAGAGACAAGGGGGTCTAGCTCTGGGAGTTTTTTCTTGATTCAAGGCAATAAACTTGGAGAATGAAAGGTCAGTATGTTCCTTCTCGAACATCCGCTACCTCAATAGGAAGCTGTAGAATGTAGGATTCATTAGAACTTCCTAAAAGTTAGATAGATCCATTCATGCACGGATTTATTCATTTACAGAACATATATTGTCTACCACGTGCAAAGCACCATTCTAAATACTAGAACTACAGACGTGAACAAACAAATTGTTGGCCTTACAGAGAATCCACCGAACATAACAACAAACAATAAATATGTAATAAGACACCAGCTAGTAATATGTGCTATGAAGAAAAGGAAAAAGAAGCAAACGAAGGCTGGGGTGTTACTGTACACGGGTGGCTGACAGGTAAGAGAGAATTGGTCGGATGGCTGGGTTATAGTGCAGTAATAAGCCACGCCCACCGGGGCGAAGATTTCTTCTTCTCTCATACCACATGTTCTCGCCAGATCAGCCGGGGAACCTGCTCATGTCTCCAGGGTCAGGCTGAGAGAGAAGACGATGCAAAGGCTGCTTTGGAGAGCAGGAAACCAGTATTGACATGCTCCAACCTAAGGTGAAGGCATCACTTTGGATCACAACTCTCTGGCCAGAGCGACTCATATGGCCCTACTCAGCCACAAGGGAGCCAGGAAGTGCAGAGCCAAGAACCAGAAATATGCAGTGCAGAGCATTAGTGATTATGAAAGCTGTTAGCTAAACAGATGGGCAGATATAATAACAGCAATAGCACCTCACCCGTAACAACGCCATGAGGTAGGCTCTATCATTATTTTCAACAACAATCTCACTTGACACCTAAGGAAACTGAGGCAAGGGGAGGTTTAAAAACCTAACCACGATCACATACTCGGTGAGTAACAGAGTTCGGATTCCAACCTAGGCAGGATCACTCCAATGTCTATGTTCTTAAGTATTACACTATGTTGAATGTGGATGGATGGGTGTAATCGGGGCAGAAAGAGAATACTGGAGACCAGCTATAACTGTAAGAAATATGAATCATGCTCTGTTAACCATGAGTGTTTTGTTCGGATTAAAGAGTGGGAGCTCACCTGGATTGCAGCCCCTCCTCCCCATCGGGAGCTGCCTATTCTCATGGAAAGATGCACAACCTTGTTGCAGAGACCACAGTCTCCAGCCCTTTACACATCACTAGCTCTTTGAAGACCCTCCACCTGTGCATGCCTGCAGGCCTTTGCAAATCTCCATCCCGTATTACCTGTGAACTGCCCGTTTGGCAATACCCTTTTGCCTACTTCCCCTCGTAATCTTTGTCCTCCTACCCAATATAAGCAGCTGGCTGATGGTGGGGGCAGAGCAGACTTTGTGGCTGACCTGCTGCTCTCCCGTTCTGCCAGCTTTACTAGAATAAATGCTCAGGTATGAGTCAACCCGTCTCTGCTTCATTGGCTCAGGCAGTGAGAGGCAGCCGGGACCCACTGACTGTCCGGTTACAGGTGGATGGGTGGGTGGATGACCAGTCATGCTGACTGACAATTATAGCCTTTACTAGGGAAATCAGAGATCTTGACTCATGATCCACAAGGTCTCACATTTGTCCATCTGTCTTGATCATCCAACTATGTCGCCACTGACATTCCCAGCCACTCTAGCTGTGGGACAGCTGTCACAGGGTGGACGGCCAGAGGCCCACATGGACATAGTGCGTTTACCAGTGAAAACCTTCCAGGCCTCCTGTCACCACATGCCTGCCACCCAGTCCCACCCAGAAGCCCCTTCTTGGCAGGGGGCTCCTTAGAAAGCCAGGCAAGCCGTGCCAGCCCAGCGATGGCCCAGACAGGCTGTGGTTGAGAAAAAGCAGACATGACTAGGGTGGTGGAAGGAGGGGGGCCAAACTGGTGGTTATGGCAAAACCAATGGTGCCTGAGTCAGAAGCGGTGGGTTTTGAGGGTTTCCCCTTCTCCGGCACCAGCACACACTCAAAATGGAAAACAGTTGCCAGGGAGCATTTTGCTTACTAACAGCTTTCAGCTTCCACGATAAGGAGAATGAAGGAAGGCAGCAACGAATGCAGCCTTCGATGCTCCGCGCCAGGCACGCGGGTCCCGCTTCGGCCCAGGCGGGCCCTCCATCTCCCAGAGGAGGACCCGTCTGCCAGTGGTGCAGCCACGGCGCCCACCAAACAGCTGAGCCACGCTGCGCCTTCCACTACTCAGCCCAAGTGTCCCACCAACTCACAACCTAAAGCCACTCAGATGCAGCATCTGCCCACAGAGGCAGACCAAGACGGGAGGGGATCGATTTATCAGTGAGGTCACAGCAACCAACTGGGGAGAAAGCACTTGCCTGAGTTCTCCCCTAGGTAGGCCTTGCCACCACCCGGCTGGGGAAATGGAGAAAGGGAGTGGGGAGCTGATACCCTAAAGAAAAGGGGGGAACGCAGAGTAAAGCGAATCAGGTTCATGGAGCTAACTGAAGGGTTCAGGTGCCCTCAGGGAATCACGGGACCTGGGAAGATGCTGGGACCCAGCTGGGGAGGAAGGGGCCGAGCCACACAACTCCCTGCTAGCCGCAGGGAGCCCACTGCCTTGCCAGCCCCGAGAGAGCCTACGCGCTTCTCTGGAATTCGGCGATTTGCTCCAGAGCCATCTTCGAGAAGGGAAAGGAATGGGAGAACAGCCACCGCCCAGAGACCCTGGCAGGAGACAGAACTTCCTGTCCTAGAGTCCCCCACGGCAGGTAGGGGTCTGAGTCAGGCTGAGTGCCGCAGTGGAAAGGAGAAGCATGCACCGAAGGAAGGAGACCCCCTGAGGCGGGCACAGGCACAGAAGGGGAACGAGGGAGCGTGAGGCCTAAAAGGAGAGAGCGGCAGCAGTAACAATGATAGCCCTTCGCTGAGCACCTGAGGCGGCCAAGAGCACTGCTCACCCCTTGACATACTACATTGCAACCCTCATGACGCCTCCAGGCGGTAGGTAAGCTCAGGTTGACTGCCTTGAGCAGTCTCACAGGCTGGGATCTGACCCTCAGTGTGTCAGATTCCAGAGCTGAGTTTCCTAGAGTAACAGGAACAAGGAAGAGAACCAGGCAAAAGAAGCTATGGTCCATCGACAACTCAAGGGGAACACCCTTAGCAGAGCTAGTCAAATGCCAACCAACAGCAAAGATGGTAGTTAGGGACACTCCTTGGTAGAAGGCTTAAGCTAAACTCCCGCTCCATGACCCTAAGTAACCATATCAACCCCCTAGGCCCTCAGTCTCCACATCTCTAATAAAAAATAATAACAATTGTCTCAAAGGATTGCTTTACATATTAAAAGAGAAAACAGACGCAATGCTATTGCACAGTGCCAGCACATGGCAATCAATCAACAGTTAGCTAGTGTTAATGTCATTAGCATGCTCCTCAGACATGCTGGAGCCTGGAATAAAATCAAAAAGAAATACACTAAGACCAGGGCCACTGTATTACAAATCAATTTGCTGAGTGCCCAGAGGAGATTAAAGTTTATAGAAAAACATCCAAAAATTATTTTTCCCACCAGGTTCCTTTTGTCTGAAATATGCATCGCCCTGCACACAGAGGCTTTCATTTTTTCCTTAAAAAATAAACCACCTGCGATCTAATTAACAAAATAACTGATGAACGGAGTGGATTCAGAGGGGAGGGTGGGTGGGAGGGAGGTGATCAACCAGAGAACTTGTGTGCATAACCCATGGACACAGACAATAGGGTGGTAAAGGCCCGGGGGTGGAGGGGCTAGGTCGGTGGAGGGGGTGGCCAGGGTCAATAGGGGGAAAAGGGGGACATATGTAATGCTTTCACTAATAAAGATTTTTTTAAAAATAAAAAATAAACCAACTACAAGACTTTAACACCCCATTGATATCAATGGATAGAACTTCCCGACAGAAAATCAACAAGAAAACAGCAACCTTAAATGACACATTAGACCAGACTAATTTAGTCAACATTTGTAATGCATTTCACCCCAAAGCAGCAGAATATACATTCTTTCCAAATGCACATAGAACATTTCCCAGGATAGACTACATGCTAGGCCAAACAACAACTCCAGATTTTAAAAATTAAAATCATATCGAGCATCTTCTCTAACCACAATGGTATGAAACTAAAAATCAATTACGAAGAAAACTGAAAAGCCAACACAGGGAGACTAGGTAACATGCTACTAAACATTGAGTGGGTTAACAATGAGACAAAGAAAGACATCAAAATATACCTTGAGACAAATGAAAATTAAAACACAACAACCCAAAACTTAGAGGATATAGCAAGAACAGTCCTAAGAGGGAAATTCAGAGCAATACAGCCTTAGCTCAGGAAACAATTTAACTTTATACCTAAAAGAACTAGAAAAAGAACAACGAACAAAGCCCAAAGTGAGTAAAAGGAAGGAAATTATTGAGATCAGAGCTGAAATAAACAAATTATACAATACAAAAGATGAATGAAACCAAGAGCTAGTTCTTTGAAAACACAAACAAAATTGATAAACACTTCAACCACATTCATTAAGAAAAAAGATAGAGGACCAAAATAAATAAAGTCAGAAATGAAAGAGAAGCAACACCTGACACCTGAGAAATGCAAAGGATTAGAGGAAATATTACAAACAACTGTATGCCAACCAACTGAACTACCTGGAAGAAATGGATAAATTCCTAGAAACATACACTCTTCAAAGACTGAGTCAAGAAGAAACAGAATACTTGAACAGATCGATTACAACCAGTGAAATCCAATCACTAATCACAAAACTCCCAACAAACAAAAGTCCTGGACCAGATGGCTCCACAGATAAATTTTACTAAACATTCAAATAAAAACTCACACCTACCCTTCAAAAACTATTCCGAAAAGTTCAAGAGTAGGGAAGGTTCACAAATTCATTTTAGAAGACCAGCATTACTCTGATTGCAAAATCAGACAAAGATGTTACACAAAAAAATTAAATTATAGGCCAATACCCCTGATGACCATAGATGAAAAAATCCTCAACAAAATATTAGCAAACTGAATTCAGAAATACATTTAACCCTGGATGGTGTGGCTCAGTGGGTTTTAGCATTATCCCATACACTAAAAAGTGGTGGGTTCGATTTTTGATTCCCCATCAGGGCTCATCCTCAGGTTTTGGATTCAATCCCTGGTTGGGGGCGCATGTTAGAGACAACCGATAGATGTTACTCTATCATCTCTCTCTCTCTCTTCCTCTCTCTCTCTCTCTCCCTGCTTCTCTCTCTAAAATCAATAAAAACACATTAAAAAAATACAGACTTAAAAAAAGATTTCAAACATTTAAAATCATACACCATGATCAAGTGGGATTTATTCCTGGGATGCAAGGTTGGCTCAACATCCACAAATCAATTTATGTGATACACCACATAAACGCAATGACGGATAAACACATTTGATCATATAAAAAAATGCAGAAAATCATTTGGCAAAATCCAGCATCCATTTATGATAAAAACTCTCAACAAAGTGGGAATAGAGGGAACATACCACAACATATTAAATGCCATATATGACAAACACAGAGCTAACATCATATTCAATGGGGAAAAGCTAAAAGCGTTTTTCTTTAAGATCAGGAAGCAAACAGGAATGTCCACTTTCACCACGTCTATTTAACATAGTACTTGAAGTCATAGCCACAGAAATCAAACAAGAAATAGAAATAAAAGGCATCTAAATTGGAAAGGAAAAAGTGAAACTGTCATTATTTGCAGATGATATAATACTTAAATTCCATCAAAAAAACTACTAAAACTGATAAATGAATTCAGTAAAGTAGCAGGATATGAAATATATGTTTAGAAATTGATTGCACTTTTATACACCAACTAGAAGCCCGATGCACAAAAATTGGTGCAAGAGTAAGAAAGGCCTTTCTTCCCACAGCTGCCAGCACCGGCACCCGGACACGGGCTGCTTCCCTCTTCCGGCACCTGCAGGCACCCGGGACCCAGGCTGGCTTCCCTCGGGCCCCAGCTTTGTCAGGAAGGATGCCCAGAAGACGTCCGGTCTAATTAGCATATTATCCTTTTATTATTATAGATAACAAACTATCAAAAAGAAAAAATTAAGAAAACAAGATCATTTACAATTGCATTAAAGAAATAAATGAAATGCCTAGGAATAAATTTAACCAAGAATGTAAAAGACCTGTACTCAGAACGTTCTAAGAAATTGAAGAGGGTACAAATCAGTGAAAGCACACAGTGTGCTCATAGAAAGAATTAACATCATTAAAATGTTCATACTACAAAGCAACCTACACATTCAACACAGTTGCTATCAAAATACCAACAGCATTTTTCATGGAACTAGAACAAACAATCCTAAAATGTATACATAACCACAAAAGACACCAAATAACCACAGCAACCTTGAGAAAGAAGAACGAAGTTGCAGGTATCATGCTACCTGATATCAAACTATAATCCAAGACCATAGTAATAAAACAAAATGAAAAGGCATGGTACTGGCGTAGAAACAGACACACACCAACAGAACAGAATGGAGAGTGCAGAAATAAACCCACACCGACATGGTCACTTAGTATATGGTAAAGGAAGCAAGAATATACAGTGGGGTAAATGTAGTCTAGTCAATAAATGGTGTTGGGAAAATTGGACAGATACATGCAAATAAATGACACTAGGCCGCCTTCTTACACCATATACAAGAATAAACTCGAAATGGATTAAAGGATAAATGTAAGACCCAAAACCATAAGACTTCTAGAAGAAACCATATGCAGTAAACTCTCTGACACTGCCCTTAGTAATATTTTTTCTGATACTTCTCCTCAGGTAAAGGAAACAAAAGAAAATATAAACAAATGAGACTACATCAAACTAAAAAAAGTTTTGCACAGCAAGGAAAACAAAATGAAAAGACAACCTGCTGAATGGGAGAAGATATTTGCCAATGATAGAGCTAATATAATAAGGAGGTAATATTCAAAATTTATAAAGAACTCATACAACTTAAAACCACAAAGTCAAACAACCTTATTTAAAAATGAGCTAAAAACCTGAATAGACACCTGTTCAAAGAGGACATACAAATGGCCAACAGGCATATGAAGGATGATCAACATCACTAATCATCAGAGAAACACAAATTAAAACCACAGTGAGCTATCACCGCATACCTGTCAGAATGGCTGTTGTCAATAAACCAACAACCAGCAAGTGTTGGGATGATGTGGGGTAAAGGGGACTGTCAAGCACTATAGGTGGGAATGCAAATTTGTGCCGCCACTACAAAAAAAAGTATGTGGGGTTCTAAAAAAATTTTAAATTAGAACTTACTACCCAGCAATTCCACTTCTGGGAATATGTCTGAAAAAAATCTAAAACACTAATTCAAAAAGATATATGCATCCCTATGTTCACTGTAGCATTATTTACAGTAGCCAAGATATGGAAGCAGCCCAGGTGCCTATCAGGAGACAACTGGATAAAGGGGATGTGGTCCACACGTACAATGGAGTATTACTTGTTTATAAAAAAGTATGAAAATCTTACCATTTTGCAACAACATGGATGGACTTAGAGGGAACTATGCTAAGTGAAATGAGTCAGGGACAGACAGATACCACATATTTCACCTACATGTGGAATCTGAAGAACAAAATAAACGAACAAACAAAACAAAAACAGACTCATAGATTCAGTGAACAAACTGAGGTTTGCCAGATGGGAGGGGATGAGGGGAAGGGTAAAAAAGGTGAAGGGGGTAAGAAGCTACAAAATAGCCATGGGGATATAAGGTACATCATAGAGAATATAGGCAATAATATTGTAATAACTATGTATGATGCCAGGTGGGAACTAGACTTAGTAGGGGTATCACTTCATAAATTATATAATTGTCTAACCACTATGCTGTGTACCTAACACCAATATAAACTTTTAAAAATAAATGTGGAACCCACAAGAAAAAAAGTTATAAAGAGATAGCAAAAAAAATAGAGTAAATTGGCATGTGGGATCTAATTGGTGTGATAAAAATATTCTAAATGGATTTATGGTGATGATTGCATAACTTGATAACTTTATGAGAAATCATTGAATTGTACACTTGAAATGGGAGAATTATATGATTCGTAAAATATTCCTCAATAAAGTTTTTTTTTAGAGCACCTGACAGATATTTGGGAGACCCTGAAATACACTACTTGTTCTGTCACTAGATAAATAGCTGTGTGACCTAAAGCTATAAAAACAATAAAAGTAAAACTCATGCAGACATGATGTACATGGCAGAGGGAGGAGTGGGTAGCATGGGTGGCAGAACTGAGAACCAAACAGGAGTGTAAAGGATTTTTTTAAAAAAGAGCTGAGGTCTCCAGTCTGCCTAAGAAACACAGGAGTGATGGGGTTAATAAAAAAGCATGTAAATTTCACTCCTACAGAAAAAATGAGAGTAAAGAGAGGGAAGGTTAACATCATAGGGATAGTGCCTGGCACACAGCAGGCTCCAATAAACAATATTGGTGGTAGTAAGAAGAAGAAGAATAGCTGCTGTTCATATCACCATGGTGATAGTTTACATATATCATCTCACATAATCTTCATAATAAGCCTGAAAGACATGTATTATCATATCTTTGGTTTGTTAATGAGGAAGCTAGAACCAGAGAAATTAAATAACCTGCCCATGTCCATCCATCTGGTAGATTTGGGACTGGAATCCCAGGTCTGATCTCTACCCTACTATCAATATTCGCTGAACGACTGAGTGACCCTGTGGACAAAAGGGCTGCTACAATACCCCCCAAAAAGAGGAGATTTGGATCCTGGGAAACAGAGGCCAGAAGAGGAAGACAAAGAAAACGCTCACATTTTCCACATGATGTAATGTTTGCAAAGCGGAGCTTGGGCAGAGGGAAGGAACTTGAGGTTGACTTGCTTTGGAAAGGAAGATATAAATATATGACAAACGCTAGCTCCTGGGCCTACAAGTGTATGATGTGGAGGAAGTCTATGGAACGTCTCCTAAGATTTGCTTCCAGGAGAAAGCCTTGGGCCACTGGGGTGGACACAGTGCCACAAGCACCACATGGGTGCCAGAGGCAAGGAGGGGTTCAATCCCAAATCTGTGACCTGAGTATAATAACTTACCTTCTCTGAGCCTTTCTTTCCTCACCTGTGACTGCTGCCCATATGGTAGCCACTAGCCAGATGTAGCTAGTGAGTACTTAAAATGTGGTTAGTTCAAGAGACATGTTTAAGTGTAAATTGCATACCAAATTTTGAGGACTTGGTATGAAGAAAAGTAAAATATTTCATTAATAATTTTATATTGATTACCTGTTGACAAGATTATATTTGGGATATAATGAGTTAAAGAAAACATGGTCAAAAACTTCCTGTTTCTTTTGACTTTTTTAACGTGGCTACTTAGACAATTTTAAATTATGGACATGGCCTGTGTTATATTTATGGCTCATGTCACATTTCCTCTGAATAGCACTCATCTACAAAATGTAGTTAGGAGGTTGATATGAAGTTCAAAAAAGATGTCATATGTAAAGAGTACTAGGCATCAGGTTTTGTGTTTATTTACACACACACACACACACACACACACACACACACCTTACATCTGATCCACCAGCGGGTCCTTTCAACTCCTAGATCTACCCAGTCCCTCTAAATGCACCATGTCTCTCTCATCATCTCTCACCTGGATGTCTTTGGCTGTCTCTTCCCTCATCTTCCTACTTCAACTCTAGCCACCTGACAATCTATCACCATTCAACAGCAAATGAGTGAGATTTTAAATCCAAGTATGAGCCTTCCCATCCCGACATAAAACCCCCCAATGGCCTCCTACTGCACTCACCCCAGAAGCTTATCTCGGCTTAGAGCCCATCCGTGATCTGGCCCTGCCCACCTCTTCTCCCTCCCACACCCACCATATCCCAGCTGCATGACCACGCCAAGCCGGTTTCCTCCTCACAGCCTTTATATCCCCCATCCCAGGGCCCAGAATGGCATTTCCCGGATTCTGTGTGGCTGGGCCCTTCTCATCTTGTAGTCTCAGGTTACATGGCACTTGGTTTTGAAGGTTTTCCCCATCTCAGGTAGCATCACTGTGCTACCTTCTCCTGATTAAGTCTCTTCATGACATTTATCATAAACTGAACTGAACTTCCTGCTGGAATATTAACTCCATGAGGGCAGGGACCTATCTTAGACATCCCATCTCCACGGCCTAGCTTGGGGACTGAAACGGGGATGGTGCCCATAAAATCTAAGTGAGCGAATGGATGTGTCAGCTGGACCTGTGAAGGGATTAGAGGCCAGGTCCCTGGAACAGTCCGCCAAGGACGCTTCCCCTCCAGTCATTCCACTTCCAGGTCTATATCCACAAGAACTCAGAGCGGGCCTCAAGGAAACATTTGTACACCCCTGTTCACAGCAGCATAATTCACAGTAGCCAAAAGTAGAAGCAACCCAAGTGTCTACCAACAGATGACTGGATAAGCAAAATGTGGCCTATAACTAAACCGTAATATCGTTCAGCCTTAAAAAGGAAGGAAATGCTGACACAGACTACAATATGGATAAACCTGAGGACACTAACTGCCGCTCAGGGAGGGTAAGTAACTGCCCAAGGCCACAGAATTATCACACAGCAGAGCCAGAGTTCAGCCCAGGGAGCTGAGAATCCTCCTTTGGAAATCCAAAGGGCCACAAACAAGGGTGTTCCCCTCAGTGAAATAAGCCAGTCACAGGAAGACAAGTGCTGTATGATTCCACTTCTATGAGTTATCTGAAGTTCAAATCAGAGACAGAAAGTACAATGGTGGGCACCAGGGGCTGGGGGAGGGGATGTCGTTTCCCGCAGGTATAGGGTTTCAGATTTACAAGATGAAAACGCTCTGGAGCTCTGCTACACACATGAACATGCTTACACAGTGAGAGAAAAACCGGACAAGAACCAAACAGCGCTCAGAGTTTGGAGTTACACTTTATTCACCGCGGTGGGCTCAGGGAAATTAATCCAAATTCTAAGCAAAGCTACAAGCAGAACTTCCCTTTTTATGGAAGAGCCAGCCCTTTGTGCGAAGGCTGGCGGCAGCCTTGAAAACTACACGGTTCTATCCAATTAAAAAATGCACCTGGCATGGCATTGGGTGTATCTAGTCTCTGGCCTACAAGGTCAGACAGCTAAGTTTATCTCCCCCACTATTCAAGCAGGCTAGAAAGCAAAGTTACTTTTTCAGAATTAAATAGAGGCCGTCCAAAGAATAGCAGAGAATTCCAAACAGTAGTTTTATAGAATCGGGGTTTTCCTTCACAACACAACTATGCTGTACACTAAAAATGGTTATGATGGTAACTTGTATGTTTATACCATAACTTTTTAAATTTTTAAAATACTTTTTAAAACAATAAAATGTTGTGAGGACCCTGATAACCAAGGATGGAAAGTGGAGATCACATAGAGGCTGGTAGGAAGGCTTGGTTGCTGAAGGGCTGGCCGGGCTCCCACAGACAACAGTTCAGGTTCTGGTGGGATACCTCAGCTGTGGCGGGTACCCACTGAGAACTCTTGGGTCTAATCCCCAAGCTGGGCCCCCCAGCAGAGAGCACCAGAACCAAGAAAGGTGCCCACAAAACATCAGTCTGTGAAAAGCAGCAGGGTAGCTGTCTGCCAGGGAGAGACAGCTGGAAATGCAGGCACCCTCTTAAAGAGCCAGTGCACAAGGTGTGCAGCCACTCACCTTGGGCTCCCAGAGAAGGAGGGCAGAGTGGACTGGAGATGTGTGAGAAGCCAGTGTTAGAGTTCGCAAAGCAAACACCCCAGTTTCCTGTGCTGAGTCATTCCCTCAATGTAGAGAACATCTTTCTCAGGCAGACCATTGCTATCCAGGTGGTTTATGCCAGGGGAGGAAGGGAGTTGCCTCACCCTGTTGGAAAACACCATTCCCCACCCTATGGAATTTCTGAGGCCCATTGAGAGACTGGGAATAACAACTAGCCTCCAGGCAGAAGCTACTGCCCCACCCTGTTGGAAAATCTGCTTGCCCCACCTATAAACAATTGCCTGCGGCTAATTGAGACTGAATCCAATCAATATGGAGGCAGAGGTAGGTCTCTGGAGGCTTTGAGTCTTTGTCTGATCTAATTAGACAGAAACAGTGTTTACACTGTCCTGCACAAGAGATTGGGAGGCATAGCTGATCTACCTAGTATATAGTCACAGACAGTCAAAATGGGAAGACACCCACCTCAGAACAAAAGACTCACACAGGATGAGAATGAAGGGATAGAAAAAAATTTTCCTTGTAAATAGAAACAAAAACAAGCTTGGGTAGCAATACTCATACCTAACAAAATAGACTTCAAAATGAAGGCCATCACAAGAGACAACAAAGGTCACTACATAATACTAAAAGGATCGATCCAATAAGAGGACATAACCCTGGTATACATATATGTACCCAATATAGGAGCACCTAAATATATAAAGTAACTTCTAGAGGACTTTAAGGAAGAGATCGATATAATAGTAGGGGACTTTAACACCCCTCTGACTTCAGTGGATCGATCTTCCAGGAAAAAAGTTAACAAGGAAACAAGCACTCTAAATGACACCATGGATCAGGTGGATTTAATAGCCATCTATAGAACATTTCACCCCAAAGCTACAGAATATACATTCTTCTCAAGTGCACATGAGTCATTCTCAAAGATAGACCACGTTAGGACACAAAACAAGTCTCTACATGTTCAAGAAGATTTGAAAACTAAAAACATGTCCCCTAAGAACAACAAGTCAGGGATGTCCGCTTTCACTACTCTTATTCAACATAGTACTGGAAGTCCTAGCCACAGCGATTATACAAGAAGAAATAAAAGGCATCCAAATTGGAAAGGATGAAGTAAAACTCTCATTATTCACAGACAGCATGAAAACCCTAAAGACTCCACCAAAAAAACTACCAGATTTAATAAATGAATTTGGCAATGTAGCAGGATACAAAATCAACACCCAAAAATCAATGGCTTTTTATACACCAGAAAGAGAAACTAAACAAACAATCCCATTTACCATTGCAACAACAAAAAAATTAAGATACATAGGAATAAACTTAACCAAGGATGTAAAATACTTATACTCGGAAAACTACAGGGCATTGAAAAAAGAGATGGAGGATGATATAAAGAAGTGGAAGAATATACCATGTTCATGGATTGGTAGATTTAACATTATTAAAATGTCCATACTACCCACAGATTCAATGCAATCCCTATTAAAATACCAACAGTATATTTCACAGATCTAAAACAAATACTCCAAAAATGTATATGGAACCAAAAAAGACCCCGAATAGCCACAGCAATCTTGAGAAAGAAGAGCAAAGATGGAGGAATCACAATACCATATCTCAAGTTATACTACAAAGCCACCATAATTAAAACACCCTGGTACTGGCACAAGAACAGGCATATAGATCAATGAAACAAAACAGAGACACCAGAAATTAACCCAAGCCAATACA